>NW_027646328.1:600000-1118939 GCF_951394435.1 Stenella coeruleoalba
CCTATGGATTGCTATGTCTCCAAAAGAGAATCAAGCGTGTGTACAGGGGCATAAACGCAGCAGTGATAGGATTGGAGAGGTTCGGTGAGCAAATGAAGACCCTTTGAAGTCATATTGCATGGTACCCATTCCACGGGTCTCAACTCTCCAGGTTTAAGGTATTCTTCCTTCAGCTAAAACATGCATGTGGAACCCAAGTATGATCAACCATGTGAACGGGAGACGTGTTCAAATATGTCTCAGTTTTCCTCCCCTGGTACTCGGGTGCAACATTCCAGACGCTTTACTAACACTCTCCCCACTTGGAGAGTCAGCACCTTTAACCTCCTGTTTGGCCCAGTTTGCAATTTCTGCGGAAGATGAACAGGAATAGCGAGAACCAATGAGAGGCTAGCTGGAGGTGTCTGGACGGGCAAATTTAACTCTCATTTCCCACCAGGAAGAGGAAATAACCAAAGGCTCAGCGTGCCGTACCGGAACCAAATTAGGGCCTGAAGCCATCCTGCGGTGTTGCGGCCAGCTCAAAAGAAAGCGAGTTGAACAAAGGAGCTCAGGGGAACTGTAATTCACAAACATGCAGAGTTATAAATGACAGCTATCGTCCAAAAATAGACTGAAGTAAGGCTGCCAAGAGGACTTGAAAGCGGGGCAGAATTGCAAGAAACCGATTTCAGGAGGTAGACTGGAATTGCATTGAAAGCATAGGAAAAGAGGCAGAACGTCCACAATGATGCACTTGGCCAAAAAGGGCGTATGCGTTTTTTCCTGAATATATTCAGGAAAAAACGCATACGCCCTTTTTGGCCAACCAAGCAAGCTTGCAAAGGAAATCTGCACTACAATGAAGTCTCACTTCCCCCCGGTCAAAATGGCCATCTGAAAAAAGTGTAAAATCCAGAAAGGCAGCAGGCCATTGAGAACTGGGAACCTTGTTATGCTGATGGGCGGGATGTAAATTGCCAACAGACACTTGGGAGAAGTGTATGGTGTTTCCTGAAACATCTAAAAAACAAAGCAACAGAGCCTAGGGCACTTCCACTTATGGTCCTATAGCTTAGGGAAATTAAAATCAAAAAGACACAGCCACCCCAAAGTTTGGAACGGCTCTGTTTACAAGTTCCTCGTTTACAGTACAAGTTCAACATCGCAGAAAGTGAAAAATGGATAAAGAAGTTGTGGTATTCACTTACAAAGCAATATCACTCAGCAATGAAATTTGTGTCATCAGGCCCTTAGCATCACAATGAGTGGATTCAGGTATGATGATTCTAACTGAAATAAGTCACACAGAAAAAGAAACATCATAAGATATCACTAATACACGGAATGTAAACTTGCCTACACAGGAACTGAATTACAGAACAGAACAGTGTCTCAAATTTAGAAAACCAACTTATGCTTGCTTAAGGGTAAAGGTGAGTTGGGGTGCTGCATAAAACCAGAGATTGAAATGAGCACAGATAAAGTTCCTTAAGCCAAATATGGAATAGACAAGAGCTACTCCTTGCTCAACGAAATGGACTCAACACCCCATATTAAACGCCTAAGAATGTTCCTGACTAGTAAGTATCTTAAAACCTATGGATTGCTATGTGTCCGAAAGAGAATCAAGCATGTGTACAGGGGCATAAACGCAGCAGTGATAGGATTGGAGAGGTTCGGTGAGCAAATGAAGACCCTTTGAAGTCATATTGCATGGTACCCATTCCACGGGTTTCAACTACCCAGGTTTAAGGTATTCTTCCTTCAGCTAAAACATGCATGTGGGACCTAGAGTATGATCAACCATGTGATCGGGAGACGTGTTCAAATATGTCTCAGTTTTCGTACCCTGGTACTTGGGTGCAACATTCCAGACGCTTTACTAACACTCTCCCGACTTGGAGAGTCAGTCCCTTTAACCTCCTGTTTGGCCCAGTTTGCAATTTCTGCGGAAGATGAACAGGAATAGCGAGAACCAATGAGAGGCTAGCTGGAGGTGTCTGGACGGGCAAATTTAACTCTCATTTCCCACCAGGAAGAGGCATTAACCAAAGGCTCAGCGTGCCGTGCCAGAACCAGATTAGGGCCTGAAGCCATCCTGCGGTGTTGCGGCCAGGTCACAAGAAAGCGAGTTGAAGAAAGGAGCTCAGGGGCACTGTAATTCACAAACCTGCAGAGTTATAAATGACAGCTATCGTCCAAAAATAGACTGAAGTAAGGCTGCCAAGAGGACTTGAAAGCGGGGCAGAATTGCAGGAAACCGATTTCAGGAGGTAGACTGGAATTGCATTGAAAGCATAGGAAAAGAGGCAGAACGTCCACAATGATGCACTTGGCCAAAAAGGGCGTATGCGTTTTTTCCTGAATATATTCAGGAAAAAACGCATACGCCCTTTTTGGCCAACCAAGCAAGCTTGCAAAGGAAATCTGCACTACAATGAAGTCTCACTTCCCCCCGGTCAAAAGGGCCATCTGAAAAAAGTGTAAAATCCAGAAAGGCAGGACAGGCCATGGAGAACTGGGAGCCTTGTTATGCTGATGGGCGGGATGTAAATTGCCAACAACCACTCGGGAGAAGTGTATGGTGTTTCCTGAAACATCTAAAAAACAAAGCAACAGAGCCTAGGGCACTTCCACTTATGGTCCTATAGCTTAGGGAAATTAAAATCAAAAAGACACAGCCACCCCAAAGTTTGGAACGGCTCTGTTTACAAGAACCTCGTTTACAGTAAAAGTTCAACATCGCAGAAAGTGAAAAATGGATAAAGAACTTGTGGTACTTACGTACAATGCAGTATCACTCAGTAATGAAATCTATGTAATCACGCCCGTAGCAGCATAATGAGTAGATTCAGGTACGATGATTCTAACTGAAATAAGTCACACAGAAAAAGAAACATCATAAGATATCAGTAATACACGGAATGTAAACTTGGCTACACAGGAACTGAATTCCGAAACAGAACAGGGTCTCAAATTTAGAAAACCAACTTATGCTTGCTTAAGGGTAAAGGTGAGTTGGGTTGCTGCATAAAACCAGAGATTGAAATGAGCACAGATAAAGTTCCTTAAGCCAAATATGGAATAGACAAGAGCTACTCCTTGCTCAACGAAATGGACTCAACACCGCATATTAAACGCCTAAGAATGTACCTGACTAGTAAGTATCTTAAAACCTATGGATTGCTATGTCTCCAAAAGAGAATCAAGCATGTGTACAGGGGCATAAACGCAGCAGTGATAGGATTGGAGAGGTTCGGTGAGCAAATGAAGACCCTTTGAAGTCATATTGCATGGTACCCATTCCACGGGTTTCAACTACCCAGGTTTTAGGTATTCTTCCTTCAGCTAAAACATGCATGTGGAACCCAAGTATGATCAACCATGTGAACGGGAGACGTGTTCAAATATGTCTCAGTTTTCCTCCCCTGGTACTCGGGTGCAACATTCCAGACGCTTTACTAACACTCTCCCCACTTGGAGAGTCAGCGCCTTTAACCTCCTGTTTGGCCCAGTTTGCAATTTCTGCGGAAGATGAACAGGAATAGCGAGAACCAATGAGAGGCTAGCTGGAGGTGTCTGGACGGGCAAATTTAACTCTCATTTCCCACCAGGAAGAGGAAATAACCAAAGGCTCAGCGTGCCGTACCGGAACCAGATTAGGGCCTGAAGCCATCCCGCGGTGTTGAGGCCAGGTCACAAGAAAGCGAGTTGAAGAAAGGAGCTCAGGGGCACTGTAATTCACAAACCTGCAGAGTTATAAATGACAGCTATCGTCCAAAAATAGACTGAAGTAAGGCTGCCAAGAGGACTTGAAAGCGGGGCAGAATTGCAGGAAACCGATTTCAGGAGGTAGACTGGAATTGCATTGAAAGCATAGGAAAAGAGGCAGAACGTCCACAATGATGCACTTGGCCAAAAAGGGCGTATGCGTTTTTTCCTGAATATATTCAGGAAAAAACGCATACGCCCTTTTTGGCCAACCAAGCAAGCTTGCAAAGGAAATCTGCACTACAATGAAGTCTCACTTCCCCCCGGTCAAAAGGGCCATCTGAAAAAAGTGTAAAATCCAGAAAGGCAGGACAGGCCATGGAGAACTGGGAGCCTTGTTATGCTGATGGGCGGGATGTAAATTGCCAACAACCACTCGGGAGAAGTGTATGGTGTTTCCTGAAACATCTAAAAAACAAAGCAACAGAACCTAGGGCACTTCCACTTATGGTCCTATAGCTTAGGGAAATTAAAATCAAAAAGACACAGCCACCCCAAAGTTTGGAACGGCTCTGTTTACAAGAACCTCGTTTACAGTACAAGTTCAACATCGCAGAAAGTGAAAAATGGATAAAGAAGTTGTGGTATTTACTTACAAAGCAATATCACTCAGCAATGAAATCTGTGTAATCAGGCCCTTAGCAGCACAATGAGTGGATTCAGGTATGATGATTCTAACTGAAGTAAGTCACACAGAAAAAGAAACATCATAAGATATCAGTAATACACGGAATGTAAACTTGGCTACACAGGAACTGAATTACAGAACAGAACAGGGACTCAAATTTAGAAAACCAACTTATGCTTGCTTAAGGGTAAAGGTGAGTTGGGGTGCTGCATAAAACCAGAGATTGAAATGAGCACAGATAAAGTTCCTTAAGACAAATATGTAATAGACAAGAGCTACTCCTTGCTCAACGAAATGGACTCAACACCCCATATTAAACGCCTAAGAATGTACCTGACTAGTAAGTATCTTAAAACCTATGGATTGCTATGTCTCCAAAAGAGAATCAAGCGTGTGTACAGGGGCATAAACGCAGCAGTGATAGGATTGGAGAGGTTCGGTGAGCAAATGAAGACCCTTTGAAGTCATATTGCATGGTACCCATTCCACGGGTCTCAACTCTCCAGGTTTAAGGTATTCTTCCTTCAGCTAAAACATGCATGTGGAACCCAAGTATGATCAACCATGTGAACGGGAGACGTGTTCAAATATGTCTCAGTTTTCCTCCCCTGGTACTCGGGTGCAACATTCCAGACGCTTTACTAACACTCTCCCCACTTGGAGAGTCAGCGCCTTTAACCTCCTGTTTGGCCCAGTTTGCAATTTCTGCGGAAGATGAACAGGAATAGCGAGAACCAATGAGAGGCTAGCTGGAGGTGTCTGGACGGGCAAATTTAACTCTCATTTCCCACCAGGAAGAGGAAATAACCAAAGGCTCAGCGTGCCGTACCGGAACCAGATTAGGGCCTGAAGCCATCCTGCGGTGTTGCGGCCAGCTCAAAAGAAAGCGAGTTGAACAAAGGAGCTCAGGGGCACTGTAATTCACAAACCTGCAGAGTTATAAATGACAGCTATCGTCCAAAAATAGACTGAAGTAAGGCTGCCAAGAGGACTTGAAAGTGGGGCAGAATTGCAGGAAACCGATTTCAGGAGGTAGACTGGAATTGCATTGAAAGCATAGGAAAAGAGGCAGAACGTCCACAATGATGCACTTGGCCAAAAAGGGCGTATGCGTTTTTTCCTGAATATATTCAGGAAAAAACGCATACGCCCTTTTTGGCCAACCAAGCAAGCTTGCAAAGGCAATGTGCACTACAATGAAGTCTCACTTCCCCCCGGTCAAAAGGGCCATCTGAAAAAAGTGTAAAATCCAGAAAGGCAGCAGGCCATTGAGAACTGGGAACCTTGTTATGCTGATGGGAGGGATGTAAATTGCCAACAGACACTTGGGAGAAGTGTATGGTGTTTCCTGAAACATCTAAAAAACAAAGCAACAGAGCCTAGGGCACTTCCACTTATGGTCCTATAGCTTAGGGAAATTAAAATCAAAAAGACACAGCCACCCCAAAGTTTGGAACGGCTCTGTTTACAAGAACCTCGTTTACAGTACAAGTTCAACATCGCAGAAAGTGAAAAATGGATAAAGAAGTTGTGGTATTCACTTACAAAGCAATATCACTCAGCAATGAAATTTGTGTCATCAGGCCCTTAGCATCACAATGAGTGGATTCAGGTATGATGATTCTAACTGAAATAAGTCACACAGAAAAAGAAACATCATAAGATATCACTAATACACGGAATGTAAACTTGCCTACACAGGAACTGAATTACAGAACAGAACAGTGTCTCAAATTTAGAAAACCAACTTATGCTTGCTTAAGGGTAAAGGTGAGTTGGGGTGCTGCATAAAACCAGAGATTGAAATGAGCACAGATAAAGTTCCTTAAGCCAAATATGGAATAGACAAGAGCTACTCCTTGCTCAACGAAATGGACTCAACACCCCATATTAAACGCCTAAGAATGTTCCTGACTAGTAAGTATCTTAAAACCTATGGATTGCTATGTCTCCAAAAGAGAATCAAGCATGTGTACAGGGGCATAAACGCAGCAGTGATAGGATTGGAGAGGTTCGGTGAGCAAATGAAGACCCTTTGAAGTCATATTGCATGGTACCCATTCCACGGGTTTCAACTACCCAGGTTTAAGGTATTCTTCCTTCAGCTAAAACATGCATGTGGAACCTAGAGTATGATCAACCATGTGATCGGGAGACGTGTTCAAATATGTCTCAGTTTTCGTACCCTGGTACTTGGGTGCAACATTCCAGACGCTTTACTAACACTCTCCCGACTTGGAGAGTCAGTCCCTTTAACCTCCTGTTTGGCCCAGTTTGCAATTTCTGCGGAAGATGAACAGGAATAGCGAGAACCAATGAGAGGCTAGCTGGAGGTGTCTGGACGGGCAAATTTAACTCTCATTTCCCACCAGGAAGAGGAAATAACCAAAGGCTCAGCGTGCCGTGCCGGAACCAGATTAGGGCCTGAAGCCATCCTGCGGTGTTGCGGCCAGGTCACAAGAAAGCGAGTTGAAGAAAGGAGCTCAGGGGCACTGTAATTCACAAACCTGCAGAGTTATAAATGACAGCTATCGTCCAAAAATAGACTGAAGTAAGGCTGCCAAGAGGACTTGAAAGCGGGTCAGAATTGCAGGAAACCGATTTCAGGAGGTAGACTGGAATTGCATTGAAAGCATAGGAAAAGAGGCAGAACGTCCACAATGATGCACTTGGCCAAAAAGGGCGTATGCGTTTTTTCCTGAATATATTCAGGAAAAAACGCATACGCCCTTTTTGGCCAACCAAGCAAGCTTGCAAAGGAAATCTGCACTACAATGAAGTCTCACTTCCCCCCGGTCAAAAGGGCCATGTGAAAAAAGTGTAAAATCCAGAAAGGCAGGACAGGCCATGGAGAACTGGGAGCCTTGTTATGCTGATGGGCGGGATGTAAATTGCCAACAACCACTCGGGAGAAGTGTATGGTGTTTCCTGAAACATCTAAAAAACAAAACAACAGAACCTAGGGCACTTCCACTTATGGTCCTATAGCTTAGGGAAATTAAAATCAAAAAGACACAGCCACCCCAAAGTTTGGAACGGCTCTGTTTACAAGAACCTCGTTTACAGTACAAGTTCAACATCGCAGAAAGTGAAAAATGGATAAAGAACTTGTGGTACTTACGTACAATGCAGTATCACTCAGTAATGAAATCTATGTCATCACGCCCGTAGCAGCATAATGAGTAGATTCAGGTACGATGATTCTAACTGAAATAAGTCACACAGAAAAAGAAACATCATAAGATATCAGTAATACACGGAATGTAAACTTGGCTACACAGGAACTGAATTCCAAAACAGAACAGGTTCTCAAATTTAGAAAACCAACTTATGCTTGCTTAAGGGTAAAGGTGAGTTGGGTTGCTGCATAAAACCAGAGATTGAAATGAGCACAGATAAAGTTCCTTAAGCCAAATATGGAATAGACAAGAGCTACTCCTTGCTCAACGAAATGGACTCAACACCGCATATTAAACGCCTAAGAATGTACCTGACTAGTAAGTATCTTAAAACCTATGGATTACTATGTCTCCAAAAGAGAATCAAGCATGTGTACAGGGGCATAAACGCAGCAGTGATAGGATTGGAGAGGTTCGGTGAGCAAATGAAGACCCTTTGAAGTCATATTGCATGGTACCCATTCCACGGGTTTCAACTACCCAGGTTTTAGGTATTCTTCCTTCAGCTAAAACATGCATGTGGAACCCAAGTATGATCAACCATGTGAACGGGAGACGTGTTCAACTATGTCTCAGTTTTCCTCCCCTGGTACTCGGGTGCAACATTCCAGACGCTTTACTAACACTCTCCCCACTTGGAGAGTCAGCGCCTTTAACCTCCTGTTTGGCCCAGTTTGCAATTTCTGCGGAAGATGAACAGGAATAGCGAGAACCAATGAGAGGCTAGCTGGAGGTGTCTGGACGGGCAAATTTAACTCTCATTTCCCACCAGGAAGAGGAAATAACCAAAGGCTCAGCGTGCCGTACCGGAACCAGATTAGGGCCTGAAGCCATCCTGCGGTGTTGCGGCCAGCTCAAAAGAAAGCGAGTTGAAGAAAGGAGCTCAGGGGCACTGTAATTCACAAACCTGCAGAGTTATAAATGACAGCTATCGTCCAAAAATAGACTGAAGTAAGGCTGCCAAGAGGACTTGAAAGCGGGGCAGAATTGCAGGAAACCGATTTCAGGAGGTAGACTGGAATTGCATTGAAAGCATAGGAAAAGAGGCAGAACGTCCACAATGATGCACTTGGCCAAAAAGGGCGTATGCGTTTTTTCCTGAATATATTCAGGAAAAAACGCATACGCCCTTTTTGGCCAACCAAGCAAGCTTGCAAAGGAAATCTGCACTACAATGAAGTCTCACTTCCCCCCGGTCAAAAGGGCCATCTGAAAAAAGTGTAAAATCCAGAAAGGCAGGACAGGCCATGGAGAACTGGGAGCCTTGTTATGCTGATGGGCGGGATGTAAATTGCCAACAACCACTCGGGAGAAGTGTATGGTGTTTCCTGAAACATCTAAAAAACAAAGCAACAGAACCTAGGGCACTTCCACTTATGGTCCTATAGCTTAGGGAAATTAAAATCAAAAAGACACAGCCACCCCAAAGTTTGGAACGGCTCTGTTTACAAGAACCTCGTTTACAGTACAAGTTCAACATCGCAGAAAGTGAAAAATGGATAAAGAAGTTGTGGTATTTACTTACAAAGCAATATCACTCAGCAATGATATCTGTGTCATCAGGCCCTTAGCAGCACAATGAGTGGATTCAGGTATGATGATTCTAACTGAAGTAAGTCACACAGAAAAAGAAACATCATAAGATATCAGTAATACACGGAATGTAAACTTGGCTACACAGGAACTGAATTACAGAACAGAACAGGGTCTCAAATTTAGAAAACCAACTTATGCTTGCTTAAGGGTAAAGGTGAGTTGGGGTGCTGCATAAAACCAGAGATTGAAATGAGCACAGATAAAGTTCCTTAAGCCAAATATGGAATAGACAAGAGCTACTCCTTGCTCAACGAAATGGACTCAACACCCCATATTAAACGCCTAAGAATGTACCTGACTAGTAAGTATCTTAAAACCTATGGATTGCTATGTCTCCAAAAGAGAATCAAGCGTGTGTACAGGGGCATAAACGCAGCAGTGATAGGATTGGAGAGGTTCGGTGAGCAAATGAAGACCCTTTGAAGTCATATTGCATGGTACCCATCACACGGGTCTCAACTCTCCAGGTTTAAGGTATTCTTCCTTCAGCTAAAACATGCATGTGGAACCTAGAGTATGATCAACCATGTGATCGGGAGACGTGTTCAAATATGTCTCAGTTTTCGTACCCTGGTACTCGGGTGCAACATTCCAGATGCTTTACTAACACTCTCCCGACTTGGAGAGTCAGTCCCTTTAACCTCCTGTTTGGCCAAGTTTGCAATTTCTGCGGAAGATGAACAGGAATAGCAAGAACCAATGAGAGACTAGCTGGAGGTGTCTGGACGGGCAAATTTAACTCTCATTTCCCACCAGGAAGAGGAAATAACCAAAGGCTCAGCGTGCCGTGCCGGAACCAGATTAGGGCCTGAAGCCATCCTGCGGTGTTGCGGCCAGGTCACAAGAAAGCGAGTTGAAGAAAGGAGCTCAGGGGCACTGTAATTCACAAACCTGCAGAGTTATAAATGACAGCTATTGTCCAAAAATAGACTGAAGTAAGGCTGCCAAGAGGACTTGAAAGCGGGGCAGAATTGCAGGAAACCGATTTCAGGAGGTAGACTGGAATTGCATTGAAAGCATAGGAAAAGAGGCAGAACGTCCACAATGATGCACTTGGCCAAAAAGGGCGTATGCGTTTTTTCCTGAATATATTCAGGAAAAAACGCATACGCCCTTTTTGGCCAACCAAGCAAGCTTGCAAAGGAAATCTGCACTACAATGAAGTCTAACTTCCCCCCGGTCAAAAGGGCCATCTGAAAAAAGTGTAAAATCCAGAAAGGCAGGACAGGCCATGGAGAACTGGGAGCCTTGTTATGCTGATGGGCGGGATGTAAATTGCCAACAACCACTCGGGAGAAGTGTATGGTGTTTCCTGAAACATCTAAAAAACAAAGCAACAGAACCTAGGGCACTTCCACTTATGGTCCTATAGCTTAGGGAAATTAAAATCAAAAAGACACAGCCACCCCAAAGTTTGGAACGGCTCTGTTTACAAGAACCTCGTTTACAGTACAAGTTCAACATCGCAGAAAGTGAAAAATGGATAAAGAACTTGTGGTACTTACGTACAATGCAGTATCACTCAGTAATGAAATCTATGTCATCACGCCCGTAGCAGCATAATGAGTAGATTCAGGTACGATGATTCTAACTGAAATAAGTCACACAGAAAAAGAAACATCATAAGATATCAGTAATACACGGAATGTAAACTTGGCTACACAGGAACTGAATTCCAAAACAGAACAGGTTCTCAAGTTTAGAAAACCAACTTATGCTTGCTTAAGGGTAAAGGTGAGTTGGGTTGCTGCATAAAACCAGAGATTGAAATGAGCACAGATAAAGTTCCTTAAGCCAAATATGGAATAGACAAGAGCTACTCCTTGCTCAACGAAATGGACTCAACACCGCATATTAAACGCCTAAGAATGTACCTGACTAGTAAGTATCTTAAAACCTATGGATTACTATGTCTCCAAAAGAGAATCAAGCATGTGTACAGGGGCATAAACGCAGCAGTGATAGGATTGGAGAGGTTCGGTGAGCAAATGAAGACCCTTTGAAGTCATATTGCATGGTACCCATTCCACGGGTTTCAACTACCCAGGTTTTAGGTATTCTTCCTTCAGCTAAAACATGCATGTGGAACCCAAGTATGATCAACCATGTGAACGGGAGACGTGTTCAAATATGTCTCAGTTTTCCTCCCCTGGTACTCGGGTGCAACATTCCAGACGCTTTACTAACACTCTCCCCACTTGGAGCGTCAGCGCCTTTAACCTCCTGTTTGGCCCAGTTTGCAATTTCTGCGGAAGATGAACAGGAATAGCGAGAACCAATGAGAGGCTAGCTGGAGGTGTCTGGACGGGCAAATTTAACTCTCATTTCCCACCAGGAAGAGGAAATAACCAAAGGCTCAGCGTGCCGTGCCGGAACCAGATTAGGGCCTGAAGCCATCTTGCGGTGTTGCGGCCAGGTCACAAGAAAGCGAGTTGAAGAAAGGAGCTCAGGGGCACTGTAATTCACAAACCTGCAGAGTTATAAATGACAGCTATCGTCCAAAAATAGACTGAAGTAAGGCTGCCAAGAGGACTTGAAAGCGGGGCAGAATTGCAGGAAACCGATTTCAGGAGGTAGACTGGAATTGCATTGAAAGCATAGGAAAAGAGGCAGAACGTCCACAATGATGCACTTGGCCAAAAAGGGCGTATGCGTTTTTTCCTGAATATATTCAGGAAAAAACGCATACGCCCTTTTTGGCCAACCAAGCAAGCTTGCAAAGGAAATCTGCACTACAATGAAGTCTAACTTCCCCCCGGTCAAAAGGGCCATCTGAAAAAAGTGTAAAATCCAGAAAGGCAGGACAGGCCATGGAGAACTGGGAGCCTTGTTATGCTGATGGGCGGGATGTAAATTTCCAACAGACACTCGGGAGAAGTGTATGGTGTTTCCTGAAACATCTAAAAAACAAAGCAACAGAGCCTAGGGCACTGCCATTTATGGTCCTATAGCTTAGGGAAATTAAAATCAAAAAGACACAGCCACCCCAAAGTTTGGGACGCCTCTGTTTACAAGAACCTCGTTTACAGTACAAGTTCAACATCGCAGAAAGTGAAAAATGGATAAAGAAGTTGTGGTATTTACTTACAAAGCAATATCACTCAGCAATGAATTCTATGTCATCAGGCCCTTAGCATCACAATGAGTGGATTCAGGTATGATGATTCTAACTGAAATAAGTCACACAGAAAAAGAAACATCATAAGATATCAGTAATACACGGAATGTAAACTTGGCTACACAGGAACTGAATTACAGAACAGAACAGGGTCTCAAATTTAGAAAACCAACTTATGCTTGCTTAAGGGGAAAGGTGAGTTGGGGTGCTGCATAAAACCAGAGATTGAAATGAGCACAGATAAAGTTCCTTAAGCCAAATATGGAATAGACAAGAGCTACTCCTTGCTCAACGAAATGGACTCAAAACCCCATATTAAACCCCTAAGAATGTACCTGACTAGTAAGTATCTTAAAACCTATGGATTGCTATGTCTCCAAAAGAGAATCAAGCGTGTGTACAGGGGAATAAACACAGCAGTGATAGGATTGGAGAGGTTCGGTGAGCAAATGAAGACCCTTTGAAGTTATATTGCATGGTACCCATTACACGGGTCTCAACTCTGCAGGTTTAAGGTATTCTTCCTTAAGCTAAAACATGCATGTGGAACCCAGAGTATGATCAACTATGTGAACGGGAGACGTGTTCAAATATGTCTCAGTTTTCCTCCCCTGGTACTCGGGTGCAACATTCCAGACGCTTTACTAACACTCTCCCGACTTGGAGAGTCAGTCCCTTTAACCTCCTGTTTGGCCCAGTTTGCAATTTCTGCGGAAGATGAACAGGAATAGCGAGAACCAATGAGAGGCTAGCTGGAGGTGTCTGGACGGGCAAATTTAACTCTCATTTCCCACCAGGAAGATGAAATAACCAAAGGCTCAGCGTGCCGGGCCGGAACCAGATTAGGGCCTGAAGCCATCCTGCGGTGTTGCGGCCAGGTCACAAGAAAGCGAGTTGAAGAAAGGAGCTCAGGGGCACTGTAATTCACAAACCTGCAGAGTTATAAATGACAGCTATCGTCCAAAAATAGACTGAAGTAAGGCTGCCAAGAGGACTTGAAAGCGGGGCAGAATTGCAGGAAACCGATTTCAGGAGGTAGACTGGAATTGCATTGAAAGCATAGGAAAAGAGGCAGAACGTCCACAATGATGCACTTGGCCAAAAAGGGC
Organism: Stenella coeruleoalba; assembly: GCF_951394435.1. Taxonomy (NCBI): domain Eukaryota; kingdom Metazoa; phylum Chordata; class Mammalia; order Artiodactyla; family Delphinidae; genus Stenella; species Stenella coeruleoalba. Next base: position 613,384 of record NW_027646328.1, read on the forward strand.
GTATGCGTTTTTTCCTGAATATATTCAGGAAAAAACGCATACGCCCTTTTTGGCCAACCAAGCAAGCTTGCAAAGGAAATCTGCACTACAATGAAGTCTCACTTCCCCCCGGTCAAAAGGGCCATCTGAAAAAAGTGTAAAATCCAGAAAGGCAACAGGCCATTGAGAACTGGGAGCCTTGTTATGCTGATGGACGGGATGTAAATTGCCAACAGACACTTGGGAGAAGTGTATGGTGTTTCCTGAAACATCTAAAAAACAAAGCAACAGAGCCTAGGGCACTTCCACTTATGGTCCTATAGCTTAGGGAAATTAAAATCAAAAAGACACAGCCACCCCAAAGTTTGGAACGGCTCTGTTTACAAGAACCTCGTTTACAGTACAAGTTCAACATCGCAGAAAGTGAAAAATGGATAAAGAAGTTGTGGTATTCACTTACAAAGCAATATCACTCAGCAATGAAATCTATGTCATCAGGCCCTTAGCATCGCAATGAGTGGATTCAGGTATGATGATTCTAACTGAAATAAGTCACACAGAAAAAGAAACATCATAAGATATCACTAATACACGGAATGTAAACTTGGCTACACAGGAACTGAATTACAGAACAGAACAGGGTCTCAAATTTAGAAAACCAACTTATGCTTGCTTAAGGGTAAAGGTGAGTTGGGGTGCTGCATAAAACCAGAGATTGAAATGAGCACAGATAAAGTTCCTTAAGCCAAATATGGAATAGACAAGAGCTACTCCTTGCTCAACGAAATGGACTCAACACCCCATATTAAACGCCTAAGAATGTTCCTGACTAGTAAGTATCTTAAAACCTATGGATTGCTATGTCTCCAAAAGAGAATCAAGCATGTGTACAGGGGCATAAACGCAGCAGTGATAGGATTGGAGAGGTTCGGTGAGCAAATGAAGACCCTTTGAAGTCATATTGCATGATACCCATTCCACGGGTTTCAACTACCCAGGTTTAAGGTATTCTTCCTTCAGCTAAAACATGCATGTGGAACCTAGAGTATGATCAACCATGTGATCGGGAGACGTGTTCAAATATGTCTCAGTTTTCGTACCCTGGTACTTGGGTGCAACATTCCAGACGCTTTACTAACACTCTCCCGACTTGGAGAGTCAGTCCCTTTAACCTCCTGTTTGGCCCAGTTTGCAATTTCTGCGGAAGATGAACAGGAATAGCGAGAACCAATGAGAGGCTAGCTGGAGGTGTCTGGACAGGCAAATTTAACTCTCATTTCCCACCAGGAAGAGGAATTAACCAAAGGCTCAGCGTGCCGTGCCGGAACCAGATTAGGTCCTGAAGCCATCCTGCGGTGTTGCGGCCAGGTCACAAGAAAGCGAGTTGAAGAAAGGAGCTCAGGGGCACTGTAATTCACAAACCTGCAGAGTTATAAATGACAGCTATCGTCCAAAAATAGACTGAAGTAAGGCTGCCAAGAGGACTTGAAAGCGGGGCAGAATTGCAGGAAACCGATTTCAGGAGGTAGACTGGAATTGCATTGAAAGCATAGGAAAAGAGGCAGAACGTCCACAATGATGCACTTGGCCAAAAAGGGCGTATGCGTTTTTTCCTGAATATATTCAGGAAAAAACGCATACGCCCTTTTTGGCCAACCAAGCAAGCTTGCAAAGGAAATCTGCACTACAATGAAGTCTCACTTCCCCCCGGTCAAAAGGGCCATCTGAAAAAAGTGTAAAATCCAGAAAGGCAGGACAGGCCATGGAGAACTGGGAGCCTTGTTATGCTGATGGGCGGGATGTAAATTGCCAACAACCACTCGGGAGAAGTGTATGGTGTTTCCTGAAACATCTAAAAAACAAAGCAACAGAGCCTAGGGCACTTCCACTTATGGTCCTATAGCTTAGGGAAATTAAAATCAAAAAGACACAGCCACCCCAAAGTTTGGAACGGCTCTGTTTACAAGAACCTCGTTTACAGTACAAGTTCAACATCGCAGAAAGTGAAAAATGGATAAAGAACTTGTGGTACTTACGTACAATGCAGTATCACTCAGCAATGAAATCCATGTCATCAGGCCCGTAGCAGCATAATGAGTAGATTCAGGTACGATGATTCTAACTGAAATAAGTCACACAGAAAAAGAAACATCATAAGATATCAGTAATATACGGAATGTAAACTTGGCTACACAGGAACTGAATTCCAAAACAGAACAGGGTCTCAAATTTAGAAAACCAACTTATGCTTGCTTAAGGGGAAAGGTGAGTTGGGTTGCTGCATAAAACCAGAGATTGAAATGAGCACAGATAAAGTTCCTTAAGCCAAATATGGAATAGACAAGAGCTACTCCTTGCTCAACGAAATGGACTCAACACCGCATATTAAACGCCTAAGAATGTACCTGACTAGTAAGTATCTTAAAACCTATGGATTGCTATGTCTCCAAAAGAGAATCAAGCATGTGTACAGGGGCATAAACGCAGCAGTGATAGGATTGGAGAGGTTCGGTGAGCAAATGAAGACCCTTTGAAGTCATATTGCATGGTACCCATTCCACGGGTTTCAACTACACAGGTTTTAGGTATTCTTCCTTCAGCTAAAACATGCATGTGGAACCCAAGTATGATCAACCATGTGAACGGGAGACGTGTTCAAATATGTCTCAGTTTTCCTCCCCTGGTACTCGGGTGCAACATTCCAGACGCTTTACTAACACTCTCCCCACTTGGAGAGTCAGCGCCTTTAACCTCCTGTTTGGCCCAGTTTGCAATTTCTGCGGAAGATGAACAGGAATAGCGAGAACCAATGAGAGGCTAGCTGGAGGTGTCTGGACGGGCAAATTTAACTCTCATTTCCCACCAGGAAGAGGAAATAACCAAAGGCTCAGCGTGCCGTACCGGAACCAGATTAGGGCCTGAAGCCATCCTGCGGTGTTGCGGCCAGGTCACAAGAAAGCGAGTTGAAGAAAGGAGCTCAGGGGCACTGTAATTCACAAACCTGCAGAGTTATAAATGACAGCTATCGTCCAAAAATAGACTGAAGTAAGGCTGCCAAGAGGACTTGAAAGCGGGGCAGAATTGCAGGAAACCGATTTCAGGAGGTAGACTGGAATTGCATTGAAAGCATAGGAAAAGAGGCAGAACGTCCACAATGATGCACTTGGCCAAAAAGGGCGTATGCGTTTTTTCCTGAATATATTCAGGAAAAAACGCATACGCCCTTTTTGGCCAACCAAGCAAGCTTGCAAAGGAAATCTGCACTACAATGAAGTCTCACTTCCCCCCGGTCAAAAGGGCCATCTGAAAAAAGTGTAAAATCCAGAAAGGCAGGACAGGCCATGGAGAACTGGGAGCCTTGTTATGCTGATGGGCGGGATGTAAATTGCCAACAACCACTCGGGAGAAGTGTATGGTGTTTCCTGAAACATCTAAAAAACAAAGCAACAGAACCTAGGGCACTTCCACTTATGGTCCTATAGTTTAGGGAAATTAAAATCAAAAAGACACAGCCACCCCAAAGTTTGGAACGGCTCCGTTTACAAGAACCTCGTTTACAGTACAAGTTCAACATCGCAGAAAGTGAAAAATGGATAAAGAAGTTGTGGTATTTACTTACAAAGCAATATCACTCAGCAATGAAATCTGTGTCATCAGGCCCTTAGCAGCACAATGAGTGGATTCAGGTATGATGATTCTAACTGAAGTAAGTCACACAGAAAAAGAAACATCATAAGATATCAGTAATACATGGAATGTAAACTTGGCTACACAGGAACTGAATTACAGAACAGAACAGGGTCTCAAATTTAGAAAACCAACTTATGCTTGCTTAAGGGGAAAGGTGAGTTGGGGTGCTGCATAAAACCAGAGATTGAAATGAGCACAGATAAAGTTCCTTAAGCCAAATATGGAATAGACAAGAGCTACTCCTTGCTCAACGAAATGGACTCAACACCGCATATTAAACGCCTAAGAATGTACCTGACTAGTAAGTATCTTAAAACCTATGAATTGCTATGTCTCCGAAAGAGAATCAAGCATGTGTACAGGGGCATAAACGCAGCAGTGATAGGATTGGAGAGGTTCGGTGAGCAAATGAAGACCCTTTGAAGTCATATTGCATGGTACCCATTCCACGGGTTTCAACTACCCAGGTTTTAGGTATTCTTCCTTCAGCTAAAACATGCATGTGGAACCCAAGTATGATCAACCATGTGAACGGGAGACGTGTTCAAATATGTCTCAGTTTTCCTCCCCTGGTACTCGGGTGCAACATTCCAGACGCTTTACTAACACTCTCCCCACTTGGAGAGTCAGCGCCTTTAACCTCCTGTTTGGCCCAGTTTGCAATTTCTGCAGAAGATGAACAGGAATAGCGAGAACCAATGAGAGGCTAGCTGGAGGTGTCTGGACGGGCAAATTTAACTCTCATTTCCCACCAGGAAGAGGAAATAACCAAAGGCTCAGCGTGCCGTACCGGAACCAGATTAGGGCCTGAAGCCATCCTGCGGTGTTGCGGCCAGCTCAAAAGAAAGCGAGTTGAACAAAGGAGCTCAGGGGCACTGTAATTCACAAACATGCAGAGTTATAAATGACAGCTATCGTCCAAAAATAGACTGAAGTAAGGCTGCCAAGAGGACTTGAAAGCGGGGCAGAATTGCAGGAAACCGATTTCAGGAGGTAGACTGGAATTGCATTGAAAGCATAGGAAAAGAGGCAGAACGTCCACAATGATGCACTTGGCCAAAAAGGGCGTATGCGTTTTTTCCTGAATATATTCAGGAAAAAACGCATACGCCCTTTTTGGCCAACCAAGCAAGCTTGCAATGGAAATCTGCACTACAATGTAGTCTCACTTCCCCCCGGTCAAAAGGGCCATCTGAAAAAAGTGTAAAATCCAGAAAGGCAGGACAGGCCATGGAGAACTGGGAGCCTTGTTATGCTGATGGGCAGGATGTAAATTGCCAACAACCACTCGGGAGAAGTGTATGGTGTTTCCTGAAACATCTAAAAAACAAAGCAACAGAACCTAGGGCACTTCCACTTATGGTCCTATAGCTTAGGGAAATTAAAATCAAAAAGACACAGCCACCCCAAAGTTTGGAACGGCTCTGTTTACAAGAACCTCGTTTACAGTACAAGTTCAACATCGCAGAAAGTGAAAAATGGATAAAGAAGTTGTGGTATTTACTTACAAAGCAATATCACTCAGCAATGAAATCTGTGTCATCAGGCCCTTAGCAGCACAATGAGTGGATTCAGGTATGATGATTCTAACTGAAGTAAGTCACACAGAAAAAGAAACATCATAAGATATCAGTAATACACGGAATGTAAACTTGGCTACACAGGAACTGAATTACAGAACAGAACAGGGTCTCAAATTTAGAAAACCAACTTATGCTTGCTTAAGGGGAAAGGTGAGTTGGGGTGCTGCATAAAACCAGAGATTGAAATGAGCACAGATAAAGTTCCTTAAGTCAAATATGGAATAGACAAGAGCTACTCCTTGCTCAACGAAATGGACTCAACACCGCATATTAAACGCCTAAGAATGTACCTGACTAGTAAGTATCTTAAAAACCTATGGATTGCTATGTCTCCGAAAGAGAATCAAGCATGTGTACAGGGGCATAAACGCAGCAGTGATAGGATTGGAGAGGTTCGGTGAGCAAATGAAGACCCTTTGAATTCATATTGCATGGTACCCATTACACGGGTCTTAACTCTCCAGGTTTAAGGTATTCTTCCTTCAGCTAAAACATGCATGTGGAACCCAAGTATGATCAACCATGTGAACGGGAGACGTGTTCAAATATGTCTCAGTTTTCCTCCCCTGGTACTCGGGTGCAACATTCCAGACGCTTTACTAACACTCTCCCCACTTGGAGAGTCAGCGCCTTTAACCTCCTCTTTGGCCCAGTTTGCAATTTCTGCGGAAGATGAACAGGAATAGCGAGAACCAATGAGAGGCTAGCTGGAGGTGTCTGGACGGGCAAATTTAACTCTCATTTCCCACCAGGAAGAGGAAATAACCAAAGGCTCAGCGTGCCGTGCCGGAACCAGATTAGAGCCTGAAGCCATCCTGCGGTGTTGCGGCCAGGTCACAAGAAAGCGAGTTGAAGAAAGGAGCTCAGGGGCACTGTAATTCACAAACCTGCAGAGTTATAAATGACAGCTATCGTCCAAAAATAGACTGAAGTAAGGCTGCCAAGAGGACTTGAAAGCGGGGCAGCATTGCAGGAAACCGATTTCAGGAGGTAGACTGGAATTGCATTGAAAGCATAGGAAAAGAGGCAGAACGTCCACAATGATGCACTTGGCCAAAAAGGGCGTATGCGTTTTTTCCTGAATATATTCAGGAAAAAACGCATACGCCCTTTTTGGCCAACCAAGCAAGCTTGCAAAGGAAATCTGCACTACAATGAAGTCTCACTTCCCACCGGTCAAAAGGGCCATCTGAAAAAAGTGTAAAATCCAGAAAGGCAGCACAGGCCATGGAGAACTGGGAGCCTTGTTATGCTGATGGGCGGGATGTAAATTGCCAACAACCACTCGGGAGAAGTGTATGGTGTTTCCTGAAACATCTAAAAAACAAAGCAACAGAACCTAGGGCACTTCCACTTATGGTCCTATAGCTTAGGGAAATTAAAATCAAAAAGACACAGCCACCCCAAAGTTTGGAATGGCTCTGTTTACAAGAACCTCGTTTACAGTACAAGTTCAACATCGCAGAAAGTGAAAAATGGATAAAGAAGTTGTGGTATTTACTTACAAAGCAATATCACTCAGCAATGAAATCTGTGTCATCAGGCCCGTAGCAGCACAATGAGTGGATTCAGGTATGATGATTCTAACTGAAATAAGTCACACAGAAAAAGAAACATCATAAGATATCAGTAATACACGGAATGTAAACTTGGCTACACAGGAACTGAATTACAGAACAGAACAGGGACTCAAATTTAGAAAACCAACTTATGCTTGCTTAAGGGTAAAGGTGAGTTGGGGTGCTGCATAAAACCAGAGATTGAAATGAGCACAGATAAAGTTCCTTATGTCAAATATGGAATAGACAAGAGCTACTCCTTGCTCAACGAAATGGACTCAACACCGCATATTAAACGCCTAAGAATGTACCTGACTAGTAAGTATCTTAAAACCTATGGATTGCTATGTGTCTGAAAGAGAATCAAGCATGTGTACAGGGGCATAAACGCAGCAGTGATAGGATTGGAGAGGTTCGGTGAGCAAATGAAGACCCTTTGAAGTCATATTGCATGGTACCCATTCCACGGGTTTCAACTACCCAGGTTTTAGGTATTCTTCCTTCAGCTAAAACATGCATGTGGAACCTAGAGTATGATCAACCATGTGATCGGGAGACGTGTTCAAATATGTCTCAGTTTTCGTACCCTGGTACTCGGGTGCAACATTCCAGACGCTTTACTAACACTCTCCCGACTTGGAGAGTCTGTCCCTTTAACCTCCTGTTTGGCCCAGTTTGCAATTTCTGCGGAAGATGAACAGGAATAGCGAGAACCAATGAGAGACTAGCTGGAGGTGTCTGGACGGGCAAATTTAACTCTCATTTCCCACCAGGAAGAGGAAATAACCAAAGGCTCAGCGTGCCGTACCGGAACCAGATTAGGGCCTGAGGCCATCCTGCAGTGTTGCGGCCAGGTCACAAGAAAGCGAGTTGAAGAAAGGAGCTCAGGGGCACTGTAATTCACAAACCTGCAGAGTTATAAATGACAGCTATCGTCCAAAAATAGACTGAAGTAAGGCTGCCAAGAGGACTTGAAAGCGGGGCAGAATTGCAGGAAACCGATTTCAGGAGGTAGACTGGAATTGCATTGAAAGCATAGGAAAAGAGGCAGAACGTCCACAATGATGCACTTGGCCAAAAAGGGCGTATGCGTTTTTTCCTGAATATATTCAGGAAAAAACGCATACGCCCTTTTTGGCCAACCAAGCAAGCTTGCAAAGGAAATCTGCACTACAATGAAGTCTCACTTCCCCCCGGTCAAAAGGGCCATCTGAAAAAAGTGTAAAATCCAGAAAGGCAGGACAGGCCATGGAGAACTGGGAGCCTTGTTATGCTGATGGGCGGGATGTAAATTGCCAACAACCACTCGGGAGAAGTGTATGGTGTTTCCTGAAACATCTAAAAAACAAAGCAACAGAACCTAGGGCACTTCCACTTATGGTCCTATAGCTTAGGGAAATTAAAATCAAAAAGACACAGCCACCCCAAAGTTTGGAACGGCTCTGTTTACAAGAACCTCGTTTACAGTACAAGTTCAACATCGCAGAAAGTGAAAAATGGATAAAGAAGTTGTGGTATTTACTTACAAAGCAATATCACTCAGCAATGAAATCTGTGTCATCAGGCCCTTAGCAGCACAATGAGTGGATTCAGGTATCATGATTCTAACTGAAGTAAGTCACACAGAAAAAGAAACATCATAAGATATCAGTAATACACGGAATGTAAACTTGGCTACACAGGAACTGAATTACAGAACAGAACAGGGTCTCAAATATAGAAAACCAACTTATGCTTGCTTAAGGGTAAAGGTGAGTTGGGGTGCTGCATAAAACCAGAGATTGAAATGAGCACAGATAAAGTTCCTTAAGTCAAATATGGAATAGACAAGAGCTACTCCTTGCTCAACGAAATGGACTCAACACCGCATATTAAATGCCTAAGAATGTACCTGACTAGTAAGTATCTTAAAAACCTATGGATTGCTATGTCTCCGAAAGAGAATCAAGCATGTGTACAGGGGCATAAACGCAGCAGTGATAGGATTGGAGAGGTTCGGTGAGCAAATGAAGACCCTTTGAAGTCATATTGCATGGTACACATTACACGGGTCTTAACTCTCCAGGTTTAAGGTATTCTTTCTTCAGCTAAAACATGCATGTGGAACCCAAGTATGATCAGCCATGTGAAAGGGAGACGTGTTCAAATATGTCTCAGTTTTCCTCCCCTGGTACTCGGGTGCAACATTCCAGACGCTTTACTAACACTCTCCCCACTTGGAGAGTCAGCGCCTTTAACCTCCTCTTTGGCCCAGTTTGCAATTTCTGCGGAAGATGAACAGGAATAGCGAGAACCAATGAGAGGCTAGCTGGAGGTGTCTGGACGGGCAAATTTAACTCTCATTTCCCACCAGGAAGAGGAAATAACCAAAGGCTCAGCGTGCCGTGCCGGAACCAGATTAGGGCCTGAAGCCATCCTGCGGTGTTGCGGCCAGGTCACAAGAAAGCGAGTTGAAGAAAGGAGCTCAGGGGCACTGTAATTCACAAACCTGCAGAGTTATAAATGACAGCTATCGTCCAAAAATAGACTGAAGTAAGGCTGCCAAGAGGACTTGAAAGCGGGGCAGCATTGCAGGAAACCGATTTCAGGAGGTAGACTGGAATTGCATTGAAAGCATAGGAAAAGAGGCAGAACGTCCACAATGATGCACTTGGCCAAAAAGGGCGTATGCGTTTTTTCCTGAATATATTCAGGAAAAAACGCATACGCCCTTTTTGGCCAACCAAGCAAGCTTGCAAAGGAAATCTGCACTACAATGAAGTCTCACTTCCCACCGGTCAAAAGGGCCATCTGAAAAAAGTGTAAAATCCAGAAAGGCAGCACAGGCCATGGAGAACTGGGAGCCTTGTTATGCTGATGGGCGGGATGTAAATTGCCAACAACCACTCGGGAGAAGTGTATGGTGTTTCCTGAAACATCTAAAAAACAAAGCAACAGAACCTAGGGCACTTCCACTTATGGTCCTATAGCTTAGGGAAATTAAAATCAAAAAGACACAGCCACCCCAAAGTTTGGAATGGCTCTGTTTACAAGAACCTCGTTTACAGTACAAGTTCAACATCGCAGAAAGTGAAAAATGGATAAAGAAGTTGTGGTATTTACTTACAAAGCAATATCACTCAGCAATGAAATCTGTGTCATCAGGCCCGTAGCAGCACAATGAGTGGATTCAGGTATGATGATTCTAACTGAAATAAGTCACACAGAAAAAGAAACATCATAAGATATCAGTAATACACGGAATGTAAACTTGGCTACACAGGAACTGAATTACAGAACAGAACAGGGACTCAAATTTAGAAAACCAACTTATGCTTGCTTAAGGGTAAAGGTGAGTTGGGGTGCTGCATAAAACCAGAGATTGAAATGAGCACAGATAAAGTTCCTTAAGTCAAATATGGAATAGACAAGAGCTACTCCTTGCTCAACGAAATGGACTCAACACCGCATATTAAACGCCTAAGAATGTACCTGACTAGTAAGTATCTTAAAACCTATGGATTGCTATGTGTCTGAAAGAGAATCAAGCATGTGTACAGGGGCATAAACGCAGCAGTGATAGGATTGGAGAGGTTCGGTGAGCAAATGAAGACCCTTTGAAGTCATATTGCATGGTACCCATTCCACGGGTTTCAACTACCCAGGTTTTAGGTATTCTTCCTTCAGCTAAAACATGCATGTGGAACCTAGAGTATGATCAACCATGTGATCGGGAGACGTGTTCAAATATGTCTCAGTTTTCGTACCCTGGTACTCGGGTGCAACATTCCAGACGCTTTACTAACACTCTCCCGACTTGGAGAGTCTGTCCCTTTAACCTCCTGTTTGGCCCAGTTTGCAATTTCTGCGGAAGATGAACAGGAATAGCGAGAACCAATGAGAGACTAGCTGGAGGTGTCTGGACGGGCAAATTTAACTCTCATTTCCCACCAGGAAGAGGAAATAACCAAAGGCTCAGCGTGCCGTACCGGAACCAGATTAGGGCCTGAGGCCATCCTGCAGTGTTGCGGCCAGGTCACAAGAAAGCGAGTTGAAGAAAGGAGCTCAGGGGCACTGTAATTCACAAACCTGCAGAGTTATAAATGACAGCTATCGTCCAAAAATAGACTGAAGTAAGGCTGCCAAGAGGACTTGAAAGCGGGGCAGAATTGCAGGAAACCGATTTCAGGAGGTAGACTGGAATTGCATTGAAAGCATAGGAAAAGAGGCAGAACGTCCACAATGATGCACTTGGCCAAAAAGGGCGTATGCGTTTTTTCCTGAATATATTCAGGAAAAAACGCATACGCCCTTTTTGGCCAACCAAGCAAGCTTGCAAAGGAAATCTGCACTACAATGAAGTCTCACTTCCCCCCGGTCAAAAGGGCCATCTGAAAAAAGTGTAAAATCCAGAAAGGCAGGACAGGCCATGGAGAACTGGGAGCCTTGTTATGCTGATGGGCGGGATGTAAATTGCCAACAACCACTCGGGAGAAGTGTATGGTGTTTCCTGAAACATCTAAAAAACAAAGCAACAGAACCTAGGGCACTTCCACTTATGGTCCTATAGCTTAGGGAAATTAAAATCAAAAAGACACAGCCACCCCAAAGTTTGGAACGGCTCTGTTTACAAGAACCTCGTTTACAGTACAAGTTCAACATCGCAGAAAGTGAAAAATGGATAAAGAAGTTGTGGTATTTACTTACAAAGCAATATCACTCAGCAATGAAATCTGTGTCATCAGGCCCTTAGCAGCACAATGAGTGGATTCAGGTATGATGATTCTAACTGAAGTAAGTCACACAGAAAAAGAAACATCATAAGATATCAGTAATACACGGAATGTAAACTTGGCTACACAGGAACTGAATTACAGAACAGAACAGGGTCTCAAATATAGAAAACCAACTTATGCTTGCTTAAGGGTAAAGGTGAGTTGGGGTGCTGCATAAAACCAGAGATTGAAATGAGCACAGATAAAGTTCCTTAAGTCAAATATGGAATAGACAAGAGCTACTCCTTGCTCAACGAAATGGACTCAACACCGCATATTAAATGCCTAAGAATGTACCTGACTAGTAAGTATCTTAAAAACCTATGGATTGCTATGTCTCCGAAAGAGAATCAAGCATGTGTACAGGGGCATAAACGCAGCAGTGATAGGATTGGAGAGGTTCGGTGAGCAAATGAAGACCCTTTGAAGTCATATTGCATGGTACACATTACACGGGTCTTAACTCTCCAGGTTTAAGGTATTCTTTCTTCAGCTAAAACATGCATGTGGAACCCAAGTATGATCAGCCATGTGAAAGGGAGACGTGTTCAAATATGTCTCAGTTTTCCTCCCCTGGTACTCGGGTGCAACATTCCAGACGCTTTACTAACACTCTCCCCACTTGGAGAGTCAGCGCCTTTAACCTCCTGTTTGGCCCAGTTTGCAATTTCTGTGGAAGATGAACAGGAATAGCGAGAACCAATGAGAGACTAGCTGGAGGTGTCAGGACGGGCAAATTTAACTCTCATTTCCCACCAGGAAAAGGAAATAACCAAAGGCTCAGCGTGCCGTGCCGGAACCAGATTAAGGCCTGAAGCCATCCTGCGGTGTTGCGGCCAGGTCACAAGAAAGCGAGTTGAAGAAAGGAGCTCAGGGGCACTGTAATGCACAAACCTGCAGAGTTATAAATGACAGCTATCGTCCAAAAATAGACTGAAGTAAGGCTGCCAAGAGGACTTGAAAGCGGGGCAGAATTGCAGGAAACCGATTTCAGGAGGTAGACTGGAATTGCATTGAAAGCATAGGAAAAGAGGCAGAACGTCCACAATGATGCACTTGGCCAAAAAGGGCGTATGCGTTTTTTCCTGAATATATTCAGGAAAAAACGCATACGCCCTTTTTGGCCAACCAAGCAAGCTTGCAAAGGAAATCTGCACTACAATGAAGTCTCACTTCCCCCCGGTCAAAAGGGCCATCTGAAAAAAGTGTAAAATCCAGAAAGGCAGGACAGGTCATGGAGAACTGGGAGCCTTGTTATGCTGATGGGTGGGATGTAAATTGCCAACAACCACTCGGGAGAAGTGTATGGTGTTTCCTGAAACATCTAAAAAACAAAGCAACAGAGCCTAGGGCACTGCCACTTATGGTCCTATAGCTTAGGGAAATTAAAATCAAAAAGACACAGCCACCCCAAAGTTTGGAATGGCTCTGTTTACAAGAACCTCGTTTACAGTACAAGTTCAACATCGCAGAAAGTGAAAAATGGATAAAGAACTTGTGGTACTTACGTACAATGCAGTATCACTCAGCAATGAAATCTATGTCATCAGGCCCGTAGCAGCATAATGAGTAGATTCAGGTACGATGATTCTAACTGAAATAAGTCACACAGAAAAAGAAACATCATAAGATATCCCTAATACACGGAATGTAAACTTGGCTACACAGGAACTGAATTCCAAAACAGAACAGAGTCTCAAATTTAGAAAACCAACTTATGCTTGCTTAAGGGGAAAGGTGAGTTGGGGTGCTGCATAAAACCAGAGATTGAAATGAGCACAGATAAAGTTCCTTAAGCCAAATATGGAATAGACAAGAGCTACTCCTTGCTCAACGAAATGGACTCAACACCGCATATTAAACGCCTAAGAATGTACCTGACTAGTAAGTATCTTAAAACCTATGGATTGCTATGTCTCCGAAAGAGAATCAAGCATGTGTACAGGGGCATAAACGCAGCAGTGATAGGATTGGAGAGGTTCGGTGAGCAAATGAAGACCCTTTGAAGTCATATTGCATGGTACCCATTCCACGGGTTTCAACTACCCAGGTTTTAGGTATTCTTCCTTCAGCTAAAACATGCATGTGGAACCCAAGTATGATCAACCATGTGAACGGGAGACGTGTTCAAATATGTCTCAGTTTTCCTCCCCTGGTACTCGGGTGCAACATTCCAGACGCTTTACTAACACTCTCCCCACTTGGAGAGTCAGCGCCTTTAACCTCCTGTTTGGCCCAGTTTGCAATTTCTGCGGAAGATGAACGGGAATAGCGAGAACCAATGAGAGGCTAGCTGGAGGTGTCTGGACGGGCAAATTTAACTCTCATTTCCCACCAGGAAGAGGAAATAACCAAAGGCTCAGCGTGCCGTACCGGAACCAGATTAGGGCCTGAAGCCATCCTGTGGTGTTGCGGCCACCTCAAAAGAAACCGAGTTGAAGAAAGGAGCTCAGGGGCACTATAATTCACAAACCTGCAGAGTTATAAATGACAGCTATCGTCCAAAAATATACTGAAGTAAGGCTGCCAAGAGGACTTGAAAGCGGGGCAGAATTGCAGGAAACCGATTTCAGGAGGTAGACTGGAATTGCATTGAAAGCATAGGAAAAGAGGCAGAACGTCCACAATGATGCACTTGGCCAAAAAGGGCGTATGCGTTTTTTCCTGAATATATTCAGGAAAAAACGCATACGCCCTTTTTGGCCAACCAAGCAAGCTTGCAAAGGAAATCTGCAGTACAATGAAGTCTCACTTCCCCCCGGTCAAAAGGGCCATCTGAAAAAAGTGTAAAATCCAGAAAGGCAGGACAGGCCATGGAGAACTGGGAGCCTTGTTATGCTGATGGGCGGGATGTAAATTGCCAACAACCACTCGGGAGAAGTGTATGGTGTTTCCTGAAACATCTAAAAAACAAAGCAACAGAACCTAGGGCACTTCCACTTATGGTCCTATAGCTTAGGGAAATTAAAATCAAAAAGACACAGCTACCCCAAAGTTTGGAACGGCTCTGTTTACAAGAACCTCGTTTACAGTACAAGTTCAACATCGCAGAAAGTGAAAAATGGATAAAGAAGTTGTGGTATTTACTTACAAAGCAATATCACTCAGCAATGAAATCTGTGTCATCAGGCCCTTAGCAGCACAATGAGTGGATTCAGGTATGATGATTCTAACTGAAGTAAGTCACACAGAAAAAGAAACATCATAAGATATCAGTAATACACGGAATGTAAACTTGGCTACACAGGAACTGAATTACAGAACAGAACAGGGTCTCAAATTTAGAAAACCAACTTATGCTTGCTTAAGGGTAAAGGTGAGTTGGGGTGCTGCATAAAACCAGAGATTGAAATGAGCACAGATAAAGTTCCTTAAGCCAAATATGGAATAGACAAGAGCTACTCCTTGCTCAACGAAATGGTCTCAACACCGCATATTAAACGCCTAAGAATGTACCTGACTAGTAAGTATCTTAAAACCTATGGATTGCTATGTCTCCGAAAGAGAATCAAGCATGTGTACAGGAGCAAAAACGCAACAGTGATAGGATTGGAGAGGTGCGGTGAGCAAATGAAGACCCTTTGAAGTCATATTGCATGGTACCCATTACACGGGTCTCAACTCTCCAGGTTTAAGGTATTCTTCCTTCAGCTAAAACATGCATGTGGAACCCAAGTATGATCAACCATGTGAACGGGAGACGTGTTCAAATATGTCTCAGTTTTCCTCCCCTGGTACTCGGGTGCAACATTCCAGACGCTTTACTAACACTCTCCCCACTTGGAGAGTCAGCGCCTTTAACCTCCTGTTTGGCCCAGTTTGCAATTTCTGCGGAAGATGAACAGGAATAGCGAGAACCAATGAGAGACTAGCTGGAGGTGTCTGGACGGGCAGATTTAACTCTCATTTCCCACCAGGAAGAGGAAATAACCAAAGGCTCAGCGTGCCGTACCGGAACCAGATTAGGGCCTGAAGCCATCCTGCGGTGTTGCGGCCAGCTCAAAAGAAAGCGAGTTGAAGAAAGGAGCTCAGGGGCACTGTAATTCACAAACCTGCAGAGTTATAAATGACAGCTATCGTCCAAAAATAGACTGAAGTAAGGCTGCCAAGAGGACTTGAAAGCGGGGCAGAATTGCAGGAAACCGATTTCAGGAGGTAGACTGGAATTGCATTGAAAGCATAGGAAAAGAGGCAGAACGTCCACAATGATGCACTTGGCCAAAAAGGGCGTATGCGTTTTTTCCTGAATATATTCAGGAAAAAACGCATACGCCCTTTTTGGCCAACCAAGCAAGCTTGCAAAGGAAATCTGCACTACAATGAAGTCTCACTTCCCCCCGGTCAAAAGGGCCATCTGAAAAAACTGTAAAATCCAGAAAGGCAGGACAGGCTATGGAGAACTGGGAGCCTTGTTATGCTGATGGGCGGGATGTAAATTGCCAACAACCACTCGGGAGAAGTGTATGGTGTTTCCTGAAACATCTAAAAAACAAAGCAACAGAACCTAGGGCACTTCCACTTATGGTCCTATAGCTTAGGGAAATTAAAATCAAAAAGACACAGCCACCCCAAAGTTTGGAACGGCTCTGTTTACAAGAACCTCGTTTACAGTACAAGTTCAACATCGCAGAAAGTGAAAAATGGATAAAGAAGTTGTGGTATTTACTTACAAAGCAATATCACTCAGCAATGAAATCTGTGTCATCAGGCCCTTAACAGCACAATGAGTGGATTCAGGTATGATGATTCTAACTGAAGTAAGTCACACAGAAAAAGAAACATCATAAGATATCAGTAGTACACGGAATGTAAACTTGGCTACACAGGAACTGAATTACAGAACAGAACAGGGACTCAAATTTAGAAAAGCAACTTATGCTTGCTTAAGTGGAAAGGTGAGTTGGGGTGCTGCATAAAACCAGAGATTGAAATGAGCACAGATAAAGTTCCTTTAGTCAAATATGGAATAGACAAGAACTACTCCTTGCTCAATGAAATGGACTCAACACCGCATATTAAACGCCTAAGAATGTACCTAACTAGTAAATATCTTAAAACCTATGGATTGCTATGTCTCCGAAAGAGAATCAAGCATGTGTACAGGGGCATAAACGCAGAAGTGATAGGATTGGAGAGGTTCGGTGAGCAAATGAAGACCCTTTGAAGTCATATTGCATGGTACCCATTACACGGGTCTCAACTCTCCAGGTTTAAGGTATTCTTCCTTCAGCTAAAACATGCATGTGGAACCCAGAGTATGATCAACCATGTGATCGGGAGACGTGTTCAAATATGTCTCAGTTTTCCTCCCCTGGTACTCGGGTGCAACATTCCAGACGCTTTACTAACACTCTCCCGACTTGGAGAGTCAGTCCCTTTAACCTCCTGTTTGGCCCAGTTTGCAATTTCTGCGGAAGATGAACAGGAATAGCGAGAACCAATGAGAGGCTAGCTGGAGGTGTCTGGACGGGCAAATTTAACTCTCATTTCCCACCAGGAAGAGGAATTAACCAAAGGCTCAGCATGCCGGGCCGGAACCAGATTAGGGCCTGAAGCCATCCTGCGGTGTTGCGGCCAGGTCACAAGAAAGCGAGTTGAAGAAAGGAGCTCAGGGGCACTGTAATTCACAAACCTGTAGAGTTATAAATGACAGCTATCGTCCAAAAATAGACTGAAGTAAGGCTGCCAAGAGGACTTGAAAGCGGGGCAGAATTGCAGGAAACCGATTTCAGGAGGTAGACTGGAATTGCATTGAAAGCATAGGAAAAGAGGCAGAACGTCCACAATGATGCACTTGGCCAAAAAGGGCATATGCGTTTTTTCCTGAATATATTCAGGAAAAAACGCATACGCCCTTTTTGGCCAACCAAGCAAGCTTGCAAAGGAAATCTGCACTACAATGAAGTCTCACTTCCCCCCGGTCAAAAGGGCCATCTGAAAAAAGTGTAAAATCCAGAAAGGCAACAGGCCATTGAGAACTGGGAGCCTTGTTATGCTGATGGGCGGGATGTAAATTGCCAACAGACACTTGGGAGAAGTGTATGGTGTTTCCTAAAACATCTAAAAAACAAAGCAACAGAGCCTAGGGCACTTCCACTTATGGTCCTATAGCTTAGGGAAATTAAAATCAAAAAGACACAGCCACCCCAAAGTTTGGAACAGCTCTGTTTACAAGAACCTCGTTTACAGTACAAGTTCAACATCGCAGAAAGTGAAAAATGGATAAAGAAGTTGTAGTATTCACTTACAAAGCGATATCACTCAGCAATGAAATCTGTGTCATCAGGCCCTTAGCATCACAATGAGTGGATTCAGGTATGATGATTCTAACTGAAATAAGTCACACAGAAAAAGAAACATCATAAGATATCACTAATACATGGAATGTAAACTTGGCTACACAGGAACTGAATTCCAAAACAGAACAGGGTCTCAAATTTAGAAAACCAACTTATGCTTGCTTAAGGGGAAAGGTGAGTTGGGTTGCTGCATAAAACCAGAGATTGAAATGAGCACAGATAAAGTTCCTTAAGCCAAATATGGAATAGACAAGAGCTACTCCTTGCTCAACGAAATGGACTCAACACCGCATATTAAACGCCTAAGAATGTACCTGACTAGTAAGTATCTTAAAACCTATGGATTGCTATGTCTCCGAAAGAGAATCAAGCAGGTGTACAGGGGCATAAACGCAGCAGTGATAGGATTGGAGAGGTTCGGTGAGCAAATGAAGACCCTTTGAAGTCATATTGCATGGTACCCATTCCACGGGTTTCAACTACCCAGGTTTTAGGTATTCTTCCTTCAGCTAAAACATGCATGTGGAACCCAAGTATGATCAACCATGTGAACGGGAGACGTGTTCAAATATGTCTCAGTTTTCCTCCCCTGGTACTCGGGTGCAACATTCCAGACGCTTTACTAACACTCTCCCCACTTGGAGAGTCAGCGCCTTTAATCTCCTGTTTGGCCCAGTTTGCAATTTCAGCGGAAGATGAACAGGAATAGCGAGAACCAATGAGAGGCTAGCTGGAGGTGTCTGGACGGGCAAATTTAACTCTCATTTCCCACCAGGAAGAGGAAATAACCAAAGGCTCAGCGTGCCGTACCGGAACCAGATTAGGGCCTGAAGCCATCCTGCGGTGTTGCGGCCAGCTCAAAAGAAAGCGAGTTGAAGAAAGGAGCTCAGGGGCACTGTAATTCACAAACCTGCAGAGTTATAAATGACAGCTATCGTCCAAAAATAGACTGAAGTAAGGCTGCCAAGAGGACTTGAAAGCGGGGCAGAATTGCAGGAAACCGATTTCAGGAGGTAGACTGGAATTGCATTGAAAGCATAGGAAAAGAGGCAGAACGTCCACAATGATGCACTTGGCCAAAAAGGGCGTATGCGTTTTTTCCTGAATATATTCAGGAAAAAACGCATACGCCCTTTTTGGCCAACCAAGCAAGCTTGCAAAGGAAATCTGCACTACAATGAAGTCTCACTTCCCCCCGGTCAAAAGGGCCATCTGAAAAAAGTGTAAAATCCAGAAAGGCAGGACAGGCCATGGAGAACTGGGAGCCTTGTTATGCTGATGGGCGGGATGTAAATTGCCAACAACCACTCGGGAGAAGTGTATGGTGTTTCCTGAAACATCTAAAAAACAAAGCAACAGAACCTAGGGCACTTCCACTTATGGTCCTATAGCTTAGGGAAATTAAAATCAAAAAGACACAGCCACCCCAAAGTTTGGAACGGCTCCGTTTACAAGAACCTCGTTTACAGTACAAGTTCAACATCGCAGAAAGTGAAAAATGGATAAAGAAGTTGTGGTATTTACTTACAAAGCAATATCACTCAGCAATGAAATCTGTGTCATCAGGCCCTTAGCAGCACAATGAGTGGATTCAGGTATGATGATTCTAACTGAAGTAAGTCACACAGAAAAAGAAACATCATAAGATATCAGTAATACACGGAATGTAAACTTGGCTACACAGGAACTGAATTACAGAACAGAACAGGGTCTCAAATTTAGAAAACCAACTTATGCTTGCTTAAGGGTAAAGGTGAGTTGGGGTGCTGCATAAAACCAGAGATTGAAATGAGCACAGATAAAGTTCCTTAAGTCAAATATGGAATAGACAAGAGATACTCCTTGCTCAACGAAATGGACTCAACACCGCATATTAAACGCCTAAGAATGTACCTGACTAGTAAGTATCTTAAAAACCTATGGATTGCTATGTCTCCGAAAGAGAATCAAGCATGTGTACAGGGGCATAAACGCAGCAGTGATAGGATTGGAGAGGTTCGGTGAGCAAATGAAGACCCTTTGAAGTCATATTGCATGGTACCCATTACACGGGTCTTAACTCTCCAGGTTTAAGGTATTCTTCCTTCAGCTAAAACATGCATGTGGAACCCAAGTATGATCAACCATGTGAACGGGAGATGTGTTCAAATATGTCTCAGTTTTCCTCCCCTGATACTCGGGTACAACATTCCAGACGCTTTACTAACACTCTCCCCACTTGGAGAGTCAGCGCCTTTAACCTCCTGTTTGGCCCAGTTTGCAATTTCTGCGAAAGATGAACAGGAATAGCGAGAACCAATGAGAGACTAGCTGGAGGTGTCTGGACGGGCAAATTTAACTCTCATTTCCCACCAGGAAAAGGAAATAACCAAAGGCTCAGCATGCCGGACCGGAACAAGATTAGGGCCTGAAGCCATCCTGCGGTGTTACGGCCAGGTCACAAGAAAGCGAGTTGAAGAAAGGAGCTCAGGGGCACTGTAATTCACAAACCTGCAGAGTTATAAATGACAGCTATCGTCCAAAAATAGACTGAAGTAAGGCTGCCAAGAGGACTTGAAAGCGGGGCACAATTGCAGGAAACCGATTTCAGGAGGTAGACTGGAATTGCATTGAAAGCATAGGAAAAGAGGCAGAACGTCCACAATAATACACTTGGCCAAAAAGGGCGTATGCGTTTTTTCCTGAATATATTCAGGAAAAAACGCATACGCCCTTTTTGGCCAACCAAGCAAGCTTGCAAAGGAAATCTGCACTACAATGAAGTCTCACTTCCCCCCGGTCAAAAGGGCCATCTGAAAAAAGTGTAAAATCCAGAAAGGCAACAGGCCATTGAGAACTGGGAGCCTTGTTATGCTGATGGGCGGGATGTAAATTGCAAACAGACACTTGGGAGAAGTGTATGGTGTTTCCTGAAACATCTAAAAAACAAAGCAACAGAGCCTAGGGCACTTCCACTTATGGTCCTATAGCTTAGGGAAATTAAAATCAAAAAGACACAGCCACCCCAAAGTTTGGAACGGCTCTGTTTACAAGAACCTCGTTTACAGTACAAGTTCAACATCGCAGAAAGTGAAAAATGGATAAAGAAGTTGTAATATTCACTTACAAAGCAATATCACTCAGCAATGAAATCTGTGTCATCAGGCCCTTAGCATCACAATGAGTGGATTCAGGTATGATGATTCTAACTGAAATAAGTCACACAGAAAAAGAAACATCATAAGATATCACTAATACACGGAATGTAAACTTGGCTACACAGGAACTGAATTCCAAAACAGAACAGGGTCTCAAATTTAGAAAACCAACTTATGCTTGCTTAAGGGGAAAGGTGAGTTGGGTTGCTGCATAAAACCAGAGATTGAAATGAGCACAGATAAAGTTCCTTAAGCCAAATATGGAATAGACAAGAGCTACTCCTTGCTCAACGAAATGGACTCAACACCGCATATTAAACGCCTAAGAATGTACCTGACTTGTAAGTATCTTAAAACCTATGGATTGCTATGTCTCCGAAAGAGAATCAAGCATGTGTACAGGGGCATAAACGCAGCAGTGATAGGATTGGAGAGGTTCGGTGAGCAAATGAAGACCCTTTGAAGTCATATTGCATGGTACCCATTCCACGGGTTTCAACTACCCAGGTTTTAGGTATTCTTCCTTCAGCTAAAACATGCATGTGGAACCCAAGTATGATCAACCATGTGAACGGGAGACGTGTTCAAATATGTCTCAGTTTTCCTCCCCTGGTACTCGGGTGCAACATTCCAGACGCTTTACTAACACTCTCCCCACTTGGAGAGTCAGTGCCTTTAACCTCCTGTTTGGCCCAGTTTGCAATTTCTGCGGAAGATGAACAGGAATAGCGAGAACCAATGAGAGGCTAGCTGGAGGTGTCTGGACGGGCAAATTTAACTGTCATTTCCCACCAGGAAGAGGAAATAACCAAAGGCTCAGCGTGCCGTACCGGAACCAGATTAGGGCCTGAAGCCATCCCGCGGTGTTGAGGCCAGGTCACAAGAAAGCGAGTTGAAGAAAGGAGCTCAGGGGCACTGTAATTCACAAACCTGCAGAGTTATAAATGACAGCTATCGTCCAAAAATAGACTGAAGTAAGGCTGCCAAGAGGACTTGAAAGCGGGGCAGAATTGCAGGAAACCGATTTCAGGAGGTAGACTGGAATTGCATTGAAAGCATAGGAAAAGAGGCAGAACGTCCACAATGATGCACTTGGCCAAAAAGGGCGTATGCGTTTTTTCCTGAATATATTCAGGAAAAAACGCATACGCCCTTTTTGGCCAACCAAGCAAGCTTGCAAAGGAAATCTGCACTACAATGAAGTCTCACTTCCCCCCGGTCAAAAGGGCCATCTGAAAAAACTGTAAAATCCAGAAAGGCAGGACAGGCCATGGAGAACTGGGAGCCTTGTTATGCTGATGGGCGGGATGTAAATTGCCAACAACCACTCGGGAGAAGTGTATGGTGTTTCCTGAAACATCTAAAAAACAAAGCAACAGAACCTAGGGCACTTCCACTTATGGTCCTATAGCTTAGGGAAATTAAAATCAAAAAGACACAGCCACCCCAAAGTTTGGAACGGCTCCGTTTACAAGAACCTCGTTTACAGTACAAGTTCAACATCGCAGAAAGTGAAAAATGGATAAAGAAGTTGTGGTATTTACTTACAAAGCAATATCACTCAGCAATGAAATCTGTGTCATCAGGCCCTTAGCAGCACAATGAGTGGATTCAGGTATGATGATTCTAACTGAAGTAAGTCACACAGAAAAAGAAACATCATAAGATATCAGTAATACACGGAATGTAAACTTGGCTACACAGGAACTGAATTACAGAACAGAACAGGGTCTCAAATTTAGAAAACCAACTTATGCTTGCTTAAGGGGAAAGGTGAGTTGGGGTGCTGCATAAAACCAGAGATTGAAATGAGCACAGATAAAGTTCCTTAAGTCAAATATGGAATAGACAAGAGCTACTCCTTGCTCAACGAAATGGACTCAACACCGCATATTAAACGCCTAAGAATGTACCTGACTAGTAAGTATCTTAAAACCTATGGATTGCTATGTCTCCGAAAGAGAATCAAGCATGTGTACAGGGGCATAAACGCAGCAGTGATAGGATTGGAGAGGTTCGGTGAGCAAATGAAGACCCTTTGAAGTCATATTGCATGGTACCCATTCCACGGGTTTCAACTACCCAGGTTTTAGGTATTCTTCCTTCAGATAAAACATGCATGTGGAACCCAGAGTATGATCAACCATGTGATCGGGAGACGTGTTCAAATATGTCTCAGTTTTCCTCCCCTGGTACTCGGGTGCAACATTCCAGACGCTTTACTAACACTCTCCCCACTTGGAGAGTCAGCGCCTTTAACCTCCTGTTTGGCACAGTTTGCAATTTCTGCGGAAGATGAACAGGAATAGCGAGAACCAATGAGAGGCTAGCTGGAGGTGTCTGGACGGGCAAATTTAACTGTCATTTCCCACCAGGAAGAGGAAATAACCAAAGGCTCAGCGTGCCGTACCTGAACCAGATTAGGGCCTGAAGCCATCCTGCGGTGTTGCGGCCAGCTCACAAGAAAGCGAGTTGAAGAAAGGAGCTCAGGGGCACTGTAATTCACAAACCTGCAGAGTTATAAATGACAGCTATCGTCCAAAAATATACTGAAGTAAGGCTGCCAAGAGGACTTGAAAGTGGGGCAGAATTGCAGGAAACCGATTTCAGGAGGTAGACTGGAATTGCATTGAAAGCATAGGAAAAGAGGCAGAACGTCCACAATGATGCACTTGGCCAAAAAGAGCGTATGCGTTTTTTCCTGAATATATGCAGGAAAAAAGGCATACGCCCTTTTTGGCCAACCAAGCAAGCTTGCAAAGGAAATCTGCACTACAATGAAGTCTCACTTCCCCTCGGTCAAAAGGGCCATCTGAAAAAAGTGTAAAATCCAGAAAGGCAGGACAGGCCATGGAGAACTGGGAGCCTTGTTATGCTGATGGGCGGGATGTAAATTGCCAACAACCACTCGGGAGAAGTGTATGGTGTTTCCTGAAACATCTAAAAAACAAAGCAACAGAACCTAGGGCACTTCCACTTATGGTCCTATAGCTTAGGGAAATTAAAATCAAAAAGACACAGCCACCCCAAAGTTTGGAACGGCTCCGTTTACAAGAACCTCGTTTACAGTACAAGTTCAACATCGCAGAAAGTGAAAAATGGATAAAGAAGTTGTGGTATTTACTTACAAAGCAATATCACTCAGCAATGAAATCTGTGTCATCAGGCCCTTAGCAGCACAATGAGTGGATTCAGGTATGATGATTCTAACTGAAGTAAGTCACACAGAAAAAGAAACATCATAAGATATCAGTAATACACGGAATGTAAACTTGGCTACACAGGAACTGAATTACAGAACAGAACAGGGTCTCAAATTTAGAAAACCAACTTATGCTTGCTTAAGGGTAAAGGTGAGTTGGGGTGCTGCATAAAACCAGAGATTGAAATGAGCACAGATAAAGTTCCTTAAGTCAAATATGGAATAGACAAGAGCTACTCCTTGCTCAACGAAATGGACTCAACACCGCATATTAAACGCCTAAGAATGTACCTGACTAGTAAGTATCTTAAAACCTATGGATTGCTATGTCTCCGAAAGAGAATCAAGCATGTGTACAGGGGCATAAACGCAGCAGTGATAGGATTGGAGAGGTTCGGTGAGCAAATGAAGACCCTTTGAAGTCATATTGCATGGTACCCATTCCACGGGTTTCAACTACCCAGGTTTTAGGTATTCTTCCTTCAGATAAAACATGCATGTGGAACCCAGAGTATGATCAACCATGTGATCGGGAGACGTGTTCAAATATGTCTCAGTTTTCCTCCCCTGGTACTCGGGTGCAACATTCCAGACGCTTTACTAACACTCTCCCCACTTGGAGAGTCAGCGCCTTTAACCTCCTGTTTGGCCCAGTTTGCAATTTCTGCGGAAGATGAACAGGAATAGCGAGAACCAATGAGAGGCTAGCTGGAGGTGTCTGGACGGGCAAATTTAACTCTCATTTCCCACCAGGAAGAGGAAATAACCAAAGGCTCAGCATGCCGTACCGGAACCAGATTAGGGCCTGAAGCCATCCTGCGGTGTTGCGGCCAGCTCAAAAGAAAGCGAGTTGAAGAAAGGAGCTCAGGGGCACTGTAATTCACAAACCTGCAGAGTTATAAATGACAACTATCGTCCAAAAATATACTGAAGTAAGGCTGCCAAGAGGACTTGAAAGTGGGGCAGAATTGCAGGAAACTGATTTCAGGAGGTAGACTGGAATTGCATTGAAAGCATAGGAAAAGAGGCAGAACGTCCACAATGATGCACTTGGCCAAAAAGGGCGTATGCGTTTTTTCCTGAATATATTCAGGAAAAAACGCATACGCCCTTTTTGGCCAACCAAGCAAGCTTGCAAAGGAAATCTGCACTACAATGAAGTCTCACTTCCCCCCGGTCAAAAGGGCCATCTGAAAAAAGTGTAATATCCAAAAAGGCAGGACAGGTCATGGAGAACTGGGAGCCTTGTTATGCTGAAGGGCGGGATGTAAATTGCCAACAAACACTCGGGAGAAGTGTATGGTGTTTCCTGAAACATCTAAAAAACAAAGCAACAGAGCCTAGGTCACTTCCACTTATGGTCCTATAGCTTAGGGAATTTAAAATCAAAAAGACACAGCCACCCCAAAGTTTCGAACGGCTCTGTTTACAAGAACCTCGTTTACAGTACAAGTTCAACATCGCAGAAAGAGAAAAATGGATTAAAAAGTTGTGGTATTTACTTACAAAGCAATATCACTCAGCAATGAAATCTGTGTCATCAGGCCCTTAACAGCACAATGAGTGGATTCAGGTATGATGATTCTAACTGAAATAAGTCACACAGAAAAAGAAACATCATAAGATATCAGTAATACACGGAATGTAAACTTGGCTACACAGGAACTGAATTACAGAACAGAACAGGGTCTCAAATTTAGAAAACCAACTTATGCTTGCTTAAGGGTAAAGGTGAGTTGGGGTGCTGCATAAAACCAGAGATTGAAATGAGCACAGATAAAGTTCCTTAAGCCAAACATGGAATAGACAAGAGCTACTCCTTGCTCAACGAAATGGACTCAACACCGCATATTAAACGCCTAAGAATGTACCTGACTAGTAAGTATCTTAAAACCTATGGATTGCTATGTCTCCGAAAGAGAATCAAGCATGTGTACAGGGGCATAAACGCAGCAGTGATAGGATTGGAGAGGTTCGGTGAGCAAATGAAGACCCTTTGAAGTCATATTGCATGGTACCCATTCCACGGGTTTCAAATACCCAGGTTTAAGGTATTCTTCCTTCAGCTAAAACATGCATGTGGAACCCAAGTATGATCAACCATGTGAACGGGAGACGTGTTCAAATATGTCTCAGTTTTCCTCCCCTGGTACTCGGGTGCAACATTCCAGACGCTTTACTAACACTCTCCGCACTTGGAGAGTCAGCGCCTTTAACCTCCTGTTTGGCCCAGTTTGCAATTTCTGCGGAAGATGAACAGGAATAGCGAAAACCAATGAGAGACTAGCTGGAGGTGTCTGGACGGGCAAATTTAACTCTCATTTCCCACCAGGAAGAGGAAATAACCAAAGGCTCAGTGTGCCGTGCCGGAACCAGATTAGGGCCTGAAGCCATCCTGCGGTGTTGCGGCCAGCTCACAAGAAAGCGAGTTGAAGAAAGGAGCTCAGGGGCACTGTAATTCACAAACCTGCAGAGTTATAAATGACAGCTATCGTCCAAAAATAGACTGAAGTAAGGCGGCCAAGAGGACTTGAATGCGGGGCAGAATTGCAGGAAACCAATTTCAGGAGGTAGACTGGAATTGCATTGAAAGCATAGGAAAAGAGGCAGAACGTCCACAATGATGCACTTGGCCAAAAAGTGCGTATGCGTTTTTTCCTGAATATATTCAGGAAAAAACGCATACGCCCTTTTTGGCCAACCAAGCAAGCTTGCAAAGGAAATCTGCACTACATTGAAGTCTCACTTCCCCCCGGTCAAAAGGGCCATCTGAAAAAAGTGTAAAATCCAGAAAGGCAAGACAGGCCATGGAGAACTGGGAGCCTTGTTATGCTGATGGGCGGGATGTAAATTGCCAACAACCACTCGGGAGAAGTGTATGGTGTTTCCTGAAACATCTAAAAAACAAAGCAACAGAACCTAGGGCACTTCCACTTATGGTCCTATAGCTTAGGGAAATTAAAATCAAAAAGACACAGCCACCCCAAAGTTTGGAACGGCTCCGTTTACAAGAACCTCGTTTACAGTACAAGTTCAACATCGCAGAAAGTGAAAAATGGATAAAGAAGTTGTGGTATTTACTTACAAAGCAATATCACTCAGCAATGAAATCTGTGTCATCAGGCCCTTAGCAGCACAATGAGTGGATTCAGGTATGATGATTCTAACTGAAGTAAGTCACACAGAAAAAGAAACATCATAAGATATCAGTAATACACGGAATGTAAACTTGGCTACACAGGAACTGAATTACAGAACAGAACAGGGTCTCAAATTTAGAAAACCAACTTATGCTTGCTTAAGGGTAAAGGTGAGTTGGGGTGCTGCATAAAACCAGAGATTGAAATGAGCACAGATAAAGTTCCTTAAGTCAAATATGGAATAGACAAGAGCTACTCCTTGCTCAACGAAATGGACTCAACAACCCATATTAAACGCCTAAGAATGTACCTGACTAGTAAGTATCTTAAAACCTATGGATTGCTATGTCTCCAAAAGAGAATCAAGCGTGTGTACAGGGGCATAAACGCAGCAGTGATAGGATTGGAGAGGTTCGGTGAGCAAATGAAGACCCTTTGAAGTCATATTGCATGGTACCCATTACACGGGTCTCAACTCTCCAGGTTTAAGGTATTCTTCCTTCAGCTAAAACATGCATGTGGATCCCAAGTATGATCAACCATGTGAACGGGAGACGTGTTCAAATATGTCTCAGTTTTCCTCCCCTGGTACTCGGGTGCAACATTCCAGACGCTTTACTAACACTCTCCCCACTTGGAGAGTCAGCGCCTTTAACCTCCTGTTTGGCCCAGTTTGCAATTTCTGCGGAAGATGAACAGGAATAGCGAGAACCAATGAGAGGCTAGCTGGAGGTGTCTGGACAGGCAAATTTAACTCTCATTTCCCACCAGGAAGAGGAATTAACCAAAGGCTCAGCGTGCCGTGCCGGAACCAGATTAGGTCCTGAAGCCATCCTGCAGTGTTGCGGCCAGGTCACAAGAAAGTGAGTTGAAGAAAGGAGCTCAGGGGCACTGTAATTCACAAACCTGCAGAGTTATAAATGACAGCTATCGTCCAAAAATAGACTGAAGTAAGGCTGCCAAGAGGACTTGAAAGCGGGGCAGAATTGCAGGGAACCGATTTCAGGAGGTAGACTGGAATTGCATTGAAAGCATAGGAAAAGAGGCAGAACGTCCACAATGATGCACTTGGCCAAAAAGGGCGTATGCATTTTTTCCTGAATATATTCAGGAAAAAACGCATACGCCCTTTTTGGCCAACCAAGCAAGCTTGCAAAGGAAATCTGCACTACAATGAAGTCTCACTTCCCCCCGGTCAAAAGGGCCATCTGAAAAAAGTGTAAAATCCAGAAAGGCAGGACAGGCCATGGAGAACTGGGAGCCTTGTTATGCTGATGGGCGGGATGTAAATTGCCAACAACCACTCAGGAGAAGTGTATGGTGTTTCCTGAAACATCTAAAAAACAAAGCAACAGAGCCTAGGGCACTTCCACTTATGGTCCTATAGCTTAGGGAAATTAAAATCAAAAAGACACAGCCACCCCAAAGTTTGGAACGGCTCTGTTTACAAGAACCTCGTTTACAGTACAAGTTCAACATCGCAGAAAGTGAAAAATGGATAAAGAACTTGTGGTACTTACGTACAATGCAGTATCACTCAGCAATGAAATCTATGTCATCAGGCCCGTAGCAGCATAATGAGTAGATTCAGGTACGATGATTCTAACTGAAATAAGTCACACAGAAAAAGAAACATCATAAGATATCAGTAATACACGGAATGTAAACTTGGCTACACAGGAACTGAATTCCGAAACAGAACAGGGTCTCAAATTTAGAAAACCAACTTATGCTTGCTTAAGGGGAAAGGTGAGTTGGGTTGCTGCATAAAACCAGAGATTGAAATGAGCACAGATAAAGTTCCTTAAGCCAAATATGGAATAGACAAGAGCTACTCCTTGCTCAACGAAATGGACTCAACACCGCATATTAAACGCCTAAGAATGTACCTGACTAGTAAGTATCTTAAAACCTATGGATTGCTATGTCTCCAAAAGAGAATCAAGCATGTGTACAGGGGCATAAACGCAGCAGTGATAGGATTGGAGAGGTTCGGTGAGCAAATGAAGACCCTTTGAAGTCATATTGCATGGTACCCATTCCACGGGTTTCAACTACCCAGGTTTTAGGTATTCTTCCTTCAGCTAAAACATGCATGTGGAACCCAAGTATGATCAACCATGTGAACGGGAGACGTGTTCAAATATGTCTCAGTTTTCCTCCCCTGGTACTCGGGTGCAACATTCCAGACGCTTTACTAACACTCTCCCCACTTGGAGAGTCAGCGCCTTTAACCTCCTGTTTGGCCCAGTTTGCAATTTCTGCGGAAGATGAACAGGAATAGCGAGAACCAATGAGAGGCTAGCTGGAGGTGTCTGGACGGGCAAATTTAACTCTCATTTCCCACCAGGAAGAGGAAATAACCAAAGGCTCAGCGTGCCGTACCGGAACCAGATTAGGGCCTGAAGCCATCCTGCGGTGTTGCGGCCAGCTCAAAAGAAAGCGAGTTGAACAAAGGAGCTCAGGGGCACTGTAATTCACAAACCTGCAGAGTTATAAATGACAGCTATCGTCCAAAAATAGACTGAAGTAAGGCTGCCAAGAGGACTTGAAAGCGGGGCAGAATTGCAGGAAACCGATTTCAGGAGGTAGACTGGAATTGCATTGAAAGCATAGGAAAAGAGGCAGAACGTCCACAATGATGCACTTGGCCAAAAAGGGCGTATGCGTTTTTTCCTGAATATATTCAGGAAAAAACGCATACGCCCTTTTTGGCCAACCAAGCAAGCTTGCAAAGGAAATCTGCACTACAATGAAGTCTCACTTCCCCCCGGTCAAAAGGGCCATCTGAAAAAAGTGTAAAATCCAGAAAGGCAGGACAGGCCATGGAGAACTGGGAGCCTTGTTATGCTGATGGGCGGGATGTAAATTGCCAACAACTACTCGGGAGAAGTGTATGGTGTTTCCTGAAACATCTAAAAAACAAAGCAACAGAGCCTAGGGCACTTCCACTTATGGTCCTATAGCTTAGGGAAATTAAAATCAAAAAGACACAGCCACCCCAAAGTTTGGGACGCCTCTGTTTACAAGAACCTCGTTTACAGTACAAGTTCAACATCGCAGAAAGTGAAAAATGGATAAAGAAGTTGTGGTATTTACTTACAAAGCAATATCACTCAGCAATGAAATCTGTGTCATCAGGCCCTTAGCAGCACAATGAGTGGATTCAGGTATGATGATTCTAACTGAAGTAAGTCACACAGAAAAAGAAACATCATAAGATATCAGTAATACACGGAATGTAAACTTGGCTACACAGGAACTGAATTACAGAACAGAACAGGGTCTCAAATTTAGAAAACCAACTTATGCTTGCTTAAGGGTAAAGGTGAGTTGGGGTGCTGCATAAAACCAGAGATTGAAATGAGCACAGATAAAGTTCCTTAAGCCAAATATGGAATAGACAAGAGCTACTCCTTGCTCAACGAAATGGACTCAACACCGCATATTAAACGCCTAAGAATGTACCTGACTAGTAAGTATCTTAAAACCTATGGATTGCTATGTCTCCAAAAGAGAATCAAGCATGTGTACAGGGGCATAAACGCAGCAGTGATAGGATTGGAGAGGTTCGGTGAGCAAATGAAGACCCTTTGAAGTCATATTGCATGGTACCCATTCCACGGGTCTCAACTCTCCAGGTTTAAGGTATTCTTCCTTCAGCTAAAACATGCATGTGGAACCCAAGTATGATCAACCATGTGAACGGGAGACGTGTTCAAATATGTCTCAGTTTTCCTCCCCTGGTACTCGGGTGCAACATTCCAGACGCTTTACTAACACTTTCCCCACTTGGAGAGTCAGCGCCTTTAACCTCCTGTTTGGCCCAGTTTGCAATTTCTGCGGAAGATGAACAGGAATAGCGAGAACCAATGACAGGCTAGCTGGAGGTGACTGGACGGGCAAATTTAACTCTCATTTCCCACCAGGAAGTGGAAATAACCAAAGGCTCAGTGTGCCGTACCGGAACCAGATTAGGGCCTGAAGCCATCCTGCGGTGTTGCGGCCAGCTCAAAAGAAAGCGAGTTGAACAAAGGAGCTCAGGGGCACTGTAATTCACAAACCTGCAGAGTTATAAATGACAGCTATCGTCCAAAAATAGACTGAAGTAAGGCTGCCAAGAGGACTTGAAAGCGGGGCAGAATTGCAGGAAACCGATTTCAGGAGGTAGACTGGAATTGCATTGAAAGCATAGGAAAAGAGGCAGAACGTCCACAATGATGCACTTGGCCAAAAAGGGCGTATGCGTTTTTTCCTGAATATATTCAGGAAAAAACGCATACGCCCTTTTTGGCCAACCAAGCAAGCTTGCAAAGGAAATCTGCACTACAATGAAGTCTCACTTCCCCCCGGTCAAAATGGCCATCTGAAAAAAGTGTAAAATCCAGAAAGGCAGCAGGCCATTGAGAACTGGGAACCTTGTTATGCTGATGGGCGGGATGTAAATTGCCAACAGACACTCGGGAGAAGTGTATGGTGTTTCCTGAAACATCTAAAAAACAAAGCAACAGAGCCTAGGGCACTTCCACTTATGGTCCTATAGCTTAGGGAAATTAAAATCAAAAAGACACAGCCACCCCAAAGTTTGGAACGGCTCTGTTTACAAGAACCTCGTTTACAGTACAAGTTCAACATCGCAGAAAGTGAAAAATGGATAAAGAAGTTGTGGTATTCACTTACAAAGCAATATCACTCAGCAATGAAATTTGTGTCATCAGGCCCTTAGCATCACAATGAGTGGATTCAGGTATGATGATTCTAACTGAAATAAGTCACACAGAAAAAGAAACATCATAAGATATCACTAATACACGGAATGTAAACTTGCCTACACAGGAACTGAATTACAGAACAGAACAGTGTCTCAAATTTAGAAAACCAACTTATGCTTGCTTAAGGGTAAAGGTGAGTTGGGGTGCTGCATAAAACCAGAGATTGAAATGAGCACAGATAAAGTTCCTTAAGCCAAATATGGAATAGACAAGAGCTACTCCTTGCTCAACGAAATGGACTCAACACCCCATATTAAACGCCTAAGAATGTTCCTGACTAGTAAATATCTTAAAACCTATGGATTGCTATGTCTCCAAAAGAGAATCAAGCATGTGTACAGGGGCATAAACGCAGCAGTGATAGGATTGGAGAGGTTCGGTGAGCAAATGAAGACCCTTTGAAGTCATATTGCATGGTACCCATTCCACGGGTTTCAACTACCCAGGTTTAAGGTATTCTTCCTTCAGCTAAAACATGCATATGGAACCTAGAGTATGATCAACCATGTGATCGGGAGACGTGTTCAAATATGTCTCAGTTTTCGTACCCTGGTACTTGGGTGCAATATTCCAGACGCTTTACTAACACTCTCCCGACTTGGAGAGTCAGTCCCTTTAACCTCCTGTTTGGCCCAGTTTGCAATTTCTGCGGAAGATGAACAGGAATAGCGAGAACCAATGAGAGGCTAGCTGGAGGTGTCTGGACGGGCAAATTTAACTCTCATTTCCCACCAGGAAGAGGAAATAACCAAAGGCTCAGCGTGCCGTACCGGAACCAGATTAGGGCCTGAAGCCATCCTGCGGTGTTGCGGCCAGTTCAAAAGAAAGCGAGTTGAAGAAAGGAGCTCAGGGGCACTGTAATTCACAAACCTGCAGAGTTATAAATGACAGCTATCGTCCAAAAATAGACTGAAGTAAGGCTGCCAAGAGGACTTGAAAGCGGGGCAGAATTGCAGGAAACCGATTTCAGGAGGTAGACTGGAATTGCATTGAAAGCATAGGAAAAGAGGCAGAACGTCCACAATGATGCACTTGGCCAAAAAGGGCGTATGCGTTTTTTCCTGAATATATTCAGGAAAAAACGCATACGCCCTTTTTGGCCAACCAAGCAAGCTTGCAAAGGAAATCTGCACTACAATGAAGTCTCACTTCCCCCCGGTCAAAAGGGCCATCTGAAAAAAGTGTAAAATCCAGAAAGGCAGGACAGGCCATGGAGAACTGGGAGCCTTGTTATGCTGATGGGCGGGATG
Organism: Stenella coeruleoalba; assembly: GCF_951394435.1. NCBI lineage: Eukaryota > Metazoa > Chordata > Mammalia > Artiodactyla > Delphinidae > Stenella > Stenella coeruleoalba. The sequence continues at coordinate 646,749 of NW_027646328.1, forward strand.
TAAATTGCCAACAACCACTCGGGAGAAGTGTATGGTGTTTCCTGAAACATCTAAAAAACAAAGCAACAGAACCTAGGGCACTTCCACTTATGGTCCTATAGCTTAGGGAAATTAAAATCAAAAAGACACAGCCACCCCAAAGTTTGGGACGCCTCTGTTTACAAGAACCTCGTTTAAAGTACAAGTTCAACATCGCAGAAAGTGAAAAATGGATAAAGAAGTTGTGGTATTTACTTACAAAGCAATATCACTCAGCAATGAAATCTGTGTCATCAGGCCCGTAGCACCACAATGAGTGGATTCAGGTATGATGATTCTAACTGAAATAAGTCACACAGAAAAGAAACATCATAAGATATCAGTAATACACGGAATGTAAACTTGGCTACACAGGAACTGAATTACAGAACAGAACAGGGTCTCAAATTTAGAAAACCAACTTATGCTTGCTTAAGGGTAAAGGTGAGTTGGGGTGCTGCATAAAACCAGAGATTGAAATGAGCACAGATAAAGTTCCTTAAGCCAAATATGGAATAGACAAGAGCTACTCCTTGCTCAACGAAATGGACTCAACACCCCATATTAAACGCCTAAGAATGTACCTGACTAGTAAGTATCTTAAAACCTATGGATTGCTATGTCTCCAAAAGAGAATCAAGCGTGTGTACAGGGGCATAAACGCAGCAGTGATAGGATTGGAGAGGTTCGGTGAGCAAATGAAGACCCTTTGAAGTCATATTGCATGGTACCCATTCCACGGGTCTCAACTCTCCAGGTTTAAGGTATTCTTCCTTCAGCTAAAACATGCATGTGGAACCCAAGTAAGATCAACCATGTGAACAGGAGACGTGTTCAAATATGTCTCAGTTTTCCTCCCCTGGTACTCGGGTGCAACATTCCAGACGCTTTACTAACACTTTCCCCACTTGGAGAGTCAGCGCCTTTAACCTACTGTTTGGCCCAGTTTGCAATTTCTGCGGAAGATGAACAGGAATAGCGAGAACCAATGACAGGCTAGCTGGAGGTGACTGGACGGGCAAATTTAACTCTCATTTCCCACCAGGAAGTGGAAATAACCAAAGGCTCAGCGTGCCGTACCGGAACCAGATTAGGGCCTGAAGCCATCCTGCGGTGTTGCGGCCAGCTCAAAAGAAAGCGAGTTGAACAAAGGAGCTCAGGGGCACTGTAATTCACAAACCTGCAGAGTTATAAATGACAGCTATCGTCCAAAAATAGACTGAAGTAAGGCTGCCAAGAGGACTTGAAAGCGGGGCAGAATTGCAGGAAACCGATTTCAGGAGGTAGACTGGAATTGCATTGAAAGCATAGGAAAAGAGGCAGAACGTCCACAATGATGCACTTGGCCAAAAAGGGCGTATGCGTTTTTTCCTGAATATATTCAGGAAAAAACGCATACGCCCTTTTTGGCCAACCAAGCAAGCTTGCAAAGGAAATCTGCACTACAATGAAGTCTCACTTCCCCCCGGTCAAAATGGCCATCTGAAAAAAGTGTAAAATCCAGAAAGGCAGCAGGCCATTGAGAACTGGGAACCTTGTTATGCTGATGGGCGGGATGTAAATTGCCAACAGACACTCGGGAGAAGTGTATGGTGTTTCCTGAAACATCTAAAAAACAAAGCAACAGAGCCTAGGGCACTTCCACTTATGGTCCTATAGCTTAGGGAAATTAAAATCAAAAAGACACAGCCACCCCAAAGTTTGGAACGGCTCTGTTTACAAGAACCTCGTTTACAGTACAAGTTCAACATCGCAGAAAGTGAAAAATGGATAAAGAAGTTGTGGTATTCACTTACAAAGCAATATCACTCAGCAATGAAATTTGTGTCATCAGGCCCTTAGCATCACAATGAGTGGATTCAGGTATGATGATTCTAACTGAAATAAGTCACACAGAAAAAGAAACATCATAAGATATCACTAATACACGGAATGTAAACTTGCCTACACAGGAACTGAATTACAGAACAGAACAGTGTCTCAAATTTAGAAAACCAACTTATGCTTGCTTAAGGGTAAAGGTGAGTTGGGGTGCTGCATAAAACCAGAGATTGAAATGAGCACAGATAAAGTTCCTTAAGCCAAATATGGAATAGACAAGAGCTACTCCTTGCTCAACGAAATGGACTCAACACCCCATATTAAACGCCTAAGAATGTTCCTGACTAGTAAATATCTTAAAACCTATGGATTGCTATGTCTCCAAAAGAGAATCAAGCATGTGTACAGGGGCATAAACGCAGCAGTGATAGGATTGGAGAGGTTCGGTGAGCAAATGAAGACCCTTTGAAGTCATATTGCATGGTACCCATTCCACGGGTTTCAACTACCCAGGTTTAAGGTATTCTTCCTTCAGCTAAAACATGCATATGGAACCTAGAGTATGATCAACCATGTGATCGGGAGACGTGTTCAAATATGTCTCAGTTTTCGTACCCTGGTACTTGGGTGCAATATTCCAGACGCTTTACTAACACTCTCCCGACTTGGAGAGTCAGTCCCTTTAACCTCCTGTTTGGCCCAGTTTGCAATTTCTGCGGAAGATGAACAGGAATAGCGAGAACCAATGAGAGGCTAGCTGGAGGTGTCTGGACGGGCAAATTTAACTCTCATTTCCCACCAGGAAGAGGAAATAACCAAAGGCTCAGCGTGCCGTACCGGAACCAGATTAGGGCCTGAAGCCATCCTGCGGTGTTGCGGCCAGTTCAAAAGAAAGCGAGTTGAAGAAAGGAGCTCAGGGGCACTGTAATTCACAAACCTGCAGAGTTATAAATGACAGCTATCGTCCAAAAATAGACTGAAGTAAGGCTGCCAAGAGGACTTGAAAGCGGGGCAGAATTGCAGGAAACCGATTTCAGGAGGTAGACTGGAATTGCATTGAAAGCATAGGAAAAGAGGCAGAACGTCCACAATGATGCACTTGGCCAAAAAGGGCGTATGCGTTTTTTCCTGAATATATTCAGGAAAAAACGCATACGCCCTTTTTGGCCAACCAAGCAAGCTTGCAAAGGAAATCTGCACTACAATGAAGTCTCACTTCCCCCCGGTCAAAAGGGCCATCTGAAAAAAGTGTAAAATCCAGAAAGGCAGGACAGGCCATGGAGAACTGGGAGCCTTGTTATGCTGATGGGCGGGATGTAAATTGCCAACAACCACTCGGGAGAAGTGTATGGTGTTTCCTGAAACATCTAAAAAACAAAGCAACAGAACCTAGGGCACTTCCACTTATGGTCCTATAGCTTAGGGAAATTAAAATCAAAAAGACACAGCCACCCCAAAGTTTGGAACGGCTCTGTTTACAAGAACCTCGTTTACAGTACAAGTTCAACATCGCAGAAAGTGAAAAATGGATAAAGAAGTTGTGGTATTTACTTACAAAGCAATATCACTCAGCAATGAAATCTGTGTCATCAGGTCCTTAGCAGCACAATGAGTGGATTCAGGTATGATGATTCTAACTGAAGTAAGTCACACAGAAAAGAAACATCATAAGATATCAGTAATACACGGAATGTAAACTTGGCTACACAGGAACTGAATTACAGAACAGAACAGGGTCTCAAATTTAGAAAACCAACTTATGCTTGCTTAAGGGGAAAGGTGAGTTGGGGTGCTGCATAAAACCAGAGATTGAAATGAGCACAGATAAAGTTCCTTAAGCCAAATATGGAATAGACAAGAGCTACTCCTTGCTCAACGAAATGGACTCAACACCCCATATTAAACGCCTAAGAATGTACCTGACTAGTAAGTATCTTAAAACCTATGGATTGTTATGTCTCCAAAAGAGAATCAAGCGTGTGTACAGGGGCATAAACGCAGCAGTGATAGGATTGGAGAGGTTCGGTGAGCAAATGAAGACCCTTTGAAGTCATATTGCATGGTACCCATTCCACGGGTCTCAACTCTCCAGGTTTAAGGTATTCTTCCTTCAGCTAAAACATGCATGTGGAACCCAAGTATGATCAACCATGTGAACGGGAGACGTGTTCAAATATGTCTCAGTTTTCCTCCCCTGGTACTCGGGTGCAACATTCCAGATGCTTTACTAACACTCTCCCCACTTGGAGAGTCAGCGCCTTTAACCTCCTGTTTGGCCCAGTTTGCAATTTCTGCGGAAGATGAACAGGAATAGCGAGAACCAATGAGAGGCTAGCTGGAGGTGTCTGGACGGGCAAATTTAACTCTCATTTCCCACCAGGAAGAGGAAATAACCAAAGGCTCAGCGTGCCGTACCGGAACCAGATTAGGGCCTGAAGCCATCCTGCGGTGTTGCGGCCAGCTCAAAAGAAAGCGAGTTGAACAAAGGAGCTCAGGGGCACTGTAATTCACAAACCTGCAGAGTTATAAATGACAGCTATCGTCCAAAAATAGACTGAAGTAAGGCTGCCAAGAGGACTTGAAAGCGGGGCAGAATTGCAGGAAACCGATTTCAGGAGGTAGACTGGAATTGCATTGAAAGCATAGGAAAAGAGGCAGAACGTCCACAATGATGCACTTGGCCAAAAAGGGCGTATGCGTTTTTTCCTGAATATATTCAGGAAAAAACGCATACGCCCTTTTTGGCCAACCAAGCAAGCTTGCAAAGGAAATCTGCACTACAATGAAGTCTCACTTCCCCCCGGTCAAAAGGGCCATCTGAAAAAAGTGTAAAATCCAGAAAGGCAGGACAGGCCATGGAGAACTGGGAGCCTTGTTATGCTGATGGGCGGGATGTAAATTGCCAATAACCACTCGGGAGAAGTGTATGGTGTTTCCTGAAACATCTAAAAAACAAAGCAACAGAACCTAGGGCACTTCCACTTATGGTCCTATAGCTTAGGGAAATTAAAATCAAAAAGACACAGCCACCCCAAAGTTTGGGACGCCTCTGTTTACAAGAACCTCGTTTACAGTACAAGTTCAACATCGCAGAAAGTGAAAAATGGATAAAGAAGTTGTGGTATTTACTTACAAAGCAATATCACTCAGCAATGAAATCTGTGTCATCAGGCCCTTAGCAGCACAATGAGTGGATTCAGGTATGATGATTCTAACTGAAATAACTCACACAGAAAAAGAAACATCATAAGATATCAGTAATACACGGAATGTAAACTTGGCTACACAGGAACTGAATTACAGAACAGAACAGTGTCTCAAATTTAGAAAACCAACTTATTCTTGCTTAAGGGTAAAGGTGAGTTGGGGTGCTGCATAAAACCAGAGATTGAAATGAGCACAGATAAAGTTCCTTAAGCCAAATATGGAATAGACAAGAGCTACTCCTTGCTCAACGAAATGGACTCAACACCCCATATTAAACGCCTAAGAATGTACCTGACTAGTAAGTATCTTAAAACCTATGGATTGCTATGTCTCCAAAAGAGAATCAAGCATGTGTACAGGGGCATAAACGCAGCAGTGATAGGATTGGAGAGGTTCGGTGAGCAAATGAAGACCCTTTGAAGTCATATTGCATGGTACCCATTCCATGGGTTTCAACTACCCAGGTTTAAGGTATTCTTCCTTCAGCTAAAACATGCATGTGGAACCTAGAGTATGATCAACCATGTGATCGGGAGACGTGTTCAAATATGTCTCAGTTTTCCTCCCCTGGTACTCGGGTGCAACATTCCAGACGCTTTACTAACACTCTCCCCACTTGGAGAGTCAGCGCCTTTAACCTCCTGTTTGGCCCAGTTTGCAATTTCTGCGGAAGATGAACAGGAATAGCGAAAACCAATGAGAGGCTAGCTAGAGGTGTCTGGACGGGCAAATTTAACTCTCATTTCCCACCAGGAAGAGGAAATAACCAAAGGCTCAGTGTGCCGTGCCGGAACCAGATTAGGGCCTGAAGCCATCCTGCGGTGTTGCGGCCAGCTCACAAGAAAGCGAGTTGAAGAAAGGAGCTCAGGGGCACTGTAATTCACAAACCTGCAGAGTTATAAATGACAGCTATCGTCCAAAAATAGACTGAAGTAAGGCGGCCAAGAGGACTTGAAAGCGGGGCAGAATTGCAGGAAACCGATTTCAGGAGGTAGACTGGAATTGCATTGAAAGCATAGGAAAAGAGGCAGAACGTCCACAATGATGCACTTGGCCAAAAAGGGCGTATGCGTTTTTTCCTGAATATATTCAGGAAAAAACGCATACGCCCTTTTTGGCCAACCAAGCAAGCTTGCAAAGGAAATCTGCACTACAATGAAGTCTCACTTCCCCCCGGTGAAAAGGGCCATCTGAAAAAAGTGTAAAATCCAGAAAGGCAGGACAGGCCATGGAGAACTGGGAGCCTTGTTATGCTGATGGGCGGGATGTAAATTGCCAACAACCACTTGGGAGAAGTGTATGGTGTTTCCTGAGACATCTAAAAAACAAAGCAACAGAACCTAGGGCACTTCCACTTATGGTCCTATAGCTTAGGGAAATTAAAATCAAAAAGACACAGCCACCCCAAAGTTTGGAACGGCTCCGTTTACAAGAACCTCGTTTACAGTACAAGTTCAACATCGCAGAAAGTGAAGAATGGATAAAGAAGTTGTGGTATATACTTACAAAGCAATATCACTCAGCAATGAAATCTGTGTCATCAGGCCCTTAGCAGCACAATGAGTGGATTCAGGTATGATGATTCTAACTGAAGTAAGTCACACAGAAAAAGAAACATCATAAGATATCAGTAATACACGGAATGTAAACTTGGCTACACAGGAACTGAATTACAGAACAGAACAGGGTCTCAAATTTAGAAAACCAACTTATGCTTGCTTAAGGGGAAAGGTGAGTTGGGGTGCTGCATAAAACCAGAGATTGAAATGAGCACAGATAAAGTTCCTTAAGTCAAATATGGAATAGACAAGAGATACTCCTTGCTCAGCGAAATGGACTCAACACCGCATATTAAAGGCCTAAGAATGTACCTGACTAGTAAGTATCTTAAAAACCTATGGATTGCTATGTCTCCGAAAGAGAATCAAGCATGTGTACAGGGGCATAAACGCAGCAGTGATAGGATTGGAGAGGTTCGGTGAGCAAATGAAGACCCTTTGAAGTCATATTGCATGGTACCCATTACACGGGTCTCAACTCTCCAGGTTTAAGGTATTCTTCCTTCAGCTAAAACATGCATGTGGAACCCAAGTATGATCAACCATGTGAACGGGAGACGTGTTCAAATATGTCTCAGTTTTCCTCCCCTGGTACTCGGGTGCAACATTCCAGATGCTTTACTAACACTCTCCCCATTTGGAGAGTCAGCGCCTTTAAACTCCTGTTTGGCCCAGTTTGCAATTTCTGCGGAAGATGAACAGGAATAGCGAGAACCAATGAGAGGCTAGCTGGAGGTGTCTGGACGGGCAAATTTAACTCTCATTTCCCACCAGGAAAAGGAAATAACCAAAGGCTCAGCATGCCGGGCCGGAACCAGATTAAGGCCTGAAGCCATCCTGCGGTGTTGCGGCCAGGTTACAAGAAAGCGAGTTGAAGAAAGGAGCTCAGGGGCACTGTAATTCACAAACCTGCAGAGTTATAAATGACAGCTATCGTCCAAAAATAGACTGAAGTAAGGCTGCCAAGAGGACTTGAAAGCGGGGCAGAATTGCAGGAAACCGATTTCAGGAGGTAGACTGGAATTGCATTGAAAGCATAGGAAAAGAGGCAGAACGTCCACAATAATGCACTTGGCCAAAAAGGGCGTATGTGTTTTTTCCTGAATATATTCAGGAAAAAACGCATACGCCCTTTTTGGCCAACCAAGCAAGCTTGCAAAGGAAATCTGCACTACAATGAAGTCTCACTTCCCCCCGGTCAAAAGGGCCATCTGAAAAAAGTGTAAAATCCAGAAAGGCAGGACAGGCCATGGAGAACTGGGAGCCTTGTTATGCTGATGGGCGGGATGTAAATTGCCAACAACCACTCGGGAGAAGTGTATGGTGTTTCCTGAAACATCTAAAAAACAAAGCAACAGAACCTAGGGCACTTCCACTTATGGTCCTATAGCTTAGGGAAATTAAAATCAAAAAGACACAGCCACCCCAAAGTTTGGAACGGCTCTGTTTACAAGAACCTCGTTTACAGTACAAGTTCAACATCGCAGAAAGTGAAAAATGGATAAAGAAGTTGTGGTATTTACTTACAAAGCAATATCACTCAGCAATGAAATCTGTGTCATCAGGCCCTTAGCAGCACAATGAGTGGATTCAGGTATGATGATTCTAACTGAAGTAAGTCACACAGAAAAAGAAACATCATAAGATATCAGTAATACACGGAATGTAAACTTGGCTACACAGGAACTGAATTACAGAACAGAACAGGGTCTCAAATTTAGAAAACCAACTTATGCTTGCTTAAGGGGAAAGGTGAGTTGGGGTGCTGCATAAAACCAGAGATTGAAATGAGCACAGATAAAGTTCCTTAAGTCAAATATGGAATAGACAAGAGCTACTCCTTGCTCAATGAAATGGACTCAACACCGCATATTAAACGCCTAAGAATGTACCTGACTAGTAAGTATCTTAAAACCTATGGATTGCTATGTCTCCGAAAGAGAATCAAGCATGTGTACAGGAGCATAAACGCAGCAGTGATAGGATTGGAGAGGTTCGGTGAGCAAATGAAGACCCTTTGAAGTCATATTGCATGGTACCCATTCCACGGGTTTCAACTACCCAGGTTTTAGGTATTCTTCCTTCAGATAAAACATGCATGTGGAACCCAGAGTATGATCAACCATGTGATCGGGAGACGTGTTCAAATATGTCTCAGTTTTCCTCCCCTGGTACTCGGGTGCAACATTCCAGACGCTTTACTAACACTCTCCCCACTTGGAGAGTCAGCGCCTTTAACCTCCTGTTTGGCCCAGTTTGCAATTTCTGCGGAAGATGAACAGGAATAGCTAGAACCAATGAGAGGCTAGCTGGAGGTGTCTGGACGGCTAATTTAACTCTCATTTCCCAGCAGGAGGAGGAAATAACCAAAGGTTCAGCGTGCCGTGCCAGAACCAGATTAGGGCCTGAAGCCATCCTGCGGTGTTGCGGCCAGGTCACAAGAAAGCGAGTTGAAGAAAGGAGCTCAGGGGCACTGTAATTCACAAACCTGCAGAGTTATAAATGACAGCTATCGTCCAAAAATAGACTGAAGTAAGGCTGCCAAGAGGACTTGAAAGCGGGGCAGAATTGCAGGAAACCGATTTCAGGAGGTAGACTGAAATTGCATTGAAAGCATAGGAAAAGAGGCAGAACGTCCACAATGATGCACTTGGCCAAAAAGGGCGTATGCGTTTTTTCCTGAATATATTCAGGAAAAAACGCATACGCCCTTTTTGGCCAACCAAGCAAGCTTGCAAAGGAAATCTGCACTACAATGAAGTCTCACTTCCCCCCGGTCAAAAGGGCCATCTGAAAAAAGTGTAAAATCCAGAAAGGCAGGACAGGCCATGGAGAACTGGGAGCCTTGTTATGCTGATGGGCGGGATGTAAATTGCCAACAGACACTCTGGAGAAGTGTATGGTGTTTCCTGAAACATCTAAAAAACAAAGCAACAGAGCCTAGGGCACTGCCACTTATGGCCCTATAGCTTAGGGAAATTAAAATCAGAAAGACACAGCCACCCCAAAGTTTGGGACGCCTCTGTTTACAAGAACCTCGTTTACAGTACAAGTTCAACATCGCAGAAAGTGAAAAATGGATAAAGAAGTTGTGGTATTTACTTACAAAGCAATATCACTCAGCAATGAAATCTATGTCATCAGGCCCTTAGCATCACAATGAGTGGATTCAGGTATGATGATTCTAACTGAAATAAGTCACACAGAAAAAGAAACATCATAAGATATCAGTAATACACGGAATGTAAACTTGGCTACACAGGAACTGAATTACAGAACAGAACAGGGTCTCAAATTTAGAAAACCAACTTATGCTTGCTTAAGGGTAAAGGTGCGTTGGGGTGCTGAATAAAACCAGAGATTGAAATGAGCACAGATAAAGTTCCTTAAGTCAAATATGGAATAGACAAGAGCTACTCCTTGCTCAACGAAATGGACTCAACACCGCATATTAAACGCCTAAGAATGTACCTGACTAGTAAGTATCTTAAAACCTATGGATTGCTATGTCTCCGAAAGAGAATCAAGCATGTGTACAGGGGCATAAACGCAGCAGTGATAGGATTGGAGAGGTTCGGTGAGCAAATGAAGACCCTTTGAAGTCATATTGCATGGTACCCATTACACGGGTCTGAACTCGCCAGGTTTAAGGTATTCTTCCTTCAGCTAAAACATGCATGTGGAACCCAAGTATGATCAACCATGTGAACGGGAGACGTGTTCAAATATGTCTCAGTTTTCCTCCCCTGGTACTCGGGTGCAACATTCCAGACGCTTTACTAACACTCTCCCCACTTGGAGAGTCAGTCCCTTTAACCTCCTCTTTGGCCCAGTTTGCAATTTCTGTGGAAGATGAACAGGAATAGCGAGAACCAATGAGAGACTAGCTGGAGGTGTCTGGATGGGCAAATTTAACTCTCATTTACCACCAGGAAGAGGAATCAACCAAAGGCTCAGCGTGCCGTGCCAGAACCAGATTAGGGCCTGAAGACATCCTGCGGTGTTGCGGCCAGGTCATAAGAAAGCGAGTTGAAGAAAGGAGCTCAGGGGCACTGTAATTCACAAACCTGCAGAGTTATAAATGACAGCTATCGTCCAAAAATAGACTGAAGTAAGGCTGCCAAGAGGACTTGAAAGCGGGGCAGAATTGCAGGAAACCGATTTCAGGAGGTAGACTGGAATTGCATTGAAAGCATAGGAAAAGAGGCAGAACGTCCACAATGATGCACTTGGCCAAAAAGGGCGTATGCGTTTTTTCCTGAATATATTCAGGAAAAAACGCATACGCCCTTTTTGGCCAACCAAGCAAGCTTGCAAAGGAAATCTGCACTACAATGAAGTCTCACTTCCCCCCGGTCAAAAGGGCCATCTGAAAAAAGTGTAAAATCCAGAAAGGCAGGACAGGCCATGGAGAACTGGGAGCCTTGTTATGCTGATGGGCGGGATGTAAATTGCCAACAACCACTCGGGAGAAGTGTATGGTGTTTCCTGAAACATCTAAAAAACAAAGCAACAGAACCTAGGGCACTTCCACTTATGGTCCTATAGCTTAGGGAAATTAAAATCAAAAAGACACAGCCACCCCAAAGTTTGGAACGGCTCTGTTTACAAGAACCTCGTTTACAGTACAAGTTCAACATCGCAGAAAGTGAAAAATGGATAAAGAAGTTGTGGTATTTACTTACAAAGCAATATCACTCAGCAATGAAATCTGTGTCATCAGGCCCTTAGCAGCACAATGAGTGGATTCAGGTATGATAATTCTAACTGAAGTAAGTCACACAGAAAAAGAAACATCATAAGATATCAGTAATACACGGAATGTAAACTTGGCTACACAGGAACTGAATTACAGAACAGAACAGGGTCTCAAATTTAGAAAACCAACTTATGCTTGCTTAAGGGTAAAGGTGAGTTGGGGTGCTGCATAAAACCAGAGATTGAAATGAGCACAGATAAAGTTCCTTAAGTCAAATATGGAATAGACAAGAGCTACTCCTTGCTCAACGAAATGGACTCAACACCGCATATTAAACGCCTAAGAATGTACCTGACTAGTAAGTATCGTAAAACCTGTAGATTGCTATGTCTCCGAAAGAGAATCAAGCATGTGTACAGGGGCATAAATGCAGCAGTGATAGGATTGGAGAGGTTCGGTGAGCAAATGAAGACCCTTTGAAGTCATATTGCATGGTACCCATTCCACGGGTCTCAACTCTCCAGGTTTAAGGTATTCTTACTTCAGCTAAAACATGCATGTGGAACCCAAGTATGATCAACCATGTGAACGGGAGACGTGTTCAAATATGTCTCAGTTTTCCTCCCCTGGTACTCGGGTGCAACATTCCAGACGCTTTACTAACACTCTCCCCACTTGGAGAGTCAGTGCCTTTAACCTCCTGTTTGGCCCGGTTTGCAATTTCTGCGGAAGATGAACAGGAATAGCGAGAACCAATGAGAGGCTAGCTGGAGGTGTCTGGACGGGCAAATTTAACTCTCATTTCCCACCAGGAGGAGGAAATAACCAAAGGCTCAGCGTGCCGTACTGGAACCAGATTAGGGCCTGAAGCCATCCTGCGGTGTTGCGGCCAGCTCAAAAGAAAGCGAGTTGAAGAAAGGAGCTCAGGGGCACTGTAATTCACAAACCTGCAGAGTTATAAATGACAGCTATCGTCCAAAAATAGACTGAAGTAAGGCTGCCAAGAGGACTTGAAAGCGGGGCAGAATTGCAGGAAACCGATTTCAGGAGGTAGACTGGAATTGCATTGAAAGCATAGGAAAAGAGGCAGAACGTCCACAATGATGCACTTGGCCAAAAAGGGCGTCTGCGTTTTTTCCTGAATATATTCAGGAAAAAACGCATACGCCCTTTTTGGCCAACCAAGCAAGCTTGCAAAGGAAATCTGCACTACAATGAAGTCTCACTTCCCCCCGGTCAAAAGGGCCATCTGAAAAAAGTGTAAAATCCAGAAAGGCAGGACAGGCCATGGAGAACTGGGAGCCTTGTTATGCTGATGGGCGGGATGTAAATTGCCAACAAACACTCGGGAGAAGTGTATGGTGTTTCCTGAAACATCTAAAAAACAAAGCAACAGAACCTAGGGCACTTCCACTTATGGTCCTATAGCTTAGGGAAATTAAAATCAAAAAGACACAGCCACCCCAAAGTTTGGAACGGCTCTGTTTACAACAACCTCGTTTACAGTACAAGTTCAACATCGCAGAAAGTGAAGAATGGATAAAGAAGTTGTGGTATATACTTACAAAGCAATATCACTCAGCAATGAAATCTGTGTCATCAGGCCCTTAGCAGCACAATGAGTGGATTCAGGTATGATGATTCTAACTGAAGTAAGTCACACAGAAAAAGAAACATCATAAGATATCAGTAATACACGGAATGTAAACTTGGGTACACAGGAAATGAATTACAGAACAGAACAGGGTCTCAAATTTAGAAAACCAACTTATGCTTGCTTAAGGGTAAAGGTGAGTTGGGGTGCTGCATAAAACCAGAGATTGAAATGAGCACAGATAAAGTTCCTTAAGTCAAATATGGAATAGACAAGAGCTACTCCTTGCTCAACGAAATGCACTCAACATCGCATATTAAACGCCTAAGAATGTACCTGACTAGTAAGTATCTTAAAACCTATGGATTGCTATGTCTCCGAAAGAGAATCAAGCATGTGTACAGGGGCATAAACGCAGCAGTGATAGGATTGGAGAGGTTCTGTGAGCAAATGAAGACCCTTTGAAGTCATATTGCATGGTACCCATTCCACGGGTTTCAACTACCCAGGTTTAAGGTATTCTTCCTTCAGCTAAAACATGCATGTGGAACCTAGAGTATGATCAACCATGTGATCGGGAGACGTGTTCAAATATGTCTCAGTTTCCGTACCCTGGTACTCGGGTGCAACATTCCAGACGCTTACTAACACTCTCCCCACTTGGAGAGTCAGTCCCTTTAACCTCCTGTTTGGCCCAGTTTGCAATTTCTGCGGAAGATGAACAGGAATAGCGAGAATCAATGAGAGACTACCTGGAGGTGTCTGGATGGGCAAATTTAACTCTCATTTCCCACCAGGAAGAGGAATTAACCAAAGGCTCAGCAGCCGTGCCAGAACCAGATTAGGGCCTGAAGACATCCTGCGGTGTTGCGGCCAGGTCACAAGAAAGCGAGTTGAAGAAAGGAGCTCAGGGGCACTGTAATTCACAAACCTGCAGAGTTATAAATGACAGCTATCGTCCAAAAATAGACTGAAGTAAGGCTGCCAAGAGGACTTGAAAGCCGGGCAGAATTGCAGGAAACCGATTTCAGGAGGTAGACTGGAATTGCATTGAAAGCATAGGAAAAGAGGCAGAACGTCCACAATGATGCACTTGGCCAAAAAGGGCGTATGCGTTTTTTCCTGATTATATTCAGGAAAAAACGCATACGCCCTTTTTGGCCAACCAAGCAAGCTTGCAAAGGAAATCTGCACTACAATGAAGTCTCACTTCCCCCCCGGTCAAAAGGGCCATCTGAAAAAAGTGTAAAATCCAGAAAGGCAGGACAGGCCATGGAGAACTGGGAGCCTTGTTATGCTGATGGGCGGGATGTAAATTGCCAACAGACACTCGGGAGAAGTGTATGGTGTTTCCTGAAACATCTAAAAAACAAAGCAACAGAGCCTAGGGCACTTCCACTTATGGTCCTATAGCTTAGGGAAATTAAAATCAAAAAGACACAGCCACCCCAAAGTTTGGGACGCCTCCGTTTACAAGAACCTCGTTTACCGTACAAGTTCAATATCACAGAAAGTGAAAAATGGATAAAGAACTTGTGGTACTTACATACAATGCAGTATCACTCAGCAATGAAATCTATGTCATCAGGCCCGTAGCAGCATAATGAGTGGATTCAGGTACGATGATTCTAACTGAAATAAGTCACACAGTAAAAGAAACATCATAAGATATCAGTAATACACGGAATGGAAACTTGGCTACACAGGAACTGAATTACAGAACAGAACAGGGTCTCAAATTTAGAAAACCAACTTATGCTTGCTTAAGGGTAAAGGTGAGTTGGGGTGCTGCATAAAACCAGAGATTGAAATGAGCACAGATAAAGTTCCTTAAGTCAAATATGGAATAGACAAGAGCTACTCCTTGCTCAACGAAAGGGACTCAACACCGCATATTAAACGCCTAAGAATGTACCTGACTAGTAAGTATCGTAAAACCTGTGGATTGCTATGTCTCCAAAAGAGAATCAAGCATGTGTACAGGGGCATAAACGCAGCAGTGATAGGATTGGAGAGGTTCGGTGAGCAAATGAAGACCCTTTGAAGTCATATTGCATGGTTCCTATTACACGGGTCTCAACTCTCCAGGTTTAAGGTATTCTTCCTTCAGCTAAAACATGCATGTGGAACCCAAGTATGATCAACCATGTGGTCGGGAGACGTGTTCAAATATGTCTCAGTTTTCGTACCCTGGTACTCGGGTGCAACATTCCAGACGCTTTACTAACACTCTCCCCACTTGGAGAGTCAGTCCCTTTAACCTCCTCTTTGGCCCAGTTTGCAATTTCTGTGGAAGATGAACAGGAATAGCGAGAACCAATGAGAGAGTAGCTGGAGGTGTCTGGATGGGCAAATTTAACTCTCATTTCCCACCAGGAAGAGGAATCAACCAAAGGCTCAGCGTGCCGTGCCAGAACCAGATTAGGGCCTGAAGACATCCTGCGGTGTTGCGGCCAGGTCATAAGAAAGCGAGTTGAAGAAAGGAGCTCAGGGGCACTGTAATTCACAAACCTGCAGAGTTATAAATGACAGCTATCGTCCAAAAATAGACTGAAGTATGGCTGCCAAGAGGACTTGAAAGCGGGGCAGAATTGCAGGAAACCGATTTCAGGAGGTAGACTGGAATTGCATTGAAAGCATAGGAAAAGAGGCAGAACGTCCACAATGATGCACTTGGCCAAAAAGGGCGTATGCGTTTTTTCCTGAATATATTCAGGAAAAAACGCATACGCCCTTTTTGGCCAACCAAGCAAGCTTGCAAAGGAAATCTGCACTACAATGAAGTCTCACTTCCCCCCGGTCAAAAGGGCCATCTGAAAAAAGTGTAAAATCCAGAAAGGCAGGACAGGCCATGGAGAACTGGGAGCCTTGTTATGCTGATGGACGGGATGTAAATTGCCAACAACCACTCCGGAGAAGTGTATGGTGTTTCCTGAAACATCTAAAAAACAAAGCAACAGAACCTAGGGCACTTCCACTTATGGTCCTATAGCTAAGGGAAATTAAAATCAAAAAGACACAGCCACCCCAAAGTTTGGAACGGCTCTGTTTACAAGAACCTCGTTTACAGTACAAGTTCAACATCGCAGAAAGTGAAAAATGGATAAAGAAGTTGTGGTATTTACTTACAAAGCAATATCACTCAGCAATGAAATCTGTGTCATCAGGCCCTTAGCAGCACAATGAGTGGATTCAGGTATGATGATTCTAACTGAAGTAAGTCACACAGAAAAAGAAACATCATAAGATATCAGTAATACACGGAATGTAAACTTGGCTACACAGGAACTGAATTACAGAACAGAACAGGGTCTCAAATTTAGAAAACCAACTTATGCTTGCTTAAGGGTAAAGGTGAGTTGGGGTGCTGCATAAAACCAGAGATTGAAATGAGCACAGATAAAGTTCCTTAAGTCAAATATGGAATAGACAAGAGCTACTCCTTGCTCAACGAAATGCACTCAACATCGCATATTAAACGCCTAAGAATGTACCTGACTAGTAAGTATCTTAAAACCTATGGATTGCTATGTCTCCGAAAGTGAATCAAGCATGTGTACAGGGGCATAAACGCAACAGTGATAGGATTGGAGAGGTTCGGTGAGCAAATGAAGACCCTTTGAAGTCATATTGCATGGTACCCATTCCACGGGTTTCAACTACCCAGGTTTAAGGTATTCTTCCTTCAGCTAAAACATGCATGTGGAACCTAGAGTATGATCAGCCATGTGATCGGGAGACGTGTTCAAATATGTCTCAGTTTCCGTACCCTGGTACTCGGGTGCAACATTCCAGACGCTTACTAACACTCTCCCCACTTGGAGAGTCAGTCCCTTTAACCTCCTGTTTGGCCCAGTTTGCAATTTCTGCGGAAGATGAACAGGAATAGCGAGAATCAATGAGAGACTACCTGGAGGTGTCTGGATGGGCAAATTTAACTCTCATTTCCCACCAGGAAGAGGAATTAACCAAAGGCTCAGCAGCCGTGCCAGAACCAGATTAGGGCCTGAAGACATCCTGCGGTGTTGCGGCCAGGTCACAAGAAAGCGAGTTGAAGAAAGGAGCTCAGGGGCACTGGAATTCACAAACCTGCAGAGTTATAAATGACAGCTATCGTCCAAAAATAGACTGAAGTAAGGCTGCCAAGAGGACTTGAAAGCCGGGCAGAATTGCAGGAAACCGATTTCAGGAGGTAGACTGGAATTGCATTGAAAGCATAGGAAAAGAGGCAGAACGTCCACAATGATGCACTTGGCCAAAAAGGGCGTATGCGTTTTTTCCTGAATATATTCAGGAAAAAACGCATACGCCCTTTTTGGCCAACCAAGCAAGCTTGCAAAGGAAATCTGCACTACAATGAAGTCTCACTTCCCCCCCGGTCAAAAGGGCCATCTGAAAAAAGTGTAAAATCCAGAAAGGCAGGACAGGCCATGGAGAACTGGGAGCCTTGTTATGCTGATGGGCGGGATGTAAATTGCCAACAACCACTCGGGAGAAGTGTATGGTGTTTCCTGAAACATCTAAAAAACAAAGCAACAGAACCTAGGGCACTTCCACTTATGGTCCTATAGCTTAGGGAAATTAAAATCAAAAAGACACAGCCACCCCAAAGTTTGGAACGGCTCTGTTTACAAGAACCTCGTTTACAGTACAAGTTCAACATCGCAGAAAGTGAAAAATGAATAAAGAAGTTGTGGTATTTACTTACAAAGCAATATCACTCAGCAATGAAATCTGTGTCATCAGGCCCTTAGCAGCACAATGGGTGGATTCAGGTATGATGATTCTAACTGAAGTAAGTCACACAGAAAAAGAAACATCATAAGATATCAGTAATACACGGAATGTAAACTTGGCTACACAGGAACTGAATTACAGAACAGAACAGGGTCTCAAATTTAGAAAACCAACTTATGCTTGCTTAAGGGTAAAGGTGAGTTGGGGTGCTGCATAAAACCAGAGATTGAAATGAGCACAGATAAAGTTCCTTAAGTCAAATATGGAATAGACAAGAGCTACTCCTTGCTCAACGAAATGGACTCAACACCGCATATTAAACGCCTAAGAATGTACCTGACTAGTAAGTATCGTAAAACCTATAGATTGCTATGTCTCCGAAAGAGAATCAAGCATGTGTACAGGGGCATAAATGCAGCAGTGATAGGATTGGAGAGGTTCGGTGAGCAAATGAAGACCCTTTGAAGTCATATTGCATGGTACCCATTACACGGGTCTCAACTCTCCAGGTTTAAGGTATTCTTCCTTCAGCTAAAACATGCATGTGGAACCCAAGTATGATCAACCATGTGAACGGGAGACGTGTTCAAATATGTCTCAGTTTTCCTCCCCTGGTACTCGGGTGCAACATTCCAGACGCTTTACTTACACTCTCCCCACTTGGAGAGTCAGCGCCTTTAACCTCCTGTTTGGCCCGGTTTGCAATTTCTGCGGAAGATGAACAGGAATAGCGAGAACCAATGAGAGGCTAGCTGGAGGTGTCTGGACGGGCAAATTTAACTCTCATTTCCCACCAGGAAGAGGAAATAACCAAAGGCTCAGCGTGCCGTACCGGAACCAGATTAGGGCCTGAAGCCATCCTGCGGTGTTGCGGCCAGCTCAAAAGAAAGCGAGTTGAAGAAAGGAGCTCAGGGGCACTGTAATTCACAAACCTGCAGAGTTATAAATGACAGCTATCGTCCAAAAATAGACTGAAGTAAGGCTGCCAAGAGGACTTGAAAGCGGGGCAGAATTGCAGGAAACCGATTTCAGGAGGTAGACTGGAATTGCATTGAAAGCATAGGAAAAGAGGCAGAACGTCCACAATGATGCACTTGGCCAAAAAGGGCGTCTGCGTTTTTTCCTGAATATATTCAGGAAAAAACGCATACGCCCTTTTTGGCCAACCAAGCAAGCTTGCAAAGGAAATCTGCACTACAATGAAGTCTCACTTCCCCCCGGTCAAAAGGGCCATCTGAAAAAAGTGTAAAATCCAGAAAGGCAGGACAGGCCATGGAGAACTGGGAGCCTTGTTATGCTGATGGGCGGGATGTAAATTGCCAACAAACACTCGGGAGAAGTGTATGGTGTTTCCTGAAACATCTAAAAAACAAAGCAACAGAACCTAGGGCACTTCCACTTATGGTCCTATAGCTTAGGGAAATTAAAATCAAAAAGACACAGCCACCCCAAAGTTTGGAACGGCTCTGTTTACAAGAACCTCGTTTACAGTACAAGTTCAACATCGCAGAAAGTGAAGAATGGATAAAGAAGTTGTGGTATATACTTACAAAGCAATATCACTCAGCAATGAAATCTGTGTCATCAGGCCCTTAGCAGCACAATGAGTGGATTCAGGTATGATGATTCTAACTGAAGTAAGTCACACAGAAAAAGAAACATCATAAGATATCAGTAATACACGGAATGTAAACTTGGGTACACAGGAAATGAATTACAGAACAGAACAGGGTCTCAAATTTAGAAAACCAACTTATGCTTGCTTAAGGGTAAAGGTGAGTTGGGGTGCTGCATAAAACCAGAGATTGAAATGAGCACAGATAAAGTTCCTTAAGTCAAATATGGAATAGACAAGAGCTACCCCTTGCTCAACGAAATGCACTCAACATCGCATATTAAACGCCTAAGAATGTACCTGACTAGTAAGTATCTTAAAACCTATGGATTGCTATGTCTCCAAAAGAGAATCAAGCATGTGTACAGGGGCATAAACGCAGCAGTGATAGGATTGGAGAGGTTCTGTGAGCAAATGAAGACCCTTTGAAGTCATATTGCATGGTACCCATTCCACGGGTTTCAACTACCCAGTTTTAAGGTATTCTTCCTTCAGCTAAAACATGCATGTGTAACCTAGAGTATGATCAACCATGTGATCGGGAGACGTGTTCAAATATGTCTCAGTTTCCGTACCCTGGTACTCGGGTGCAACATTCCAGACGCTTACTAACACTCTCCCCACTTGGAGAGTCAGTCCCTTTAACCTCCTGTTTGGCCCAGTTTGCAATTTCTGCGGAAGATGAACAGGAATAGCGAGAATCAATGAGAGACTACCTGGAGGTGTCTGGACGGGCAAATTTAACTCTCATTTCCCACCAGGAAGAGGAATTAACCAAAGGCTCAGCAGCCGTGCCAGAACCAGATTAGGGCCTGAAGACATCCTGCGGTGTTGCGGCCAGGTCACAAGAAAGCGAGTTGAAGAAAGGAGCTCAGGGGCACTGTAATTCACAAACCTGCAGAGTTATAAATGACAGCTATCGTCCAAAAATAGACTGAAGTAAGGCTGCCAAGAGGACTTGAAAGCCGGGCAGAATTGCAGGAAACCGATTTCAGGAGGTAGACTGGAATTGCATTGAAAGCATAGGAAAAGAGGCAGAACGTCCACAATGATGCACTTGGCCAAAAAGGGCGTATGCGTTTTTTCCTGAATATATTCAGGAAAAAACGCATACGCCCTTTTTGGCCAACCAAGCAAGCTTGCAAAGGAAATCTGCACTACAATGAAGTCTCACTTCCCCCCCGGTCAAAAGGGCCATCTGAAAAAAGTGTAAAATCCAGAAAGGCAGGACAGGCCATGGAGAACTGGGAGCCTTGTTATGCTGATGGGCGGGATGTAAATTGCCAACAGACACTCGGGAGAAGTGTATGGTGTTTCCTGAAACATCTAAAAAACAAAGCAACAGAGCCTAGGGCACTTCCACTTATGGTCCTATAGCTTAGGGAAATTAAAATCAAAAAGACACAGCCACCCCAAAGTTTGGGACGCCTCCGTTTACAAGAACCTCGTTTACCGTACAAGTTCAATATCACAGAAAGTGAAAAATGGATAAAGAACTTGTGGTACTTACATACAATGCAGTATCACTCAGCAATGAAATCTATGTCATCAGGCCCGTAGCAGCATAATGAGTGGATTCAGGTACGATGATTCTAACTGAAATAAGTCACACAGTAAAAGAAACATCATAAGATATCAGTAATACACGGAATGTAAACTTGGCTACACAGGAACTGAATTACAGAACAGAACAGGGTCTCAAATTTAGAAAACCAACTTATGCTTGCTTAAGGGGAAAGGTGAGTTGGGGTGCTGCATAAAACCAGAGATTGAAATGAGCACAGATAAAGTTCCTTAAGTCAAATATGGAATAGACAAGAGCTACTCCTTGCTCAACGAAAGGGACTCAACACCGCATATTAAACGCCTAAGAATGTACCTGACTAGTAAGTATCGTAAAACCTATGGATTGCTATGTCTCCAAAAGAGAATCAAGCATGTGTACAGGGGCATAAACGCAGCAGTGATAGGATTGGAGAGGTTCGGTGAGCAAATGAAGACCCTTTGAAGTCATATTGCATGGTTCCTATTACACGGGTCTCAACTCTCCAGGTTTAAGGTATTCTTCCTTCAGCTAAAACATGCATGTGGAACCCAAGTATGATCAACCATGTGGTCGGGAGACGTGTTCAAATATGTCTCAGTTTTCGTACCCTGGTACTCGGGTGCAACATTCCAGACGCTTTACTAACACTCTCCCCACTTGGAGAGTCAGTCCCTTTAACCTCCTCTTTGGCCCAGTTTGCAATTTCTGTGGAAGATGAACAGGAATAGCGAGAACCAATGAGAGAGTAGCTGGAGGTGTCTGGATGGGCAAATTTAACTCTCATTTCCCACCAGGAAGAGGAATCAACCAAAGGCTCAGCGTGCCGTGCCAGAACCAGATTAGGGCCTGAAGACATCCTGCGGTGTTGCGGCCAGGTCATAAGAAAGCGAGTTGAAGAAAGGAGCTCAGGGGCACTGTAATTCATAAACCTGCAGAGTTATAAATGACAGCTATCGTCCAAAAATAGACTGAAGTAAGGCTGCCAAGAGGACTTGAAAGCGAGGCAGAATTGCAGGAAACCGATTTCAGGAGGTAGACTGGAATTGCATTGAAAGCATAGGAAAAGAGGCAGAACGTCCACAATGATGCACTTGGCCAAAAAGGGCGTATGCGTTTTTTCCTGAATATATTCAGGAAAAAACGCATACGCCCTTTTTGGCCAACCAAGCAAGCTTGCAAAGGAAATCTGCACTACAATGAAGTCTCACTTCCCCCCGGTCAAAAGGGCCATCTGAAAAAAGTGTAAAATCCAGAAAGGCAGGACAGGCCATGGAGAACTGGGAGCCTTGTTATGCTGATGGGCGGGATGTAAATTGCCAACAACCACTCGGGAGAAGTGTATGGTGTTTCCTGAAACATCTAAAAAACAAAGCAACAGAACCTAGGGCACTTCCACTTATGGTCCTATAGCTTAGGGAAATTAAAATCAAAAAGACACAGCCACCCCAAAGTTTGGAACGGCTCTGTTTACAAGAACCTCGTTTACAGTACAAGTTCAACATCGCAGAAAGTGAAAAATGGATAAAGAAGTTGTGGTATTTACTTACAAAGCAATATCACTCAGCAATGAAATCTGTGTCATCAGGCCCTTAGCAGCACAATGAGTGGATTCAGGTATGATGATTCTAACTGAAGTAAGTCACACAGAAAAAGAAACATCATAAGATATCAGTAATACACGGAATGTAAACTTGGCTACAGAGGAACTGAATTACAGAACAGAAAAGGGTCTCAAATTTAGAAAACCAACTTATGCTTGCTTAAGGGTAAAGGTGAGTTGGGGTGCTGCATAAAACCAGAGATTGAAATGAGCACAGATAAAGTTCCTTAAGTCAAATATGGAATAGACAAGAGCTACTCCTTGCTCAACGAAATGCACTCAACATCGCATATTAAACGCCTAAGAATGTACCTGACTAGTAAGTATCTTAAAACCTATGGATTGCTATGTCTCCGAAAGTGAATCAAGCATGTGTACAGGGGCATAAACGCAGCAGTGATAGGATTGGAGAGGTTCGGTGAGCAAATGAAGACCCTTTGAAGTCATATTGCATGGTACCCATTCCACGGGTTTCAACTACCCAGGTTTAAGGTATTCTTCCTTCAGCTAAAACATGCATGTGGAACCTAGAGTATGATCAGCCATGTGATCGGGAGACGTGTTCAAATATGTCTCAGTTTCCGTACCCTGGTACTCGGGTGCAACATTCCAGACGCTTACTAACACTCTCCCCACTTGGAGAGTCAGTCCCTTTAACCTCCTGTTTGGCCCAGTTTGCAATTTCTGCGGAAGATGAACAGGAATAGCGAGAATCAATGAGAGACTACCTGGAGGTGTCTGGATGGGCAAATTTAACTCTCATTTCCCACCAGGAAGAGGAATTAACCAAAGGCTCAGCAGCCGTGCCAGAACCAGATTAGGGCCTGAAGACATCCTGCGGTGTTGCGGCCAGGTCACAAGAAAGCGAGTTGAAGAAAGGAGCTCAGGGGCACTGTAATTCACAAACCTGCAGAGTTATAAATGACAGCTATCGTCCAAAAATAGACTGAAGTAAGGCTGTCAAGAGGACTTGAAAGCCGGGCAGAATTGCAGGAAACCGATTTCAGGAGGTAGACTGGAATTGCATTGAAAGCATAGGAAAAGAGGCAGAACGTCCACAATGATGCACTTGGCCAAAAAGGGCGTATGCGTTTTTTCCTGATTATATTCAGGAAAAAACGCATACGCCCTTTTTGGCCAACCAAGCAAGCTTGCAAAGGAAATCTGCACTACAATGAAGTCTCACTTCCCCCCGGTCAAAAGGGCCATCTGAAATAAGTGTAAAATCCAGAAAGGCAGGACAGGCCATGGAGAACTGGGAGCCTTGTTATGCTGATGGGCGGGATGTAAATTGCCAACAGACACTCGGGAGAAGTGTATGGTGTTTCCTGAAACATCTAAAAAACAAAGCAACAGAGCCTAGGGCACTTCCACTTATGGTCCTATAGCTTAGGGAAATTAAAATCAAAAAGACACAGCCACCCCAAAGTTTGGGACGCCTCCGTTTACAAGAACCTCGTTTACCGTACAAGTTCAATATCACAGAAAGTGAAAAATGGATAAAGAACTTGTGGTACTTACATACAATGCAGTATCACTCAGCAATGAAATCTATGTCATCAGGCCCGTAGCAGCATAATGAGTGGATTCAGGTACGATGATTCTAACTGAAATAAGTCACACAGTAAAAGAAACATCATAAGATATCAGTAATACACGGAATGTAAACTTGGCTACACAGGAACTGCATTCCAAAACAGAACAGGGTCTCAAATTTAGAAAACCAACTTATGCTTGCTTAAGGGGAAAGGTGAGTTGGGGTGCTGCATAAAACCAGAGATTGAAATGAGCACAGATAAAGTTCCTTAAGCCAAATATGGATTAGACAAGAGCTACTCCTTGCTCAACGAAATGGACTCAACACCCCATATTAAACGCCAAAGAATGTACCTGACTAGTAAGTATCTTAAAACCTATGGATTGCTATGTCTCCGAAAGAGAATCAAGCATGTGTACAGGGGCATAAACGCAGCAGTGATAGGATTGGAGAGGTTCAGTGAGCAAATGAAGACCCTTTGAAGTCATATTGCATGGTACCCATTCCATGGGTTTTAACTACCCAGGTTTAAGGTATTCTTCCTTCAGCTAAAACATGCATGTGGAACCCAGAGTATGATCAACCATGTGATCGGGAGACGTGTTCAAATATGTCTCAGTTTTCCTCCCCTGGTACTCTGGTGCAACATTCCAGACGCTTTACTAACACTCTCCTGACTTGGAGAGTCAGTCCCTTTAACCTCCTGTTTGGCCCAGTTTGCAATTTCTGCGGAAGATGAACAGGAATAGCGAGAACCAATGAGAGACTAGCTGGAGGTGTCTGGACGGGCAAATTTAACTCTCTTTTCCCACCAGGAAGAGGAATTAACCAAAGGCTCAGCGTGCGGTGCCAGAACCAGATTAGGGCCTGAAGCCATCCTGCGGTGTTGCGGCCAGGTCACAAGAAAGCGAGTTGAAGAAAGGAGCTCAGGGGCACTGTATTTCACAAACCTGCAGAGTTATAAATGACAGCTATCGTCCAAAAATAGACTGAAGTAAGGCTGCCAAGAGGACTTGAAAGCGGGGCAGAATTGCAGGAAACCGATTTCAGGAGGTAGACTGGAATTGCATTGAAAGCATAGGAAAAGAGGCAGAACGTCCACAATGATGCACTTGGCCAAAAAGGGCGTATGCGTTTTTTCCTGAATATATTCAGGAAAAAACGCATACGCCCTTTTTGGCCAACCAAGCAAGCTTGCAAAGGAAATCTGCACTACAATGAAGTCTCACTTCCCCCCGGTCAAAAGGGCCATCTGAAAAAAGTGTAAAATCCAGAAAGACAGGACAGGCCATGGAGAACTGGGAGCCTTGTTATGCTGATGGGCGGGATGTAAATTGCCAACAACCACTCAGGAGAAGTGTATGGTGTTTCCTGAAACATCTAAAAAACAAAGCAACAGAGCCTAGGGCACTTCCACTTATGGTCCTATAGCTTAGGGAATTTAAAATCAAAAAGACACAGCCACCCCAAAGTTTGGAACGGCTCTGTTTACAAGAACCTCGTTTACCGTACAAGTTCAATATCACAGAAAGTGAAAAATGGATAAAGAACTTGTGGTACTTACGTACAATGCAGTATCACTCAGCAATGAAATCTATGTCATCAGGCCCGTAGCAGCATAATGAGTGGATTCAGGTACGATGATTCTAACTGAAATAAGTCACACAGAAAAAGAAACATCATAAGATATCAGTAATACACGGAATGGAAACTTGGCTACACAGGAACTGAATTACAGAACAGAACACGGTCTCAAATTTAGAAAACCAACTTATTCTTGCTTAAGGGTAAAGGTGATTTGGGGTGCTGCATAAAACGAGAGATTGAAATGAGCACAGATAAAGTTCCTTAAGCCAAATATGGAATAGACAAGAGCTACTCCTTGCTCAACGAAATGGACTCAACACCCCATATTAAACGCCTAAGAATGTTCCTGACTAGTAAGTATCTTAAAACCTATGGATTGCTATGTCTCCGAAAGAGAATCAAGCATGTGTACAGGGGCATAAACGCAGCAGTGATAGGATTGGAGAGGTTCGGTGAGCAAATGAAGACCCTTTGAAGTCATATTGCATGGTACCCATTCCATGGGTTTCAACTACCCAGGTTTTAGGTATTCTTCCTTCAGCTAAAACATGCATGGGGAACCTAGAGTATGATCAACCATGTGATCGGGAGACGTGTTCAAATATGTCTCAGTTTTCCTCCCCTGGTACTCGGGTGCAACATTCCAGACGCTTTACTAACACTCTCGCCACTTGGAGAGTCAATCCCTTTAACCTCCTGTTTGGCCCAGTTTGCAATTTCTGCGGAAGATGAACAGGAATAGCGAGAACCAATGAGAGACTAGCTGGAGGTGTCTGGACGGGCAAATTTAACTCTCATTTCCCACCAGGAAGAGGAAATAACCAAAGGTTCAGCGTGCCGTGCCAGAACCAGATTAGGGCCTGAAGCCATCCTGCGGTGTTGCGGCCAGGTCACAAGAAAGCGAGTTGAAGAAAGGAGCTCAGGGACACTGGAATTCACAAACCTGCAGAGTTATAAATGACAGCTATCGTCCAAAAATAGACTGAAGTAAGGCTGCCAAGAGGACTTGAAAGCCGGGCAGAATTGCAGGAAACCGATCTCAGGAGGTAGACTGGAATTGCATTGAAAGCATAGGAAAAGAGGCAGAACGTCCACAATGATGCACTTGGCCAAAAAGTGCGTATGCGTTTTTTCCTGAATATATTCAGGAAAAAACGCATACGCCCTTTTTGGCCAACCAAGCAAGCTTGCAAAGGAAATCTGCACTACAATGAAGTCTCACTTCCCCCCGGTCAAAAGGGCCATCTGAAAAAAGTGTAAAATCCATAAAGGCACGACAGGCCATGGAGAACTGGGAGCCTTCTTATGCTGATGGGCGGGATGTAAATTGCCAACAGCCACTCTGGAGAAGTGTATGGTGTTTCCTGAAACATCTAAAAAACAAAGCAACACAGCCTAGGGCACTTCCACTTATGGTCCTATAGCTTAGGGAAATTAAAATCAAAAAGACACAGCCACCCCAAAGTTTGGGACGACTCTGTTTACAAGAACCTCGTTTACAATACAAGTTCAACATCGCAGAAAGTGAAAAATGGATAAAGAAGTTGTGGTATTTACTTACAAAGCAATATCACTCAGCAATGAAATCTGTGTCATCAGGCCCTTAGCAGCACAATGAGTGGATTCAGGTATGATGATTCTAACTGAAATAAGTCACACAGAAAAAGAAACATCATAAGATATCAGTAATACACGGAATGTAAACTTGGCTACACAGGAACTGAATTACAGAACAGAAAAGGGTCTCAAATTTAGAAAACCAACTTATGCTTGCTTAAGGGTAAAGGTGAGTTGGGGTGCTGCATAAAACCAGAGATTGAAATGAGCACAGATAAAGTTCCTTAAGTCAAATATGGAATAGACAAGAGCTACTCCTTGCACAACGAAATGGACTCAACAACGCATATTAAACGCCTAAGAATGTACCTGACTAGTAAGTATCTTAAAACCTATGGATCGCTATGTCTCTGAAAGAGAATCAAGCATGTGTACAGGGGCATAAACGCAGCAGTGATAGGATTGGAGAGGTTCGGTGAGCAAATGAAGACCCTTTGAAGTCATATTGCATGGTACCCATTACACGGGTCTTAACTCTCCAGGTTTAAGGTATTCTTCCTTCAGCTAAAACATGCATGTGGAACCCAAGTATGATCAACCATGTGAATGGGAGACGTGTTCAAATATGTCTCAGTTTTCCTCCCCTGGTACTCGGGTGCAACATTCCAGACGCTTTACTAACACTCTCCCCACTTGGAGAGTCAGCGCCTTTAACCTCCTGTTTGGCCCAGTTTGCAATTTCTGCGGAAGATGAACAAGAATAGCGAGAACCAATGAGAGACTAGCTGGAGGTGTCTGGACGGGCAAATTTAACTCTCATTTCCCACCAGGAAGAGGAAATAACCAAAGGCTCAGCGTGCCGTGCCGGAACCAGATTAGGGCCTGAAGCCATCCTGCGGTGTTGCGGCCAGGTCACAAGAAAGCAAGTTGAAGAAAGGAGCTCAGGGGCACTGTAATTCACAAACCTGCAGAGTTATAAATGACAGCTATCGTCCAAAAATAGACTGAAGTAAGGCTGCCAAGAGGACTTGAAAGCGGGGCAGAATTGCAGGAAACCGATTTCAGGAGGTAGACTGGAATTGCATTGAAAGCATAGGAAAAGAGGCAGAACGTCCACAATGATGCACTTGGCCAAAAAGGGCGTATGCGTTTTTTCCTGAATATATTCAGGAAAAAACGCATACGCCCTTTTTGGCCAACCAAGCAAGCTTGCAAAGGAAATCTGCACTACAGTGAAGTCTCACTTCCCCCCGGTCAAAAGGGCCATCTGAAAAAAGTGTAAAATCCAGAAAGGCAGGACAGGCCATGGAGAACTGGGAGCCTTGTTATGCTGATGGGCGGGATGTAAATTGCCAACAACCACTCGGGAGAAGTGTATGGTGTTTCCTGAAACATCTAAAAAACAAAGCAACAGAACCTAGGGCACTTCCACTTATGGTCCTATAGCTTAGGGAAATTAAAATCAAAAAGACACAGCCACCCCAAAGTTTGGAACGGCTCTGTTTACAAGAACCTCGTTTACAGTACAAGTTCAACATCACAGAAAGTGAAAAATGGATAAAGAAGTTGTGGTATTTACTTACAAAGCAATATCACTCAGCAATGAAATCTGTGTCATCAGGCCCTTAGCAGCACAATGAGTGGATTCAGGTATGATGATTCTAACTGAAATAAGTCACACAGAAAAAGAAACATCATAAGATATCAGTAATACACGGAATGTAAACTTGGCTACACAGGAACTGAATTACAGAACAGAACAGGGTCTCAAATTTAGAAAACCAACTTATGCTTGCTTAAGGGGAAAGGTGAGTTGGGGTGCTGCATAAAACCAGAGATTGAAATGAGCACAGATAAAGTTCCTTTAGCCAAATATGGAATAGACAAGAGCTACTCCTTGCTCAACGAAATGGACTCAACACCCCATATTAAACGCCTAAGAATGTACCTGACTAGTAAGTATCTTAAAACCTATGGATTGCTATGTCTCCGAAAGATATCAAGCATGTGTACAGGGGCATAAACGCAGCAGTGATAGGATTGGAGAGGTTCGGTGAGCAAATGAAGACCCTTTGAAGTCATATTGCATGGTACCCATTCCACGGGTTTCAACTAACCAGGTTTAAGGTATTCTTCCTTCAGCTAAAACATGCATGTGGAACCTAGAGTATGATCAACCATGTGATCGGGAGACGTGTTCAAATATGTCTCAGTTTTCATACCCTGGTACTCGGGTGCAACATTCCAGACGCTTTACTAACACTCTCCCGACTTGGAGAGTCAGCGCCTTTAACCTCCTGTTTGACCCAGTTTGCAATTTCTGCGGAAGATGAACAGGAATAGCGAGAACCAATGAGGCTAGTTGGAGGTGTCTGGACGGGCAAATTTAACTCT
Source organism: Stenella coeruleoalba (assembly GCF_951394435.1). NCBI lineage: Eukaryota > Metazoa > Chordata > Mammalia > Artiodactyla > Delphinidae > Stenella > Stenella coeruleoalba. Next base: position 676,220 of record NW_027646328.1, read on the forward strand.
CATTTCCCACCAGGAAGAGGAATTAACCAAAGGCTCAGCGTGCCGTGCCGGAACCAGATTAGGGCCTGAAGCCATCCTGCGGTGTTGCGGCCAGGTCACAAGAAAGCGAGTTGAAGAAAGGAGCTCAGGGGCACTGGAATTCACAAACCTGCAGAGTTATAAATGACAGCTATCGTCCAAAAATAGACTGAAGTAAGGCTGCCAAGAGGACTTGAAAGCGGGGCAGAATTGCAGGAAACCGATTTCAGGAGGTAGACTGGAATTGCATTGAAAGCATAGGAAAAGAGGCAGAACGTCCACAATGATGCACTTGGCCAAAAAGGGCGTATGCGTTTTTTCCTGAATATATTCAGGAAAAAACGCATACGCCCTTTTTGGCCAACCAAGCAAGCTTGCAAAGGAAATCTGCACTACAATGAAGTCTCACTTCCCCCCGGTCAAAAGGGCCATCTGAAAAAAGTGTAAAATCCAGAAAGGCAGGACAGGCCATGGAGAACTGGGAGCCTTGTTATGCTGATGGGCGGGATGTAAATTGCCAACAAACACTCGGGAGAAGTGTATGGTGTTTCCTGAAACATCTAAAAAACAAAGCAACAGAACCTAGGGCACTTCCACTTATGGTCCTATAGCTTAGGGAAATTAAAATCAAAAAGACACAGCCACCCCAAAGTTTGGAACGGCTCTGTTTACAAGAAACTCTTTTACAGTACAAGTTCAACATCGCAGAAAGTGAAAAATGGATAAAGAAGTTGTGGTATTTACTTACAAAGCAATATCACTCAGCAATGAAATCTATGTCATCAGGCCCTTAGCAGCACAATGAGTGGATTCAGGTATGATGATTCTAACTGAAATAAGTCACACAGAAAAAGAAACATCATAATATATCACTAATACACATAATGTAAACTTGGCTACACAGGAACTGAATTCCAAAACAGAACAGGGTCTCAAATTTAGAACACCAACTTATGCTTGCTTAAAGGGAAAGGTGAGTTGGGGTGCTGCATAAAACCAGAGATTGAAATGAGCACAGATAAAGTTCCTTAAGCCAAATATGGAATAGACAAGAGCTACTCCTTGCTCAACGAAATGGACTCAACACCTCATATTAAACGCCTAAGAATGTGCCTGACTAGTAAGTATCTTATAACCTATGGATTGCTATGTCTCCAAAAGAGAATCAAGCGTGTGTACAGGGGAATAAACGCAGCACTGATAGGATTGGAGAGGTTCGGTGAGCAAATGAAGACCCTTTGAAATCATATTGCATGGTACCCTTTACACGGGTCTCAACTCTCCCGGTTTAAGGTATTCTTCCTTCAGCTAAAACATGCATGTGGAACCCAGAGTATGATCAACCATGTGAACGGGAGACGTGTTCAAATATGTCTCAGTTTTCCTCCCCTGGTACTCGGGTGCAACATTCCAGACGCTTTAGTAACACTCTCCCCACTTGGAGAGTCAGCGCCTTTAACCTCCTGTTTGGCCCAGTTTGCAATTTCTGCGGAAGATGAACAGGAATGGGGAGAACCAATGAGAGACTAGCTGGAGGTGTCTGGACGGGCAAATTTAACTCTCATTTCCCACCAGGAAGAGGAATTAACCAAAGGCTCAGCGTGCCGTGCCAGAACCAGATTAGGGCCTGAAGCAATCCTGCGGTGTTGCGGCCAGCTCACAAGAAAGCGAGTTGAAGAAAGGAGCTCAGGGGCACTGTAATTCACAAACCTGCAGAGTTATAAATGACAGCTATCGTCCAAAAATATACTGAAGTAAGGCTGCCAAGAGGACTTGAAAGCGGGACAGAATTGCAGGAATCCGATTTAAGGAGGTAGACTGGAATTGCATTGAAAGCATAGGAAAAGAGGCAGAGCGTCCACAATGATGCACTTGGCCAAAAAGGGCGTATGCGTTTTTTCCTGAATATATTCAGGAAAAAACGCATACGCCCTTTTTGGCCAACCAAGCAAGCTTGCAAAGGAAATCTGCACTACAATGAAGTCTCACTTCCCCCCGGTCAAAAGGTCCATCTGAAAAAAGTGTAAAATCCAGAAAGGCAGGACAGGCCATGGAGAACTGGGAGCCTTGTTATGCTGATGGGCGGGATGTAAATTGCTAACAGACACTCGGGAGAAGTGTATGGTGTTTCCTGAAACATCTAAAAAACAAAGCAACAGAGCCTAGGGCACTTCCAATTATGGTCCTATAGCTTAGGGAAATTAAAATTAAAAAGACACAGCCACCCCAAAGTTTGGGACGCCTCTGTTTACAAGAACCTCGTTTACAGTACAAGTTCAACATCGCAGAAAGTGAAAAATGGATAAAGAAGTTGTGGTACTTACTTACAAAGCAATATCACTCGGCAATGAAATCTATGTCATCAGGCCCTTAGCAGCACAATGACTGGATTCAGGTATGATGATTCTAACTGAAATAAGTCACACAGAAAAAGAAACATCATAAGATATCAGTAATACACGGAATGTAAACTTGGCTACACAGGAACTGAATTAAAGAACAGAACAGGGTCTCAAATTTAGAAAACCAACTTATGTTTGCTTAAGGGGGAAGGTGAGTTGAGGTGCTGCATAAAACCAGAGATTGAAATGAGCACAGATAAAGTTCCTTAAGCCAAATATGGAATAGACAAGAGCTACTCCTTGCTCAATGAAATGGACTCAACACCGCATATTAAACGCCTAAGAATATACTTGACTAGTAAGTATCTTAAAACCTATGGATTGCTATGTCGCTGAAAGAGAATGAAGCATGTGTACAGGGGCATGAACGCAGCAGTGATAGGATTGGAGAGGTTCGGTGAACAAATTAAGACCCTTTGAAGTCATATTGCATGGTACCCATTACACGGGTCTCAACTCTCCAGGTTTAAGGAATTCTTCAGCTAAAACATGCATGTGGAACCCAGAGTATGATCAACTGTGTGAACGCGAGACGTGTTCAAATATGTCTCAGTTTTCCTCCCCTGGTACTCGGGTGCAACATTCCAGACGCTTTACTAACACTCTCCCCACTTGGAGAGTCAGCGCCTTTAACCTCCTGTTTGGCCCAGTTTGCAATTAATGCGGAAGATGAACAGGAATAGCGAGAACCAATGAGAGACTAGCTGGAGGTGTCTGGACGGGCAACTCTAACTCTCATTTCCCACCAGGAAGAGGAAATAACCAAAGGCTCATCGTGCCATGCCTGAACAAGATTAGGGCCTGAAGCCATCCTGCGGTGTTGCAGCCAGGTCACAAGAAAGCGAGTTGAAGAAAGGAGCTCAGGGGCACTGTAATTCACAAACCTGCAGAGTTATAAATGACAGCTATCGTCCAAAAATATACTGAGGGAAGGCTGCCAAGAGGACTTGAAAGCGGGGCAGAATTGCAGGAAACCGATTTCAGGAGGTAGACTGGAATTGCATTGAAAGCATAGGAAAAGAGGCAGAACGTCCACAATGATGCACTTGGCCAAAAAGGGCGTATGCGTTTTTTCCTGAATATATTCAGGAAAAAACGCATACGCCCTTTTTGGCCAACCAAGCAAGCTTGCAAAGGAAATCTGCACTACAATGAAGTCTCACTTCCCTCCGGTCAAAAGGGCCATCGGAAAAAAGTGTAAAATCCAGAAAGGCAGGACAGGCCATGGAGAACTGGGAGCCTTGTTATGCTGATGGGTGGGATGTAAATTGCCAACAACCACTCGGGAGAAGTGTATGGTGTTTCCTGAAACATCTAAAAAACAAAGCAACAGAGCCTAGGGCACTTCCACTTATGGTCCTATAGCTTAGGGAAATTAAAATCAAAAAGACACAGCCACCCCAAAGTTTGGGACGCCTCTGTTTACAAGAACCTCGTTTACAGTACAAGTTCAATATCACAAAAAGTGAAAAATGGATAAAGAACTTGTGGTACTTACGTACAATGCAGTATCACTCAGCAATGAAATCTATGTCATCAGGCCCATAGCAGCATAATGAGTGGATTCAGGTATGATTATTCTAACTGAAATAAGTCACACAGAAAAAGAAACATCGTAAGATATCACTAATACACGGAATGTAAACTTGGCTACACAGGAACTGAATTACAGAACAGAACAGGGTCTCAAATTTAGAAAACCAACTTATGCTTGCTTAAGGGGAAAGGTGAGTTGGGGTGCTGCATAAAACCAGAGATTGAAATGAGCACAGATAAAGTTCCTTAAGCCAAATATGGAATAGACAAGAGCTACTCCTTGCTCAACGAAATGGACTCAACACCCCATATTGAACGCCTAAGAATGTACCTGACTAGTAAGTATCTTAAAACCTATGGATTGCTATGTCTCCAAAAGAGAATCAAGCGTGTGTACAGGGGCATAAACGCAGCAGTGATAGGATTGGAGAGGATCGGTGAGCAAATGAAGACCTTTGAAGTCATATTGCATGGTACCCATTCCACGGGTTTCAACTCTCCAGGTTTAAGGTATTCTTCCTTCAGCTAAAACATGCAGTGGAACCCAGAGTATGATCAACCGTGTGAACGGGAGACGTGTTCAAATATGTCTCAGTTTTCCTCCCCTGGTACTCGGGTGCAACATTCCAGACGCTTTACTAACACTCTCCCCACTTGGAGAATCAGCGCCTTTAACCTCCTGTTTGGCCCAGTTTGCAATTTCTGCGGAAGATGAACAGGAATAGGGAGAACCAATGACAGACTAGCTGGAGGTGTCTGGACGGGCAAATTTAACTCTCATTTCCCACCAGGAAGAGGAAATAACCAAAGGCTCAGCGTGCCGTGCCGGAACCAGATTAGGGCCTGAAGCCATCCTGCGGTGTTGCGGCCAACTCAAAAGAAAGAGAGGTGAAGAAAAGAGCTCAGGGGCACTGTAATTCACAAACCTGCAGAGTTATAAATGACAGCTATCGTCCAAAAATAGACTGAAGTAAGGCTGCCAAGAGGACTTGAAAGCGGGGCAGAATTGCAGGAAACCGATTTCAGGAGGTAGACTGGAATTGCATTGAAAGCATAGGAAAAGAGGCAGAACGTCCACAATGATGCACTTGGCCAAAAAGGGCGTATGCGTTTTTTCCTGAATATATTCAGGAAAAAACGCATACGCCCTTTTTGGCCAACCAAGCAAGCTTGCAAAGGAAATCTGCACTACAATGAAGTCTCACTTCCCCCCGGTCAAAAGGGCCATCTGAAAAAAGTGTAAAATCCAGAAAGGCAGGACAGGCCATGGAGAACTGGGAGCCTTGTTATGCTGATGGGCGGGATGTAAATTGCCAACAGACACTCGGGAGAAGTGTATGGTGTTTCCTGAAACATCTAAAAAACAAAGCAACAGAGCCTAGGGCACTTCCACTTATGGTCCTATAGCTTAGGGAAATTAAAATCAAAAAGACACAGCCACCCCAAAGTTTGGGACGCCTCTGTTTACAAGAACCTCATTTACCGTACAAGTTCAATATCACAGAAAGTGAAAAATGGATAAAGAACTTGTGGTACTTACGTACAATGAAGTATCACTCAGCAATGAAATCTATGTCATCAGGCCCATAGCAGCATAATGAGTGGATTCAGGTACGATGATTCTAACTGAAATAAGTCACACAGAAAAAGAAACATCATAAGATATCACTAATACACGGAATGTAAACTTGGCTACACAGGAACTGAATTCCAAAACAGAACAGGGTCTCAAATTTAGAAAACCAACTTATGCTTGCTTAAGGGGAAAGGTGAGTTGGGGTGCTGCATAAAACCAGAGATTGAAATGAGCACAGATAAAGTTCCTTAAGCCAAATATGGAATAGACAAGAGCTATTCCTTGCTCAACGAAATGGACTCAACACCCCATATTAAACGCCTAAGAATGTACCTGACTAGTAAGTATCTTAAAACCTATGGATTGCTATGTCTCCAAAAGAGAATCAAGCGTGTGTACAGGGACATAAACGCAGCAGTGATAGGATTGGAGAGGTTCGGTGAGCAAATGAAGACATTTGAAGTCATATTGCATGGTACCCATTCCACGGGTCTCAACTCTCCAGGTTTAAGGTATTCTTCCTTCAGCTAAAACATGCATGTGGAACACAGAGTACGATGAACCATGGGAACGGGAGACGTGTTCAAATATGTTTCAGTTTTCCTCCCCTGGTACTCGGGTGCAACATTCCAGACGCTTTACTAACACTCTCCCCCTTGGAGAGTCAGCGCCTTTAACCTCCTGTTTGGCCCAGTTTGCAATTTCTGTGGAAGATGAACAGGAATAGGGAGACCAATGAGAGACTAGCTGGAGGTGTCTGGACGGGCAAATTTAACTCTCATTTCCCACCAGGAAGAGGAAATAACCAAAGACTCAGCATGCCATGCCAGAAACAGATTAGGGCCTGAAGCCATCCTGCGGTGTTGCGGCCAGCTCACAAGAAAGCGAGTTGAAGAAAGGAGCTCAGGGGCACTGTAATTCACAAACCTGCAGAGTTATAAATGACAGCTATCGTCCAAAAATATACTGAAGTAAGGCTGTCAAGAGGACTTGAAAGCGGGGCAGAATTGCAGGAAACCGATTTCAGGAGGTAGACTGGAATTGCATTGAAAGCATAGGAAAAGAGGCAGAACGTCCACAATGATGCACTTGGCCAAAAAGGGCATATGCGTTTTTTCCTGAATATATTCAGGAAAAAACGCATACGCCCTTTTTGGCCAACCAAGCAAGCTTGCAAAGGAAACCTGCACTACAATGAAGTCTCACTTCCACACGGTCAAAAGGGCCATCTGAAAAAAGTGTAAAATCCAGAAAGGCAGGACAGGCCATGGAGAACTGGGAGCCTTGTTATGCTGATGGGCGGGATGTAAATTGCCAACAGACACTCGGGAGAAGTGTATGGTGTTTCCTGAAACATCTAAAAAACAAAGCAACAGAGCCTAGGGCACTTCCACTTATGGTCCTATAGCTTAGGGAAATTAAAATCAAAAAGACACAGCCACCCCAAAGTTTGGGACAGCTCTGTTTACAAGAACATCGTTTACCGTACAAGTTCAATATCACAGAAAGTGAAAAACGGATAAAGAACTTGTGGTACTTACGTACAATGCAGTATCACTCAGCAATGAAATCTATGTCATCAGGCTCGTAGCAGCATAATGAGTGGATTCAGGTACGATGATTCTAACTGAAATAAGTCACACAGAAAAAGAAACATCATAAGATATCAGTAATACACGGAATGTAAACTTGGCTACACAGTAACTGAATTCCAAAACAGAACAGGGTCTCAAATTTATAAAACCAACTTATGCTTGCTTAAGGGGAAAGGTGAGTTGGGGTGCTGCATAAAACCAGAGATTGAAATGAGCACAGATAAAGTTCCTTAAGCCAAATATGGAATAGACAAGAGCTACTCCTTGCTCAACGAAATGGACTCAACACCGCATATTAAACGCCTAAGAATGTACCTGACTAGTAAGTATCTTAAAACCTATGGATTGCTATGTCTCCAAAAGAGAATCAAGCGTGTGTACAGGGACATAAACGCAGCAGTGATAGGATTGGAGAGGTTCGGTGAGCAAATGAAGACCTCTGAAGTCATATTGCATGGTACCCATTCCACGGGTCTCAACTCTCCAGGTTTAAGGTATTCTTCCTTCAGCTAAAACATGCATGTGGAACCCAGAGTATGATCAACCGTGTGAACGGGAGACATGTTCAAATATGTCTCAGTTTTTCTCCCCTGGTACTCGGGTGCAACATTCCAGACGCTTTACTAACACTCTCCCAACTTGGAGAGTCAACGCCTTTAACCTCCTGTTTGGCCCAGTTTGCAATTTCTGCGGAAGATGAACAGGAATAGGGAGAACCAATGAGAGACTAGCTGGAGGTGTCTGGACGGGCAAATTTAACTCTCATTTCCCACCAGGAAGAGGAATTAACCAAAGGCTCAGCATGCCGTTCCGGAACCAGATTAGGGCCTGAAGCCAACCTGCGGTGTTGCGGCCAGCTCAAAAGAAAGCGAGTTGAAGAAAGGAGCTCAGGGGCACTGTAATTCACAAACCTGCAGAGTTATAAATGACAGCTATCGTCCAAAAATATACTGAAGTAAGGCTGCCAAGAGGACTTGAAAGTGGGGCAGAATTGCAGGAAACCGATTTCAGGAGGTAGACTGGAATTGCATTGAAAGCATAGGAAAAGAGGCAGAACGTCCACAATGATGCACTTGGCCAAAAAGGGCGTATGCGTTTTTTCCTGAATATATTCAGGAAAAAACGCATACACCCTTTTTGGCCAACCAAGCAAGCTTGCAAAGGAAATCTGCAGTACAATGAAGTCTCAATTACCCCGGTCAAAAGGGCCATCTGAAAAAAGTGTAAAATCCAGAAAGGCAGGACAGGCCATGGAGAACTGGGAGCCTTGTTATGCTGATGGGCGGGATGTAAATTGCCAACAGACACTCGGGAGAAGTGTATGGTGTTTCCTGAAACATCTAAAAAACAAAGCAACAGAGCCTAGGGCACTTCCACTTATGGTCCTATAGCTTAGGGAAATTAAAATCAAAAAGACACAGCCACCCCAAAGTTTGGAACGGCTCTGTTTACAAGAACCTCGTTTACAGTAGAAGTTCAACATCCCAGAAAGTGAAAAATGGATAAAGAAGTTGTGGTATTTACTTACAAAGCAATATCACTCAGCAATGAAATCTATGTCATCAGGCCCTTAGCAGCACAATGAGTGGATTCAGGTATGATGATTCTAACTGAAATAAGTCACACAGAAAAAGAAACATCATAAGATATCACTAATACACGGAATGTAAACTTGGCTACACAGGAACTGAATTCCAAAACAGAACAGGGTCTCAAATTTAGAAAACCAACTTATGCTTGCTTAAGGGTAAAGGTGAGTTGGGGTGCTGCATAAAACCAGAGATTGAAATGAGCACAGATAAAGTTCCTTAAGCCAAATATGGAATAGACAAGAGCTACTCCTTGCTCAACGAAATGGACTCAACACCGCATATTAAACGCCTAAGAATGTACCTGACTAGTAAGTATCTTAAAACCTATGGATTGCTATGTCTCCAAAAGAGAATCAAGCGTGTGTACAGGGACATAAACGCAGCAGTGATAGGATTGGAGAGGTTCGGTGAGCAAATGAAGACCTCTGAAGTCATATTGCATGGTACCCATTCCACGGGTCTCAACTCTCCAGGTTTAAGGTATTCTTCCTTCAGCTAAAACATGCATGTGGAACCCAGAGTATGATCAACCGTGTGAACGGGAGCCGTGTTTAAATATGTCTCAGTTTTCCTCCCCTGGTACTCGGGTGCAACATTCCAGACGCTTTAGTAACACTCTCCCCACTTGGAGAGTCAGCGCCTTTAACCTCCTGTTTGGCCCAGTTTGCAATTTCTGCGGAAGATGAACAGGAATAGGGAGAACCAATGAGAGACTACCTGGAGGTGTCTGGACGGGCAAATTTAACTCTCATTTCCCACCAGGAAGAGGAAATCACCAAAGGCTCAGTGTGCCGTGTCGGAACCAGATTAGGGCCTGAAGCCATCCTGCGGTGTTGCGGCCAGCTCAAAAGAAAGCGAGTTGAAGAAAAGAGCTCAGGGGCACTGTAATTCACAAACCTGCAGAGTTATAAATGACAGCTATCGTCCAAAAATATACTGAAGTAAGGCTGCCAAGAGGACTTGAAAGCCGGGCAGAATTGCAGGAAACCGATTTCAGGAGGTAGACTGGAATTGCATTGAAAGCATAGGAAAAGAGGCAGAACGTCCACAATGATGCACTTGGCCAAAAAGGGCGTATGCGTTTTTTCCTGAATATATTCAGGAAAAAACGCATACGCCCTTTTTGGCCAACCAAGCAAGCTTGCAAAGGAAATCTGCACTACAATGAAGTCTCACTTCCCCCCGGTCAAAAGGGCCATCTGAAAAAAGTGTAAAATCCAGAAAGGCAGGACAGGCCATGGAGAACTGGGAGCCTTGTTATGCTGATGGGCGGGATGTAAATTGCCAACAGACACTCGGGAGAAGTGTATGGTGTTTCCTGAAACATCTAAAAAACAAAGCAACAGAGCCTAGGGCACTTCCACTTATGGTCCTATAGCTTAGGGAAATTAAAATCAAAAAGACACAGCCACCCCAAAGTTTGGGACGCCTCTGTTTACAAGAACCTCGTTTACCGTACAAGTTCAATATCACAGAAAGTGAAAAATGGATAAAGAACTTGTGGTACTTACGTACAATGAAGTATCACTCAGCAATGAAATCTATGTCATCAGGCCCGTAGCAGCATAATGAGTGGATTCAGGTACGATGATTCTAACTGAAATAAGTCACACAGAAAAAGAAACATCATAAGATATCAGTAATACACGGAATGTAAACTTGGCTACACAGGAACTGAATTCCAAAACAGAACAGGGTCTCAAATTTAGAAAACCAACTTATTCTTGCTTAAGGGTAAAGGTGAGTTGGGGTGCTGCATAAAACCAGAGATTGAAATGAGCACAGATAAAGTTCCTTAAGCCAAATATGGAATAGACAAGAGCTACTCTTTGCTCAACGAAATGGACTCAACACCCCATATTAAACGCCTAAGAATGTACCTGACTAGTAAGTATCTTAAAACCTATGGATTGCTATGTCTCCAAAAGAGAATCAAGCGTGTGTACAGGGACATAAACGCAGCAGTGATAGGATTGGAGAGGTTCGGTGAGCAAATGAAGACCCTTTGAAGTCATATTGCATGGTACCCATTCCACGGGTCTCAACTCTCCAGGTTTAAGGTATTCTTCCTTCAGCTAAAACATGCATGTGGAACCCAGAGTATGATCAACCGTGTGAACGGGAGACGTGTTTAAATATGTCTCAGTTTTCCTCCCCTGGTACTCGGGTGCAACATTCCAGACGCTTTACTAACACTCTCCCCACTTGGAGAGTCAGTCCCTTTAACCTCCTGTTTGGCCCAGTTTGCAATTTCTGCGGAAGATGAACAGGAATAGCGAGAACCAATGAGAGGCTAGCTGGAGGTGTCTGGACGGGCAAATTTAACTCTCATTTCCCACCAGGAAGAGGAATTAACCAAAGGCTCAACGTGCCGTGCCGGAACCAGATTAGGGCCTGAAGCCACCCTGCGGTGTTGTGGCCAGCTCAAAAGAAAGCGAGTTGAAGAAAGGAGCTCAGGGGCACTGTAATTCACAAACCTGCAGAGTTATAAATGACAGCTATCGTCCAAAAATAGACTGAAGTAAGGCTGCCAAGAGGACTTGAAAGCGGGGCAGAATTGCAGGAAACCGATTTCAGGAGGTAGACTGGAATTGCATTGAAAGCATAGGAAAAGAGGCAGAACGTCCACAATGATGCACTTGGCCAAAAAGGGCGTATGCGTTTTTTCCTGAATATATTCAGGAAAAAACGCATACGCCCTTTTTGGCCAACCAAGCCAGCTTGCAAAGGAAATCTGCACTACAATGAAGTCTCACTTCCCCCCGGTCAAAAGGGCCATCTGAAAAAAGTGTAAAATCCAGAAAGGCAGGACAGGCCATGGAGAACTGGGAGCCTTGTTATGCTGATGGGCGGGATGTAAATTGCCAACAACCACTCGGGAGAAGTGTATGGTGTTTCCTGAAACATCTAAAAAACAAAGCAACAGAACCTAGGGCACTTCCACTTATGGTCCTATAGCTTAGGGAAATTAAAATCAAAAAGACACAGCCACCCCAAAGTTTGGGACGCCTCTGTTTACAAGAACCTCGTTTACAGTACAAGTTCAACATTGCAGAAAGTGAAAAATGGATAAAGAAGTTGTGGTATTTACTTACAAAGCAATATCACTCAGCAATGAAATCTGTGTCATCAGGCCCTTAGCAGCACAATGAGTGGATTCAGGTATGATGATTCTAACTGAAATAAGTCACACAGAAAAAGAAACATCATAAGATATCAGTAATACACGGAATGTAAACTTGGCTACACAGGAACTGAATTACAGAACAGAACAGGGTCTCAAATTTAGAAAACCAACTTATGCTTGCTTAAGGGTAAAGGTGAGTTGGGGTGCTGCATAAAACCAGAGATTGAAATGAGCACAGATAAAGTTCCTTAAGTCAAATATGGAATAGACAAGAGCTACTCCTTGCTCAACGAAATGGACTCAACACCGCATATTAAACGCCTAAGAATGTACCTGACTAGTAAGTATCTTAAAACCTATAGATTGCTATGTCTCCGAAAGAGAATCAAGCATGTGTACAGGGGCATAAACGCAGCAGTGATAGGATTGGAGAGGTTCGGTGAGCAAATGAAGACCCTTTGAAGTCATATTGCATGGTACCCATTCCACGGGTTTCAACTACCCAAGTTTTAGGTATTCTTCCTTCAGCTAAAACATGCATGTGGAACCCAGAGTATGATCAACCATGTGATCGGGAGACGTGTTCAAATATGTCTCAGTTTTCCTCCCCTGGTACTTGGGTGCAACATTCCAGACGCTTTACTAACACTCTCCCCACTTGGAGAGTCAGCGCCTTTAACCTCCTGTTTGGCACAGTTTGCAATTTCTGCGGAAGATGAACAGGAATAGCGAGAACCAATGAGAGGCTAGCTGGAGGTGTCTGGACGGGCAAATTTAACTCTCAATTCCCACCAGGAGGAGGAAATAACCAAAGGCTCAGCGTGCCGTGCCGGAACCAGATTAGGGCCTGAAGCCATCCTGCGGTGTTGCGGCCAGGTCACAAGAAAGCGAGTTGAAGAAAGGAGCTCAGGGGCACTTTAATTCACAAACCTGCAGAGTTATAAATGACAGCTATCGTCCAAAAATAGAGTGAAGTAAGGCTGCCAAGAGGACTTGAAAGCGGGGCAGAATTGCAGGAAACCGATTTCAGGAGGTAGACTGAAATTGCATTGAAAGCATAGGAAAAGAGGCAGAACGTCCACAATGATGCACTTGGCCAAAAAGGGCGTATCCGTTTTTTCCTGAATATATTCAGGAAAAAACGCATACGCCCTTTTTGGCCAACCAAGCAAGCTTGCAAAGGAAATCTGCACTACAATGAAGTCTCACTTCCCCCCGGTCAAAAGGGCCATCTGAAAAAAGTGTAAAATCCAGAAAGGCAGGACAGGCCATGGAGAACTGGGAGCCTTGTTATGCTGATGGGCGGGATGTAAATTGCCAACAGACACTCGGGAGAAGTGTATGGTGTTTCCTGAAACATCTAAAAAACAAAGCAACAGAGCCTAGGGCACTGCCACTTATGGCCCTATAGCTTAGGGAAATTAAAATCAGAAAGACACAGCCACCCCAAAGTTTGGGACGCCTCTGTTTACAAGAACCTCGTTTACCGTACAAGTTCAACATCGCAGAAAGTGAAAAATGGATAAAGAAGTTGTGGTATTTACTTACAAATCAATATCACTCAGCAATGAAATCTGTGTCATCAGGCCCTTAGCAGCACAATGAGTGGATTCAGGTATCATGATTCTAACTGAAGTAAGTCACACAGAAAAAGAAACATCATAAGATATCAGTAATACACGGAATGTAAACTTGGCTACACAGGAACTGAATTACAGAACAGAACAGGGTCTCAAATTTAGAAAACCAACTTATGCTTGCTTAAGGGTAAAGGTGAGTTGGGGTGCTGCATAAAACCAGAGATTGAAATGAGCACAGATAAAGTTCCTTAAGTCAAATATGGAATAGACAAGAGCTACTCCTTGCTCAACGAAATGGACGCAACACCGCATATTAAACGCCTAAGAATGTACCTGACTAGTAAGTATCTTAAAACCTATGGATTGCTATGTCTCCGAAAGAGAATCAAGCATGTGTACAGGGGTATAAACACAGCAGTGATAGGATTGGAGAGGTTCGGTGAGCAAATGAAGACCCTTTGAAGTCATATTGCATGGTACCCATTCCACGGTTTTCAACTACCCAGGTTTAAGGTATTCTTCCTTCAGCTAAAACATGCATGTGGAACCTAGAGTATGATCAACCATGTGATCGGGAGACATGTTCAAATATGTCTCAGTTTTCGTACCCTGGTACTCGGGTGCAACATCCCAGACGCTTTACTAACACTCTCCCCACTTGGAGAGTCAGTCCCTTTAACCTCCTGTTTGGCCCAGTTTGCAATTTCTGCGGAAGATGAACAGGAATAGCGAGAACCAATGAGAGACTAGCTGGAGGTGTCTGGACGGGCAAATTTAACTCTCAATTCCCACCAGGAGGAGGAAATAACCAAAGGCTCAGCGTGCCGTGCCGGAACCAGATTAGGGCCTGAAGCCATCCTGCGGTGTTGCGGCCAGCTCACAAGAAAGCGAGTTGAAGAAAGGAGCTCAAGGTCACTGTAATTCACAAACCTGCAGAGTTATAAATGACAGCTATCGTCCAAAAATATACTGAAGTAAGGCTGCCAAGAGGACTTGAAAGCGGGGCAGAATTGCAGGAAACCGATTTCAGGAGGTAGACTGGAATTGCATTGAAAGCATAGGAAAAGAGGCAGAACGTCCACAATGATGCACTTGGTCAAAAAGGGCGTATGCTTTTTTTCCTGAATATATTCAGGAAAAAGAGCATACGCACTTTTTGGCCAACCAAGCAAGCTTGCAAAGCAAATCTGCACTACAATGAAGTCTCACATCCCCCCGGTCAAAAGGGCCATCTGAAAAAAGTGTAAAATCCAGAAAGGCAGGACAGGTCATGGAGAACTGGGAGCCTTGTCATGCTGATGGGCGGGATGTAAATTGCCAACAGACACTCGGGAGAAGTGTATGGTGTTTCCTTAAACATCTAAAAAACAAAACAACAGAGCCTAGGGTACTTCCACTTATGGTCCTATAGCTTAGGGAAATTAAAATCAAAAAGACACAGCCACCTGAAAGTTTGGCACGGCTCTGTTTACAAGAACCTTGTTTACAGTACAAGTTCAACATCGCAGAAAGTGAAAAATGGATAAAGAAGTTGTGGTATTTACTTACAAAGCAATATCACTCAGCAATGAAATCTATGTCATCAGGCCCGTAGCAGCATAATGAGTGGATTCAGGTACGATTATTCTAACTGAAGTAAGTCACACAGAAAAAGAAACATCATAAGATATCACTAATACACGGAATGTAAACTTGGCTACACAGGAACTGAATTCCAAAACAGAACAGGATCTCAAATTTAGAAAACCAACTTATGCTTGTTTAAGTGGAAAGGTGAATTGGGGCGCTGCATAAAACCAGAGATTGAAATGAGCACAGATAAAGTTCCTTAAGCCAAATATGGAATAGACAAGAGCTACTCCTTGCTCAACGAAATGGACTCAACACCCCATATTAAATGCCTAAGAATGTACCTGACTAGTATGTATCTTAAAACCTATGGATTGCTATGTCTCCAAAAGAGAATCAAGCGTGTGTACAGGGGCATAAACGCAGCAGTGATAGGATTGGAGAGGTTCGGTGAGCAAATGAAGACCCTTTGAAGTCATATTGCATGGTACCCATTCCACGGGTCTCAACTCTCCAGGTTTAAGGTATTCTTCCTTCAGCTAAAACATGCATGTGGAACCCAGAGTATGATCAACCGTGTGAACGGGAGACATGTTCAAATATGTCTCAGTTTTCCTCCCCTGGTACTTGGGTGCAACATTCCAGATGCTTTACTAACACTCTCCCGACTTGGAGAGTCAGCGCCTTTAACCTCCTGTTTGGCCCAGTTTGCAATTTCTGCGGAAGATGAACAGGAATAGGGAGAACCAATGAGAGACTAGCTGGAGGTTTCTGGATGGGCAAATTTAACTCTCATTTCCCACCAGGAAGAGGAAATAACCAAAAGCTCAGCGTGCCGTGCCGGAACCAGATTAGAGCCTGAAGCCATCCTGCGGTGTTGCGGCCAGCTCAAAAGAAAGCGAGTTGAAGAAAGGAGCTCAGGGGCACTGTAATTCACAAACCTGCAGAGTTATAAATGACAACTATCGTCCAAAAATAGACTGAAGTAAGGCTTCCAAGAGGACTTGAAAGCGGGGCAGAATTGCAGGAAACCGATTTCAGGAGGTAGACTGGAATTGCATTGAAAGCATAGGAAAAGAGGCAGAACGTCCACAATGATGCACTTGGCCAAAAAGGGCGTATGCGTTTTTTCTTGAATATATTCAGGAAAAAACGCATACGCCCCTTTTTGGCCAACCAAGCAAGCTTGCAAAGGAAATCTGCACTACAATGAAGTCTCACATCCCCCCGGTCAAAAGGGCCCTCTGAAAAAAGTGTAAAATCCAGAAAGGCAGGACAGGCCATGGAGAACTGGGAGCCTTGTTATGCTGATGGGCTGGATGTAAATTGCCAACAGACACTCGGGAGAAGTGTATGGTGTTTCCTGAAACATCTAAAAAACAAAGCAACAGAGCCTAGGACACTTTCACTTATGGTCCTATAGCTTAGGGAAATTAAAATCAAAAAGACACAGCCACCCCAAAGTTTGGAATGGCTCTGTTTACAAGAACCTCGTTTACAGTACAAGTTCAACATCACAGAAAGTGAAAAATGGATAAAGAAGTTGTGGTATTTACGTATAAAGCTATATCACTCAGCAAAGAAATCTATGTCATCAGGCCCTTAGCAGCACAATGAGTGGATTTAGGTACGATGATTCTAACTGAAATAAGTCACACAGAAAAAGAAACATCATAAGATATCAGTAATACACGGAATGTAAACTTGGCTACACAGGAACTGAATTACAGAACAGAAGAGGGTCTCAAATTTAGAAAACCAACTTATGCTTGCTTAAGGGTAAAAGTGAGTTGGGTTGCTGCATAAAACCAGAGATTGAAATGAGCACAGATAAAGTTCCTTAAGCCAAATATGGAATAGACAAGAGCTACTCCTTGCTCAACGAAATGGACTCAACACCGCATATTAAACGCCTAAGAATGTACCTGACTAGTAAGTATCTTAATTCTATGGATTGCTATGTCTCCAAAAGAGAATCAAGTGTGTGTACAGGGGCATAATCGCAGCAGTGATAGGATTGGAGAGGTTCGGTGAGCAAATGAAGACCCTTTGAAGTCATATTGCATGGTACCCATTACACGGGTCTCAACTCTCCAGGTTTAAGGTATTCTTCCTTCTGCTAAAACATGCATGTGGAACCCAGAGTATGATCAACCATGTGAACGGGAGATGTGTTCAAATATGTCTCAGTTTTCCTCCCCTGGTACTCGGGTGCAACATTCAAGACGCTTTACTAACATTCTCCCCACTTGGAGAGTCAGCGCCTTTAACCTCCTGTTTGGCCCAGTTTGCAATTTCTGCGGAAGATGAACAGGAATAGGGAGAACCAATGAGAGACTAGCTGGAGGTGTCTGGACAGGCAAATTTAACTCTCATTTCCCACCAGGAAGAGGAAATAACCAAAGGCTCAGCGTGCCATGCCTTTACTAGTTTAGGGCCTGAAGCCATCCTGCGGTGTTGCGGCCAGCTCACAAGAAAGCGAGTTGAAGAAAGGAGCTCAGGGGCACTGTAATTCACAAACCTGCAGAGTTATAAATGACAGCTATCGTCCAAAAATATACTGAAGTAAGGCTGCCAAGGGGACTTGAAAGCGGGGCAGAATTGCAGGGAACCGATTTCAGGAGGTAGACTGGAATTGCATTGAAAGCATAGGAAAAGAGGCAGAATGTCCACAATGATGCACTTGGCCAAAAAGGGCGTATGCGTTTTTTCCTGAATATATTCAGGAAAAAACGCATACGCCCTTTTTGGCCAACCAAGCAAGCTTGCAAAGGAAATCTGCACTACAATGAAGTCTCACTTCCCCCCGGTCAAAAGGGCCATCTGAAAAAAGCGTAAAATCCAGAAAGGCAGGAGAGGCCATGGAGAACTGGGAGCCTTGTTATGCTGATGGGCGGGATGTAAATTGCCAACAGACACTTGGGAGAAGTGTATGGTGTTTCCTGAAACATCTAAAAAACAAAGCAACAGAGCCTAGGGCACTTCCACTTATGGTCCTATAGTTTAGGGAAATTAAAATCAAAAAGACACAGCCACCCCAAAGTTTGGGACGCCTCTGTTTACAAGAACCTCGTTTACCGTACAAGTTCAATATCACAGAAAGTGAAAAATGGATAAAGAACTTTTGGTACTTACGTACAATGCAGTATCACTCAGCAATGAAATCTATGTCATCAGGCCCGTAGCAGCATAATGACTGGATTCAGGTACGATGATTCTAACTGAAATAAGTCACACAGAAAAAGAAACATCATAAGATATCACTAATACACTGAATGTAAACTTGGCTACACAGGAACTGAATTCCAAAACAGAACAGGGTCTCAAATTTAGAAAACCAACTTATGCTTCCTTAAGGGGAAAGGTGAGTTGGGGTGCTGCATAAAACCAGAGATTGAAATGAGCACAGATAAAGTTCCTTAAGCCAAATATGGAATAGACAAGAACTACTCTTTGCTCAATGAAATGGACTCAACACCCCATATTAAACGCCTAAGAATGTACCTGACTAGTAAGTATCTTAAAACCTATGGATTGCTATGTCTCCAAAAGAGAATCAAGCGTGTGTACAGGGACATAAACGCAGCAGTGATAGGATTGGAGAGGTTCGGTGAGCAAATGAAGACCCTTTGAAGTCATATTGCATGGTACCCATTGCACGGGTCTCAACTCTCCAGGTTTGAGGTATT
Source organism: Stenella coeruleoalba (assembly GCF_951394435.1). Classification (NCBI taxonomy): domain Eukaryota; kingdom Metazoa; phylum Chordata; class Mammalia; order Artiodactyla; family Delphinidae; genus Stenella; species Stenella coeruleoalba. Next base: position 694,904 of record NW_027646328.1, read on the forward strand.
CTTCCTTCAGCTAAAACATGCATGTGGAACCTAGAGTATGATCAACCATGTGATCGGGAGACGTGTTCAAATATGTCTCAGTTTTCCTCCCCTGGTACTCGGGTGCAACATTCCAGACGCTTTACTAACACTCTCCCCACTTGGAGAGTCAGTCCCTTTAACCTCCTGTTTAGCCCAGTTTGCAATTTCTGCGGAAGATGAACAGGAATAGCGAGAACCAATGAGAGACTAGCTGGAGGTGTCTGGACGGGCAAATTTAACTCTCATTTCCCACCAGGAAGAGGAAATAACCAAAGGCTCAGCGTGCCGTGCCGGACAAGATTAGGGCCTGAAGCCATTCTGCCATGTTGCGGCCAGCTCACAAGAAAGCGAGTTGAAGAAAGGAGCTCAGGGGCACTGTAATTCACAAACCTGCAGAGTTATAAATGGCAGCTATCGTCCAAAAATATACTGAAGTAAGTCTGCCAAGAGGACATGAAAGCGGGGCAGAATTGCAGGAAACCGATTTCTGGAGGTAGACTGGAATTGCATTGAAAGCATAGGAAAGGAGGCAGAGCGTCCACAATGATGCACTTGGCCAAAAAGGGCATATGCGTTTTTTCCTGAATATATTCAGTTAAAAACGCATACACACTTTTTGGCCAACCAAGCAAGCTTGCAAAGGAAATCTGCACTACAATGAAGTCTCACTTCCCCCCGGTCAAACGGTCCACCTGAAAAAAGTGTAAAATCCAGAAAGGCAGGACAGGCCATGGAGAACTGGGAGCCTTGTTATGCTGATGGGCGAGATGGAAATTGCCAACAGACACTCGGGAGAAGTGTATGGTGTTTCCTGAAACATCTAAAAAACAAAGCAACAGAGCCTAGGGCACTTCCACTTATGGTCCTATAGCTTAGGGAAATTAAAATCAAAAAGACACAGCCACCCCAAAGTTTGGGACGCCTCTGTTTACAAGAACCTCATTTACCGTACAAGTTCAATATCACAGAAAGTGAAAAATGGATAAAGAACTTTTGGTACTTACGTACAATGCAGTATCACTCAGCAATGAAATCTATGTAATCAGGCCCGTAGCAGCATAATGAGTGGATTCAGGTACGATGATTCTAACTGAAATAAGTCACACAGAAAAAGAAACATCATAAGATATCACTAATACACGGAATGTAAACTTGGCTACACAGGAACTGAATTACAGAACAGAACAGGGTCTCAAATTTAGAAAACCAACTTATGCTTCCTTAAGGGGAAAGGTGAGTTGGGGTGCTGCATAAAACCAGAGATTGAAATGAGCACAGATAAAGTTCCTTAAGCCAAATATGGAATAGACAAGAGCTACTCCTTGCTCAACGAAATGGACTCAACACCCCATATTAAACGCCTAAGAATGTACCTGACTAGTAAGTATCTTAAAACCTATGGATTGCTATGTCTCCAAAAGAGAATCAAGTGTGTGTACAGGGGCATAATCGCAGCAGTGATAGGATTGGAGAGGTTCGGTGAGCAAATGAAGACCCTTTGAAATCATATTGCATGGTACCCATTACACGGGTCTCAACTCTCCAGGTTTAAGGTATTCTTCCTTCTGCTAAAACATGCATGTGGAACCCACAGTATGATCAACCATGTGAACGGGAGATGTGTTCAAATATGTCTCACTTTTCCTCCCCTGGTACTCGGGTGCAACATTCCAGACGCTTTACTAACACTCTCCCCACTTGGAGAGTCAGCGCCTTTAACTTCCTGTTTGGCCCAGTTTGCAATTGCTGCGGAAGATGAACAGGAATAGGGAGAACAAATGAGAGACTAGCTGGAGGTGTCTGGACGGGCAAATTTAACTCTGATTTCCCAACAGGAAGAGGAAATAACCAAAGGCTCAGCGTGCCGTGCCGGAAACAGATTAGGGCCTGAAGCCATCCTGCGGTGTTGCGGCCAGCTCACAAGAAAGCGAGTTGAAGAAAGGAGCTCAGGGGCACTGTAATTCACAAACCTGCAGAGTTATAAATGACAGCTATCGTCCAAAAATAGACTGAAGTAAGGCTGCCAAGAGGACTTGAAAACGGGGTAGAATTGCAGGAATCCGATTTCAGGAGGTAGACTGGAATTGCATTGAAAGCATAGGAAAAGAGGCAGAGCGTCCACAATGATGCACTTGGCCAAAAAGGGCGTATGCGTTTTTTCCTGAATATATTCAGGAAAAAACGCATACGCCCTTTTTGGCCAACCAAGCAAGCTTGCAAAGGAAATCTGCACTACAATGAAGTCTCACTTCCCCCCGGTCAAATGGGCCATCTGAAAAAAGCGTAAAATCCAGAAAGGCAGGACAGGCCATGGAGAACTGGGAGCCTTGTTATGCTGATGGGCGGGATGTAAATTGCCAACAGACACTTGGGAGAAGTGTATGGTGTTTCCTGAAACATCTAAAAAACAAAGCAACAGAGCCTAGGGCACTTGCACTTATGGTCCTATAGTTTAGGGAAATTAAAATCAAAAAGACACAGCCACCCCAAAGTTTGGGACGCCTCTGTTTACAAGAACCTCGTTTACCGTACAAGTTCAATATCACAGAAAGTGAAAAATGGATAAAGAACTTGTGGTACTTACGTACAATGCAGTATCACTCAGCAATGAAATCTATGTCATCAGGCCCGTAGCAGCATAATGACTGGATTCAGGTACGATGATTCTAACTGAAATAAGTCACACAGAAAAAGAAACATCATAAGATATCACTAATACACTGAATGTAAACTTGGCTACACAGGAACTGAATTCCAAAACAGAACAGGGTCTCAAATTTAGAAAACCAACTTATGCTTCCTTAAGGGGAAAGGTGAGTTGGGGTGCTGCATAAAACCAGAGATTGAAATGAGCACAGATAAAGTTCCTTAAGCCAAATATGGAATAGACAAGAACTACTCTTTGCTCAATGAAATGGACTCAACACCCCATATTAAACGCCTAAGAATGTACCTGACTAGTAAGTATCTTAAAACCTATGGATTGCTATGTCTCCAAAAGAGAATCAAGCGTGTGTACAGGGACATAAACGCAGCAGTGATAGGATTGGAGAGGTTCGGTGAGCAAATGAAGACCCTTTGAAGTCATATTGCATGGTACCCATTGCACGGGTCTCAACTCTCCAGGTTTGAGGTATTCTTCCTTCAGCTAAAACATGCATGTGGAACCTAGAGTATGATCAACCATGTGATCGGGAGACGTGTTCAAATATGTCTCAGTTTTCCTCCCCTGGTACTCGGGTGCAACATTCCAGACGCTTTACTAACACTCTCCCCACTTGGAGAGTCAGTCCCTTTAACCTCCTGTTTAGCCCAGTTTGCAATTTCTGCGGAAGATGAACAGGAATAGCGAGAACCAATGAGAGACTAGCTGGAGGTGTCTGGACGGGCAAATTTAACTCTCATTTCCCACCAGGAAGAGGAAATAACCAAAGGCTCAGCGTGCCGTGCCGGACAAGATTAGGGCCTGAAGCCATTCTGCCATGTTGCGGCCAGCTCACAAGAAAGCGAGTTGAAGAAAGGAGCTCAGGGGCACTGTAATTCACAAACCTGCAGAGTTATAAATGGCAGCTATCGTCCAAAAATATACTGAAGTAAGTCTGCCAAGAGGACATGAAAGCGGGGCAGAATTGCAGGAAACCGATTTCTGGAGGTAGACTGGAATTGCATTGAAAGCATAGGAAAGGAGGCAGAGCGTCCACAATGATGCACTTGGCCAAAAAGGGCATATGCGTTTTTTCCTGAATATATTCAGTTAAAAACGCATACACACTTTTTGGCCAACCAAGCAAGCTTGCAAAGGAAATCTGCACTACAATGAAGTCTCACTTCCCCCCGGTCAAACGGTCCACCTGAAAAAAGTGTAAAATCCAGAAAGGCAGGACAGGCCATGGAGAACTGGGAGCCTTGTTATGCTGATGGGCGAGATGGAAATTGCCAACAGACACTCGGGAGAAGTGTATGGTGTTTCCTGAAACATCTAAAAAACAAAGCAACAGAGCCTAGGGCACTTCCACTTATGGTCCTATAGCTTAGGGAAATTAAAATCAAAAAGACACAGCCACCCCAAAGTTTGGGACGCCTCTGTTTACAAGAACCTCATTTACCGTACAAGTTCAATATCACAGAAAGTGAAAAATGGATAAAGAACTTTTGGTACTTACGTACAATGCAGTATCACTCAGCAATGAAATCTATGTAATCAGGCCCGTAGCAGCATAATGAGTGGATTCAGGTACGATGATTCTAACTGAAATAAGTCACACAGAAAAAGAAACATCATAAGATATCACTAATACACGGAATGTAAACTTGGCTACACAGGAACTGAATTACAGAACAGAACAGGGTCTCAAATTTAGAAAACCAACTTATGCTTCCTTAAGGGGAAAGGTGAGTTGGGGTGCTGCATAAAACCAGAGATTGAAATGAGCACAGATAAAGTTCCTTAAGCCAAATATGGAATAGACAAGAGCTACTCCTTGCTCAACGAAATGGACTCAACACCCCATATTAAACGCCTAAGAATGTACCTGACTAGTAAGTATCTTAAAACCTATGGATTGCTATGTCTCCAAAAGAGAATCAAGTGTGTGTACAGGGGCATAATCGCAGCAGTGATAGGATTGGAGAGGTTCGGTGAGCAAATGAAGACCCTTTGAAATCATATTGCATGGTACCCATTACACGGGTCTCAACTCTCCAGGTTTAAGGTATTCTTCCTTCTGCTAAAACATGCATGTGGAACCCACAGTATGATCAACCATGTGAACGGGAGATGTGTTCAAATATGTCTCACTTTTCCTCCCCTGGTACTCGGGTGCAACATTCCAGACGCTTTACTAACACTCTCCCCACTTGGAGAGTCAGCGCCTTTAACTTCCTGTTTGGCCCAGTTTGCAATTGCTGCGGAAGATGAACAGGAATAGGGAGAACAAATGAGAGACTAGCTGGAGGTGTCTGGACGGGCAAATTTAACTCTGATTTCCCAACAGGAAGAGGAAATAACCAAAGGCTCAGCGTGCCGTGCCGGAAACAGATTAGGGCCTGAAGCCATCCTGCGGTGTTGCGGCCAGCTCACAAGAAAGCGAGTTGAAGAAAGGAGCTCAGGGGCACTGTAATTCACAAACCTGCAGAGTTATAAATGACAGCTATCGTCCAAAAATAGACTGAAGTAAGGCTGCCAAGAGGACTTGAAAACGGGGTAGAATTGCAGGAATCCGATTTCAGGAGGTAGACTGGAATTGCATTGAAAGCATAGGAAAAGAGGCAGAGCGTCCACAATGATGCACTTGGCCAAAAAGGGCGTATGCGTTTTTTCCTGAATATATTCAGGAAAAAACGCATACGCCCTTTTTGGCCAACCAAGCAAGCTTGCAAAGGAAATCTGCACTACAATGAAGTCTCACTTCCCCCCGGTCAAAAGGGCCATCTGAAAAAAGCGTAAAATCCAGAAAGGCAGGACAGGCCATGGAGAACTGGGAGCCTTGTTATGCTGATGGGCGTGATGTAAATTGCCAACAACCACTCGGGAGAAGTGTATGGTGTTTCCTGAAACATCTAAAAAACAAAGCAACAGAGCCTAGGGCACTTCCACTTATGGTCCTTTAGCTTAGGGAAATTAAAATCAAAAAGACACAGCCACCCCAAAGTTTGGAACGGATCTGTTTACAAGAACCTCGTTTACAGTACAAGTTCAACATCGCAGAAAGTGAAAAATGGATAAAGAACTTGTGGTACTTACGTACAATGCAGTATCACTCAGCAATGAAATCTATGTCATCAGGCCCTTAGCAGCATAATGAGTGGATTCAGGTACGATGATTCTAACTGAAATAAGTCACACAGAAAAAGAAACATCATAAGATATCACTAATACACGGAATGTAAACTTGGCTACACAGGAACTGAATTACAGAACAGAACAGGGTCTCAAATTTAGAAAACCAACTTATGCTTGCTGAAGGGGAAAGGTGAGTTGGGGTGCTGCATAAAACCAGAGATCGAAATGAGCACAGATAAAGTTCCTTAAGCCAAATATGGAATAGACAAGAGCTACTCCTTGCTCAACGAAATGGACTAAACACCGCATATTAAACGCCTAAGAATGTACCTGACTAGTAAGTATCTTAAAACCTATGGATTGCTATGTCTCCGAAAGAGAATCAAGCATGTGTACAGGGGCATAAACGCAGCAGTGATAGGATTGGAGAGGTTCGGTGAGCAAATGAAGACCCTTTGAAGTCATATTGCATGGTACCCATTACACGGGTCTCAACTCTCCAGGTTTAAGGTATTCTTCCTTCAGCTAAAATATGCATGTGGAACCCAGAGTATGATCAACCGTGTGAGTCGGAGACGTGTTCAAATATGTCTCAGTTTTCCTCCCCTGGTACTCTTGTGCAACATTCCAGATGCTTTACTAACACTCTCCCCACTTGGAGAGTCAGCGCCTTTAACCACCTGTTTGGCCCAGTTTGCAATTTCTGCGGAAGATGAAAAGAATAGGGTGAACCAATGAGACACTAGCTGGAGGTGTCTGGACACGCAAATTTAACTCTCATTTCCCACCAGGAAGAGGAAATAACCAAAGGCTCAGCGTGCCGTGCCGGAAGAAGATTAGTGCCTGAAGCCATCCTGCGGTGTTGCGGCCAGCTCACAAGAAAGCCAGTTGAAGAAAGGAGGTCAGGGGCACTGTAATTCACAAACCTGCAGAGTTATAAATGACAGCTATCGTCCATAAATATACTGAAGTAAGGCTGCCAAGAGGACTTGAAAGCGGGGCAGAATTGCAGGAAACCGATTTCAGGAGGTAGACTGGAACTGCATTGAAAGCATAGGAAAAGAGGCAGAGCGTCCACAATGATGCACTTGGCCAAAAAGGGCGAATGCCTTTTTTCCTCAGGAAAAAACGCATACGCCCTTTTTGGCCAACCAAGCAAGCTTGCAAAGGAAATCTGCACTAAAATGAAGTCTCACTTCCCCCCGGTCAAAAGGGCCATCTGAAAAAAGTGTAAAATCCAGAAAGGCAGGACAGGCCATGGAGAACTGGGAGCCTTGTTATGCTGATGGGCGGGATGTAAATTGCCAACAACCACTCGGGAGAAGTGTATGGTGTTTCCTGAAACATCTAAGAAACAAAGCAACAGAGCCTAGGGCACTTCCACTTATGGTCCTATAGCTTAGGGAAATTAAAATTCAAAAAGACACAGCCACCCCAAAGTTTGGGACGCCTCTGTTTACAAGAACCTCGTTTACTGTACAAGTTCAATATCACAGAAAGTGAAAAATGGATAAAGAACTTGTGGTACATACGTACAATGCAGTATCACTCAGCAATGAAATCTATGTCATCAGGCCCGTAGTAGCATAATGAGTGGATTCAGGTACGATGATTCTAACTGAAATAAGTCACACAGAAAAAGAAACATCATAAGATATCACTAATACACGGAATTAAACTTGGCTACACAGTAACTGAATTACAGAACAGAACAGGGTCTCAAATTTAGAAAACCAACTTATGCTTGCTTAAGGGTAAAGGTGAGTTGGGGTGCTGCATAAAACCAGAGATTGAAATGAGCACAGATAAAGTTCCTTAAGCCAAATATGGAATAGACAAGAGCTACTCCTTGCTCAACGAAATGGACTCAACACCGCATATTAAACGCCTAAGAATGTACCTGACTAGTAAGTATCTTAAAACCTATGGATTGCTATGTCTCCGAAAGAGAATCAAGCGTGTGTACAGGGGCATAAACGCAGCAGTGATAGGATTGGAGAGGTTCGGTGAGCAAATGAAGACCCTTTGAAGTCATATTGCATGGTACCCATTACACGGGTCTCAACTCTCCAGGTTTAAGGTATTCTTCCTTCAGCTAAAACATGCATGTGGAACCCAGAGTATGATCAACCATGTGATCGGGAGACGTGTTCAAATATGTCTCAGTTTTCCTCCCCTGGTACTCGGGTGCAACATTCCAGACGCTTTACTAATACTCTCCCCACTTGTAGAGTCAGCGCCTTTAACCTCCTGTTTGGCCCAGTTTGCAATTTCTGCGGAAGATGAACAGGAATAGCGAGAACCAATGAGAGATTGGCTGGAGGTGTCTGGACGGGCAAATTTAACTCTCATTTCCCAACAGGAAGAGGAATTAACCAAAGGCTCAGCGTGCCGTGCCGGAACCAGATTAGGGCCTGAAGCCATCCTGCGGTGTTGCGGCTAGCTCACAAGAAAGCGAGTTGAAGAAAGGAGCTCAGGGGCACTGTAATTCACAAACCTGCAGAGATATAAATGACAGCTATCGTCCAAAAATATACTGAAGTAAGGCTGCCAAGAGGACTTGAAAGTGGGGCAGAATTGCAGGAAACCGATTTCAGGAGGTAGACTGGAATTGCATTGAAAGCATAGGAAAAGAGGCAGAACGTCCACAATGCTGTACTTGGCCAAAAAGGGCGTATGCGTTTTTTCCTGAATATATTCAGGAAAAAACGCATACGCACTTTTTGGCCAACCAAGCAAGCTTGCAAAGGAAATCTGCACTACAATGAAGTCTCACTTTCCCCCAGTCAAAAGGGCCATCTGAAAAAAGTGTAAAATCCAGAAAGGCAGGACAGGCCATGGAGAACTGGGAGCCTTGTTATGCTGATGGGCGGGATGTAAATTGCCAACACACACTCAGGAGAAGTGTATGGTGTTTCCTGAAACATCTAAAAAACAAAGCAACAGAGCATAGGGTACTTCCACTTATGGTCCTATAGCTTAGGGAAATTAAAATCAAAAAGACACAGCCACCCCAAAGTTTGGAACGGCTCTGTTTACAAGAACCTCGTTTAAAGTACAAGTTCAACATCGCAGAAAGTGAAAAATGGATAAAGAACTTGTGGTACTTACGTACAATGCAGTATCACTCAGCAATGAAATCTATGTCATCAGGCCCGTAGCAGCATAATGAGTGGATTCAGGTACGATGATTCTAACTGAAATAAGTCACACAGAAAAAGAAACATCATAAGATATCACTAATAAACTGAATGTAAACTTGGCTACACAGGAACTGAATTCCAAAACAGAACAGGGTCTCAAATTTAGAAAACCAACTTATGCTTGCTTAAGGGGAAAGGTGAGTTGGGGTGCTGCATAAAACCAGAGATTGAAATGAGCACAGATAAAGTTCCTTAAGCCAAATATGGAATAGACAAGAGCTACTCCTTGCTCAACGAAATGGACTCAACACGCCATATTAAACGCCTAAGAATGTACCTGACTAGTAAGTATCTTAAAACCTATGGATTGCTATGTCTCCAAAAGAGAATCAAGCGTGTGTACAGGGACATAAACGCAGCAGTGATAGGATTGGAGAGGTTCGGTGAGCAAATGAAGACCCTTTGAAGTCATATTGCATGGTACCCATTACACGGGTCTCAACTCTCCAGTTTTAAGGTATTCTTCCTTCAGCTAAAACATGCATGTGGAACCCAAGGTATGATCAACTGTGTGAACGGGAGACGTGTTCAAATATGTCTCAGTTTTCCTCCCCTGGTACTCGGGTGCAACATTTCAGACGATTTACTAACACTCTCCCCACTTGGAGAGTCAGCGCCTTTAACCTCCTGTTTGGCCCAGTTTGCAATTTCTGCGGAAGATGAACAGGAATAGCGAGAACCAATGAGAGACTAGCTGGAGGTGTCTGGACGGGCAAATTTAACTCTCATTTCCCACCAGGAAGAGCAATTAACCAAAGGCTCAGCGTGCCGTGCCGGAACCAGATTAGGGCCTGAAGCCATCCTGCGGTGTTGCGGCCAGCTCACAAGAAAGCGAGTTGAAGAAAGGAGCTCAGGGGAACTGTAATTCACATACCTGCAGAGTTATAAATGACAGCTATCGTCCAAAAATATACTGAAGTAAGGCTGCCAAGAGGACTTGAAAGCGGGGCAGAATTGCAGGAAACCGATTTCAGGAGGTAGACTGGAATTGCATTGAAAGCATAGGAAAAGAGGCAGAACGTCCACAATGATGCACTTGGTCAAAAAGGGCGTATGCGTTTTTTCCTGAATATATTCAGGAAAAAACGCATACGCCCTTTTTGGCCAACCAAGCAAGCTTGCAAAGGAAATCTGCACTACAATGAAGTCTCACTTCCCCCCGGTGAAAAGGGCCATCTGAAAAAAGTGTAAAATCCAGAAAGGCAGGACAGGCCATGGAGAACCGGGAGCCTTGTTATGCTGATGGGCGGGATGAAAATTGCCAACAGACACTCGGGAGAAGTGTATGGTGTTTCCTGAAACATCTAAAAAACAAAGCAACAGAGCCTAGGGCACTTCCACTTATGGTCCTATAGCTTAGGGAAATTAAAATCAAAAAGACACAGCCACCCCAAAGTTTGGGACGCCTCTGTTTACAAGAATCTCGTTTACAGTACAAGTTCAACATCGCAGAAAGTGAAAAATGGATAAAGAAGTTGTGGTATTTACTTACAAAGCAATATCACTCAGCCATGAACTCTATGTCATCAGGCCCTTAGCAGCACAATGAGTGGATTCAGGTATGATGATTCTAACTGAAATAAGTCACACAGAAAAAGAATCATCATAAGATATCAGTAATACACGGAATGTAAACCTGGCTACACAGGAACTGAATTACAGAACAGAACAGGGTCTCAAATTTAGAAAACCAACTTATGCTTGCTTAAGGGGAAAGGTGAGTTGGGGTGCTGCATAAAACCAGAGATTGAAATGAGCACAGATAAAGTTCCTTAAGCCAAATATGGAATAGACAAGAGCTACTCCTTGCTCAACGAAATGGACTCAACACCCCATATTAAACGCCTAAGAATGTACCTGACTAGTAAGTATCTTAAAACCTATGGATTGCTATGCCTCCAAAAGAGAATCAAGCATGTGTACAGGGACATAAACGCAGCAGTGATAGGATTGGAGAGGTTCGGTGATCAAATGAAGACCCTTTGAAGTCATATTGCATGGTACCCATTCCACGGGTTTCAACTACCCAGGTTTAAGGTATTCTTCCTTCAGCTAAAACATGCATGTGGAACCTAGAGTATGATCAACCATGTGATCGGGAGACGTGTTCAAATATGTCTCAGTTTTCGTACCCTGGTACTCGGGTGCAACATTCCAGACGCTTTACTAACACTCTCCCGACTTGGAGAGTCAGTCCCTTTAACCTCCTTTTTCGCCCAGTTTGCAATTTCTGCGGAAGATGAACAGGAATAGCGAGAAACAATGAGAGACTAGCTGGAGGTGTCTGGACGTGTAAATTTAACTCTCATTTCCCACCAGGAAGAGGAATTAACCAAACGCTCAGCGTGCCGTGCCGGGATCAGATTAGGGACTGAAGCCATCCTGCGGTGTTGCGGCCAGCTCACAAGAAAGCGAGTTGAAGAAAGGAGCTCAGGGGCACTGTAATTCACAAACCTGCAGAGTTATAAATGACAGCTATCGTCCAAAAATAGACTGAAGTAAGGCTGCCAAGAGGACTTGAAAGCGGGGCAGAATTGCAGGAAACCGATTTCAGGAGGTACACTGGAATTGCATTGAAAGCATAGGAAAAGAGGCAGAACGTCCACAATTATGCACTTGGCCAAAAAGGGCATATGCGTTTTTTCCTGAATATATTCCAGAAAAAAACGCATACGCCCTTTTTGGCCAACCAAGCAAGTTTGCAAAGGAAATCTGCACTACAATGAAGTCTCACTTCCCCCCGGTCAAAAGAGCCATCTGAAAAAAGTGTAAAATCCAGAAAGGCAGGACAGGCCATGGAGAACTGGGAGCCTTGTTATGCTGATGGGCAGGATGTAAATTGCCAACACACACACAGGAGAAGTGTATGGTGTTTCCTGAAACATCTAAAAAACAAAGCAACAGAGCCTAGGGCACTTCCACTTATGGTCCTATAGCTTAGGGAAATTAAAATCAAAAAGACACAGCCACCCCAAAGTTTGGAACGGCTCTGTTTACAAGAACCTCATTTTCAGAACAAGTTCAACATCGCAGAAAGTGAAAAATGGATAAAGAAGTTGTGGTATTTACTTACAAAGCAATATCACTCAGCAATGAAATCTATGTCATCAGGCCCTTAGCAGCACAATGAGTGGATTCAGGTACGATGATTCTAACTGAAATAAGTCACAGAGAAAAAGAAACATCATAAGATATCAGTAATACACGGAATGTAAACTTGGCTACACAGGAACTGAATTACAGAACAGAACAGGGTCTCAAATTTAGAAAACTAACTTATGCTTGCTTAAGGGGAAAGGTGAGTTGGGGTGCTGCATAAAACCAGAGATTGAAATGAGCACAGATAAAGTTCTTTAAGCCAAATATGGAATAGAAAAGAGCTACTCCTTGCTCAACAAAATGGACTCAACACCGCATATTAAACGCCTAAGAATGTACCTGACTAGTAAGTATCTTAAAACCTATGGATTGCTATGTCTCCAAAAGAGAATCAAGCGTGTGTACAGGGGCATAAACGCAGCAGTGATAGGATTGGAGAGGTTCGGTGAGCAAATGAAGACCCCTTGAAGTCATATTGCATGGTACCCATTCCACGGGTCTCAACTCTCCAGGTTTAAGGTATTCTTCCTTCAGCTAAAACATGCATGTGGAACCCAGAGTATGATCAACCATGTGATCGGGAGACGTGTTCAAATATGTCTCAGTTTTCCTCCCCTGGTACTCGGGTGCAACATTCCAGACGCTTTACTAATACTCTCCCCACTTGGAGAGTCAGCACCTTTAACCTCCTGTTTGGCCCAGTTTGCAATTTCTGCGGAAGATGAACAGGAATAGCGAGAACCAATGAGAGATTGGCTGGAGGTGTCTGGACGGGCAAATTTAACTCTCATTTCCCAACAGGAAGAGGAATTAACCAAAGGCTCAGCGTGCCGTGCCGGAACCAGATTAGGGCCTGAAGCCATCCTGCGGTGTTGCGGCTAGCTCACAAGAAAGCGAGTTGAAGAAAGGAGCTCAGGGGCACTGTAATTCACAAACCTGCAGAGTTATAAATGACAGCTATCATCCAAAAATAGACTGAAGTAAGGCTGCCAAGAGGACTTGAAAGCGGGGCAGAATTGCAGGAAAACGATTTCAGGAGGTAGACTGGAATTGCATTGAAAGCATAGGAAAAGAGGCAGAACGTCCACAATGCTGTACTTGGCCAAAAAGGGCGTATGCGTTTTTTCCTGAATATATTCAGGAAAAAACGCATACGCCCTTTTTGGCCAACCAAGCAAGCTTGCAAAAGAAATCTGCACTACAATGAAGTCTCAATTCCCTCCAGTCAAAAGGGCCATCTGAAAAAAGTGTGAAATCCAGAAAGGCAGGACAGGCCATGGAGAACTGGGAGCCTTGTTATGCTGATGGGCGGGATGTAAATTGCCAACACACACTCAGGAGAAGTGTATGGTGTTTCCTGAAACATCTAAAAAACAAAGCAACAGAGCATAGGGTACTTCCACTTATGGTCCTATAGCTTAGGGAAATTAAAATAAAAAAGACACAGCCACCCCAAAGTTTGGGACGCCTCTGTTTACAAGAACCTCGTTTACCGTACAAATTCAACATCGCAGAAAGTGTAAAATGGATAAAGAACTTGTGGTACTTACGTACAATGCAGTATCACTCAGCAATGAAATGTATGTCATCAGGCCCGTAGCAGCATAATGAGTGGATTCAGGTACGATGATTCTAACTGAAATAAGTCACAGAGAAAAAGAAACATCATAAGATATCACTAATACACGGAATGTAAACTTGGCTACACAGGAACTGAATTCCAAAACAGAACAGGGTCTCAAATTTAGAAAACCAACTTATGCTTGCTTAAGGGGAAAGGTGAGTTGGGGTGCTGCATAAAACCAGAGATTGAAATGAGCACAGATAAAGTTCCTTAAGCCAAATATGGAATAGACAAGAGCTACTCCTTGCTCAACGAAATGGACTCAACACGCCATATTAAACGCCTAAGAATGTACCTGTCTAGTAAGTATCTTAAAACCTATGGATTGCTATGTCTCCGAAAGAGAATCAAGCATGTGTACAGGGACATAAACGCAGCAGTGATAGGATTGGAGAGGTTCGGTGATCAAATGAAGACCCTTTGAAGTCATATTGCATGGTACCGATTCCACGGGTTTCAACTACCCATGTTTAAGGTATTCTTCCTTCAGCTAAAACATGCATGTGGAACCCAGAGTATGATCAACCATGTGATCGGGAGACGTGTTCAAATATGTCTCAGTTTTCCTCCCCTGGTACTCGGGTGCAACATTCCAGACGCTTTACTAACACTCTCCCCACTTGGAGAGTCAGTCCCTTTAACCTCCTGTTTGGCCCAGTTTGCAATTTCTGCGGAAGATGAACAGGAATAGCGAGAACCAATGAGAGACTAGCTGGAGGTGTCTGGACGGGCAAATTTAACTCTCATTTCCCACCAAAAAGAGGAATTAACCAAAGGCTCAGCGTGCCGTTCCGGAACCAGATTAGGGCCTGAAGCCATCCTGCGGTGTTGCGGCCAGCTCAAAAGAAAGCGAGTTGAAGAAAGGAGCTCAGGGGGACTGTAATTCACAAACCTGCAGAGTTATAAATGACAGCTATCGTCCAAAAATAGACTGAAGTAAGGCTGCCAAGAGGACTTGAAAGCGGGGCAGAATTGCAGGAAACCGATTTCAGGAGGTAGACTGGAATTGCATTGAAAGCATAGGAAAAGAGGCAGAACGTCCACAATGATGCACTTGGCCAAAAAGGGCGTATGCGTTTTTTCCTGAATATATTCAGGAAAAAACGCATACGCCCTTTTTGGCCAACCAAGCAAGCTTGCAAAGGAAATCTGCACTACAATGAAGTCTCACTTCCCCCCGGTCAAAAGGGCCATCTGAAAAAAGTGTAAAATCCAGAAAGGCAGGACAGGCCATGGAGAACTGGGAGCCTTGTTATGCTGATGGGCGGGATGTAAATTGCCAACAGACACTCGGGAGAAGTGTATGGTGTTTCCTGAAATATCTAAAAAACAAAGCAACAGAGCCTAGGGCACTTCCACTTATGGTCCTATAGCTCAGGGAAATTAAAATCAAAAAGACACAGCCACCCCAAAGTTTGGGACGCCTCTGTTTACAAGAACCTCGTTTACCGTACAAGTTCAATATCACAGAAAGTGAAAAATGGATAAAGAACTTGTGGTACTTATGTACAATGCAGTATCACTCAGCAATGAAATCTATGTCATCAGGCCCTTAGCAGCATAATGAGTGGATTCAGGTACAATGATTCTAACTGAAATAAGTCACACAGAAAAAGAAACATCATAAGATATCACTAATACACGGAATGTAAACTTGGCTACACAGGAACTGAATTCCAAAACAGAACAGGGTCTCAAATTTAGAAAACCAACTTATGCTTGCTTAAGGGGAAAGGTGAGTTGGGGAGCTGCATAAAACCAGAGATTGAAATGAGCACAGATAAAGTTCCTTAAGCCAAATATGGAATAGACAAGAGCTACTCCTTGCTCAACGAAATGGACTCAACAACCCATATTAAACGCCTAAGAATGTACCTGACTAGTAAGTATCTTAAAACCTATGGATTGCTATGTCTCCAAAAGAGAATCAAGCATGTGTACAGGGGCATAAACGCAGCAGTGATAGGATTGGAGAGGTTCGGTGAGCAAATGAAGACCCTTTGAAGTCATATTGCATGGTACCCATTCCACGGGTCTCAACTCTCCAGGTTTAAGGTATTCTTCCTTCAGCTAAATCATGCATGTGGAACCTAGAGTATGATCAACCATGTGATCGGGAGACGTGTTCAAATATGTCTCAGTTTTCGTACCCTGATACTCGGGTGCAACATTCCAGACGCTTTACTAACACTCTCCCCACTTGGAGAGTCAGTCCCTTTAACCTCCTGTTTGGCCCAGTTTGCAATTTCTGCGGAAGATGAACAGGAATAACGAGAAACAATGAGAGACTAGCTGGAGGTGTCTGGACGTGTAAATTTTACTCTCATTTCCCACCAGGAAGAGGAATTAACCAAAGGCTCAGCGTGCCGTGCCGGGATCAGATTAGGGCCTGAAGCCATCCTGCGGTGTTGCGGCCAGCTCACAAGAAAGCGAGTTGAAGAAAGGAGCTCAGGGGCACTGTAATTCACAAACCTGCAGAGTTATAAATGACAGCTATCGTCCAAAAATATACTGAAGTAAGGCTGCCAAGAGGACTTGAAAGCGGGGCAGAATTGCAGGAAACCGATTTCAGGAGGTAGACTGGAATTGCATTGAAAGCATAGGAAAAGAGGCAGAACGTCCACAATGATGCACTTGGCCAAAAAGGGCGTATGCGTTTTTTCCTGAATATATTCAGGAAAAAACGCATACGCCCTTTTTGGCCAACCAAGCAAACTTGCAAAGGAAATCTGCAGTACAATGAAGTCTCACTTCCCCCCGGTCAAAAGGGCCATCTGAAAAAAGTGTAAAATCCAGAAAGGCAGGACAGGCCATGGAGAACTCGGAGCCTTGTTATGTTGATGGGCGGGATGTAAATTGCCAACAGACACTCGGGAGAAGTGTATGGTGTTTCCTGAAACATCTAAAAAACAAAGCAACAGAGCCAAAGTCACTTCCACT
This sequence comes from Stenella coeruleoalba, assembly GCF_951394435.1. Classification (NCBI taxonomy): domain Eukaryota; kingdom Metazoa; phylum Chordata; class Mammalia; order Artiodactyla; family Delphinidae; genus Stenella; species Stenella coeruleoalba. The sequence continues at coordinate 711,573 of NW_027646328.1, forward strand.
TATGGTCCTATAGCTTAGGGAAATTAAAATAAAAAACACACAGCCACCCCAAAGTTTGGGACGCCTCTGTTTACAAGAACCTCGTTTACCGCACAAGTTCAATATCACAGAAAGTAAAAAATGGATAAAGAACTTGTGGTACTTACGTACAATGCAGTATCACTCAGCAATGAAATCTATGTCATCAGGCCCGTAGCAGCATAATGAGTGGATTCAGGTACGATGATTCTAACTGAAATAAGTCACACAGAAAAAGAAACATCATAAGATATCACTAATACACGGAATGTAAACTTGGCTACACAGGAACTGAATTCCAAAACAGAACAGGGTCTCTAATTTAGAAAACCAACTTATGCTTGCTTAAGGGGAAAGGTGATTTGGGGTGCTGCATAAAACCAGAGATTGAAATGAGCACAGATAAAGTTCCTTAAGCCAAATATGGAATAGACAAGAGCTAATCCTTGCTCAACGAAATGGACTCAACACCCCATATTAAACGCCTAAGAATGTACCTGACTAGTAACTATCTTAAAACCTATGGATTGCTATGTATCCAAAAGAGAATCAAGCATGTGTACAGGGGCATAAACGCAGCAGTGATAGGATTGGAGAGGTTCGGTGCTCAAATGAAGACCCTTTGAAGTCATATTGCATGGTACCCATTACACGGGTCTCAACTCTCCAGGTTTAAGGTATTCTTCCTTCAGCTAAAACATGCATGTGGAACCCAGAGTATGATCAACCGTGTGAACGGGAGACGTGTTCAAATATGTCTCAGTTTTCCTCCCCTGGTACTCGGGTGCAACATTCCAGACTCTTTACTAACACTCTCCCCACTTTGAGAGTCAGCGCCTTTAAACTCTAGTTTGAACCAGTTTGCAATTTCTGCGGAAGATGAACAGGAATAGGGAGAACCAATGAGAGACTAGCTGGAGGTGTCTGGACGGGCAAATTTAACTCTCATTTCCCACCAGGAAGAGGAAATAACCAAAGGCTCAACGTGCCATGCTGGAACCAGATTAGGGCCGGAAGCCATCCTGCGGTGTTGCGGCCAGCTCAAAAGAAAGCGAGTTGAAGAAAGGAGCTCAGGGGCACTGTAATTCACAAACCTGCAGAGTTATAAATGACAGCTATCGTCCAAAAATATACTGAAGTAAGGCTGCCAAGAGGACTTGAAAGCGGCGCAGAATTGCAGGAAACCGATTTCAGGAGGTAGACTGGAATTGCATTGAAAGCATAGGAAAAGAGGCAGAACGTCCACAATGATGCACTTGGCCAAAAAGGGCGTATGCGTTTTTTCCTGAATATATTCAGGAAAAAACGCATACGCCCTTTTTGGCCAACCAAGCAAACTTGCAAAGGAAATCTGCACTACAGTGAAGTCTCACTTCCCCGCGGTCAAAAGGGCCATCTGAAAAAAGTGTAAAATCCAGAAAGGCAGGACAGGCCATGGAGAACTGGGAGCCTTGTTATGCTGATGGGCGGGATGTAAATTGCCAACAGACACTCGGGAGAAGTGTATGGTGTTTCGTGAAACATCTAAAAAACAAAGCAACAGAGCCAAGGTCACTTCCACTTATGGTCCTATAGCTTAGGGAAATTAAAATCAAAAAGACACAGCGTCCCCAAAGCTTGGGACGCCGCTGTTTACAAGAACCTCGTTTACCGTACAAGTTCAATATCACAGAAAGTGAAAAATGGATAAAGAATTTGTGGTATTTACTTACAAAGCAATATCACTCAGCCATGAACTCTATGTCATCAGGCCCTTAGCAGCACAATGAGTGGATTCAGGTATGATGATTCTAACTGAAATAAGTCACACAGAAAAAGAAACATCATAAGATATCAGTAATACACGGAATGTAAACTTGGCTACACAGGAACAGAATTACAGAACAGAACAGGGTCTCAAATTTAGAAAACCAACTTATGCTTGCTTAAGGGGAAAGGTGATTTGGCGTGCTGCATAAAACCAGAGATTGAAATGAGCACAGATAAAGTTCCTTAAGCCAAATATGGAAAAGACAAGAGCTACTCCTTGCTCAACGAAATGGACTCAACACCGCATATTAAACGCCTAAGAATGTACCTGACTAGTAAGTACCTTAAAACCTATGGATTGCTATGTCTCCGAAAGAGAATCAAGCATGTGTACAGGGGCATAAACGCAGCAGTGATAAGATTGGAGAGGTTCGGTGAGCAAATGAAGACCCTTTGAAGTCATATTGCATTGTACCTATTCCACGGGTCTCAACTCTCCAGGTTTAAGGTATTCTTCCTTCAGCTAAAACATGCCTGTGGAACCTAGAGTATGATCAACCATGTGATCGGGAGACGTGTTCAAATATGTCTCAGTTTTCGTACCCTGGTACTCGGGTGCAACATTCCAGATGCTTTACTAACACTCTCCCCACTTGGAGAGTCAGCGCCTTTAAACTCCTGTTTGGCCCAGTTTGCAATTTCTGCGGAAGATGAACAGGAATAGGGAGAACCAATGAGAGACTAGCTGGAGGTGTCTGGACGGGAAAATTTAACTCTCATTTCCCACCAGGAAGAGGAATTAACCAAAGGCTCAGCGTGCCGTGCCAGAACCGGATTAGGGCCTGAAGCCATCCTGCGGTGTTGCGGCCAGCTCAAATGATAGTGAGTTGAAGAAAGGAGCTCAGGGGCACTGTAATTCACAAACCTGCAGAGTTATAAATGACAGCTATCGTCCAATAATATACTGAAGTAAGGCTGCCAAGAGGACTTGAAAGCGGGGCAGAATTGCAGGAAACCGATTTCAGGAGGTAGACTGGAATTGCATTGAAAGCATAGGAAAAGAGGCAGAACATCCACAATGATGCACTTGGCCAAAAAGGGCGTATGCGTTTTTTCCTGAATATATTCAGGAAAAACCGCATACGCCCTTTTTGGCCAACCAAGCAAGCTTGCAAAGGAAATCTGCACTACAATGAAGTCTCACTTCCCCCCCGGTCAAAAGGGCCATCTGTAAAAAGTGTAAAATCCAGAAAGGCAGGACAGGCCATGGAGAACTGGGAGCCTTGTTATGCTGATGGGCGGGATGTAAATTGCCGACAGACACTCCGGAGGAGTGTATGGTGTTTCCTGAAACATCTAAAAAACAAAGCAACAGAGCCTAGGGCACTTCCACTTATGGTCCTATAGCTTAGGGAAATTAAAATAAAAAAGACACAGCCACCCCAAAGTTTGGGACGCCTCTGTTTACAAGAACCTCGTTTACCGTACAAGTTCAATATCACAGAAAGTGAAAAATGGATAAAGAACTTGTGGTACTTACGTACAATGCAGTATCACTCAGCAATGAAATCTATGTCATCAGGCCCGTAGCAGCATAATGAGTGGATTCAGGTACGATGATTCTAACTGAAATAAGTCATACAGAAAAAGAAACATCATAAGATATCAGTAATACACGGAATGTAAACTTGGCTACACAGGAACTGAATTCCAAAACAGAACAGGGTCTCAAATTTAGAAAACCAACTTATGCTTGCTTAAGGGGAAAGGTGAGTTGGGGTGCTGCATAAAACCAGAGATTGAAATGAGCACAGATAAAGTTCCTTAAGCCAAATATGGAATAGACAAGAGCTACTCCTTGCTCAACGAAATGGACTCAACACCGCATATTAAACGCCTAAGAATGTACCTGACTAGTAAGTATCTTAAAACCTATGGATTGCTATGTCTCCGAAAGAGAATCAAGCATGTGTACAGGGGCATAAACGCAGCAGTGATAGGATTGGAGATGTTCGGTGAGCAAATGAAGACCCTTTGAAGTCATATTGCATGGTACCCATTCCACGGGTTTCAACTCTCCAGGTTTAAGGTATTCTTCCTTCAGCTAAAACATGCATGTGGAACCTAGAGTATGATCAACCATGTGATCGGGAGACTTGTTCAAATATGTCTCAGTTTTCGTACCCTGGTACTCGGGTTCAACATTCCAGACGCTTTACTAACACTCTCCCTACTTGGAGAGTCAGTCCCTTTAACCTCCTGTTTGGCCCAGTTTGCAATTGCTGCGGAAGATGAACAGGGATAGCGAGAACCAATGAGAGACTAGCTGGAGGTGTCTGGACGGGCAAATTTAACTCTCATTTCCCACCAGGAAGAGGAATTAACCAAAGGCTCAGCGTGCCGTGCGGGAACCAGATTAGGGCTTGAAGCCATCCTGCTGTGTTGCGGCCAGGTCACAAAAAAGCGAGTTGAAGAAAGGAGCTCAGGGGCACTGTAATTCACAAACCTGCAGAGTTATAAATGACAGCTATCGTCCAAAAATATACTGAAGTAAGGCTGCCAAGAGGACTTGAAAGCCGGGCAAAATTGCAGGTAACCGATTTCAGGAGGTAGACTGGAATTGCATTGAAAGCATAGGAAAAGAGGCAGAACGTCCACAATGATGCACTTGGCCAAAAAGGGCGTATGCCTTTTTTCCTGAATATATTCAGGAAAAAACGCATACGCCCTTTTTGGCCAACCAAGCAAGCTTGCAAAGGAAATCTGCACTACAATGAAGTCTCACTTCCCCCCAGTCAAAAGGGCCATCTGTAAAAAGTGTAAAATCCAGAAAGGCAGGACAGGCCATGGAGAACTGGGAGCCTTGTTATGCTGATGGGCGGGATGTAAATTGCCAACAGACACTCCGGAGAAGTGTATGGTGTTTCCTGAAACATCTAAAAAACAAAGCAACAGAGCCTAGGGCACTTCCACCTATGGTCCTATAGCTTAGGGAAATTAAAATCAAAAAGACACAGCCACCCCAAAGTTTGGGACGCCTCTGTTTACAAGAACCTCGTTTACCGTACAAGTTCAATATCACAGAAAGTGAAAAATGGATAAAGAACTTGTGGTACTTACGTACAATGCAGTATCACACAGCAATGAAATCTATGTCATCAGGCCCGTAACAGCATAATGAGTGGATTCAGGTACGATGATTCTAACTGAAATAAGTCACACAGAAAAAGAAACATCATAAGATATCAGTAATACACGGAATGTAAACTTGGCTACACAGGAACTGAATTCCAAAACAGAACATGGTCTCAAATTCAGAAAACCAACTTATGCTTGCTTAAGGGGAAAGGTGAGTTGGGGTGCTGCATAAAACCAGAAATTGAAATGAGCACAGATAAAATTCCTTAAGCCAAATATGGAATAGACAAGAGCTTCTCCTTGCTCAACGAAATGGACTCAACACCCCATATTAAACGCCTAAGAATGTACCTGACTAGTAAGTATCTTAAAACCTATGGATTGCTATGTCTCCAAAAGAGAATCAAGCGTGTGTACAGGGGCATAAATGCAGCAGTGATAGGATTGGAGAGGATCGGTAGGCAAATGAAGACCCTTTGAAATAATATTTCATGGTACCCATTCCACGGGTTTCAACTACCCAGGTTTAAGGTATTCTTCCTTCAGCTAAAACATGCATGTGGAACCCAGAGTATGATCAACCATGTGAACGGGAGACGTGTTCAAATATGTCTCAGTTTTTCTCGCCTGGTACTCGGGTGCAACATTCCAGACGCTTTACTAACACTCTCCCCACTTGGAGAGTCAGCGCCTTTAACCTCCTGTTTGGCCCAGTTTGCAATTTCTGCGGAAGATGAACAGGAATAGCGAGAACCAATGAGAGACTAGCTGGAGGTGTCTGGACGGGCAAATTTAACTCTCATTTCCGACCGGGAAGAGGAATTAACCAAAGGCTCAGCGTGCCGTGCTGGAACCAGATTAGGGCCTGAAGCCATCCTGCGGTGTTGCGGCCAGCTCACAAGAAAGCGAGTTGAAGAAAGGAGCTCAGGGACACTGTAATGCACAAACTTGCAGAGTTATAAATGACAGCTATCGTCCAAAAATATACTGAAGTAAGGCTGCCAAGAGCACTTGAAAGCGGGGCAAAATTGCAGGAAACCGATTTCAGGAGGTAGACGGGAATTGCATTGAAAGCATAGGAAAAGAGGCAGAGCGTCCACAATGATGCACTTGGCCAAAAAGGGCGTATGCGTTTTTTCCTGAATATATTCAGGAAAAAACGCATACGCCCTTTTTGGCCAACCAAGCAAGCTTGCAAAGGAAATCTGCACTACAATGAAGTCTCACTTCCCCCCGGTCAAAAGGGCCATCTGAAAAAAGTGTAAAATCCAGAAAGGCAGGACAGTCCATGGAGAACTGGGAGCCTTGTTATGCTGATGGGCGGGATGTAAATTGCCAACAGACACTCGGGAGAAGTGTATGGTGTTTCCTGAAACATCTAAAAAACAAAGCAACAGAGCCTAGGGCACTTCCACTTATGGTCCTATAGCTTAGGGAAATTAAAATCAAAAAGACACAGCCACCCCAAAGTTTGGAACGGCTCTGTTTACAAGAACCTCGTTTACAGAAGAAGTTCAACATCCCAGAAAGTGAAAAATGGATAAAGAAGTTGTGGTATTTACTTACAAAGCAATATCACTCAGCAATGAAATCTATGTCATCAGGCCCTTAGCAGCACAATGAGTGGATTCAGGTATGATGATTCTAACTGAAATAAGTCACACAGAAAAAGAAACATCATAAGATATCACTAATACACGGAATGTAAACTTGGCTACACAGGAACTGAATTCCAAAACAGAACAGTGTCTCAAATTTAGAAAACCAACTTATGCTTGCTTAAGGGTAAAGGTGAGTTGGGGTGCTGCATAAAACCAGAGATTGAAATGAGCAAAGATAAAGTTCCTTAAGCCAAATATGGAATAGACAAGAGCTACTCCTTGCTCAACGAAATGGACTCAACACCGCATATTAAACGCCTAAGAATGTACCTGACTAGTAAGTATCTTAAAACCTATGGATTGTTATGTCTCCGAAAGAGAATCAAGCATGTGTACAGGGGCATAAACGCAGCAGTGATAGGATTGGAGAGGTTCGGTGAGCAAATGAAAACCCTTTGAAGTCACATTGCATGGTACCCATTCCCGGGTTTCAACTCTGCAGGTTTAAGGTATTCTTCCTTCAGCTAAAACATGCATGTGGAACCTAAAGCATGATCAACCATGTGATCGGGAGACGTGTTCAAATATGTCTCAGTTTTCATACCCTGGGACTCGTGTGCAACATTCCAGACGCTTTACTAACACTCTCCCCACTTGGAGAGTCAGCGCCTTTAACCTCCTGTTTGGCCCAGTTTGCAATTTCTGCGGAAGATGAACAGGAATAGCGAGAACCAATGAGAGACTAGCTGGAGGTGTCTGGACGGGCAAATTTAACTCTCATTTCCCACCAGGAAGAGGAATTAACCAAAGGCTCAGCATGCCGTGCCGGAACCAGATTAGGGCCTGAAGCCATCCTGCGGTGTTGCGGCCAGCTCACAAGAAAGCGAGTTGAAGAAAGGAGCTCAGGGGCACTGTAATGCACAAACCTGCAGAGTTATAAATGACAGCTATCGTCCAAAAATATACTGAAGTAAGGCTGCCAAGAGGACTTGAAAGCGGGGCAGAATTGCAGGAAACCGATTTCAGGAGGTAGACTGGAATTGCATTGAAAACATAGGAAAAGAGGCAGAGCGTCCACAATGATGCACTTGGCCAAAAAGGGCGTATGCGTTTTTTCCTGAATATATTCAGGAAAAAACGCATACGCCCTTTTTGGCCAACCAAGCAAACTTGCAAAGGAAATCTGCACTACAATGAAGTCGCACTTCCCCCCGGTCAAAAGGACCATCTGAAAAAAGTGTAAAATCCAGAAAGGCAGGACAGTCCATGGAGAACTGGGAGCCTTGTTATGCTGATGGGCGGGATGTAAATTGCACACAGACACTCAGGAGAAGTGTATGGTGTTTCCTGAAACATCTAAAATACAAAGCAACAGAGCCTAGGGCACTTCCACTTATGGTCCTATAGCTTAGGGATATTAAAATCAAAAAGACACAGCCACCCCAAAGTTTGGGAGGCCTCTGTTTACAAGAACCTCGTTTACCGTACAAGTTCAATATCACAGAAAGTGAAAAATGGATAAAGAAATTGTGGTACTTACGTACAATGCAGTATCACTCAGCAATGAAATCTATGTCATCAGGCCCGTAGCAGCATAATGAGTGGATTCAGGTACGATGATTCTAACTGAAATAAGTCACACAGAAAAAGAAACATCATAAGATATCAGTAATACACGGAATGTAAACTTGGCTACACAGGAACTGGATTCCAAAACAGAACAGGGTCTCAAATTTAGAAAACCAACTTATGCTTGCTGAAGGGGAAAGGTGAGTTGGGGTGCTGCATAAAACCAGAGATTGAAATGAGCAAAGATAAAGTTCCTTAAGCCAAATATGGAATAGACAAGAGCTACTCCTTGCTCAACGAAATGGACTCAACACCGCATATTAAACGCCTAAGAATGTACCTGACTAGTAAGTATCTTAAAACCTATGGATTGCTATGTCTCCGAAAGAGAATCAAGCATGTGTACAGGGGCATAAACGCAGCAGTGATAGGATTGGAGAGGTTCGGTGAGCAAATGAAAACCCTTTGAAGTCACATTGCATGGTACCCATTCCCGGGTTTCAACTCTGCAGGTTTAAGGTATTCTTCCTTCAGCTAAAACATGCATGTGGAACCTAAAGCATGATCAACCATGTGATCGGGAGACGTGTTCAAATATGTCTCAGTTTTCATACCCTGGTACTCGTGTGCAACATTCCAGACGCTTTACTAACACTCTCCCCACTTGGAGAGTCAGCGCCTTTAACCTCCTATTTGGCCCAGTTTCCAATTTCTGCGGAAGATGAACAGGAATAGCGAGAACAAATGAGAAACTAGCTGGAGGTGTCTGGACGGGCAAATTTAACTCTCATTTCCCACCAGGAAGAGGAATTAACCAAAGGCTCAGCGTGCCGTGCCGGAACCAGATTAGGGCCTGAAGCCATCCTGCGGTGTTGCGGCCAGCTCACAAGAAAGCGAGTTGAAGAAAGGAGCTCAGGGGCACTGTAATGCACAAACCTGCAGAGTTATAAATGACAGCTATCGTCCAAAAATATACTGAAGTAAGGCTGCCAAGAGGACTTGAAAGCGGGGCAGAATTGCAGGAAACCGATTTCAGGAGGTAGACTGGAATTGCATTGAAAGCATAGGAAAAGAGGCAGAGCGTCCACAATGATGCACTTGGCCAAAAAGGGCGTATGCGTTTTTTCCTGAATATATTCAGGAAAAAACGCATACGCCCTTTTTGGCCAACCAAGCAAACTTGCAAAGGAAATCTGCACTACAATGAAGTCGCACTTCCCCCCGGTCAAAAGGAGCATCTGAAAAAAGTGTAAAGTCCAGAAAGGCAGGACAGTCCATGGAGAACTGGGAGCCTTGTTATGCTGAATGGCGGGATGTAAATTGCACACAGACACTCCGGAGAAGTGTATGGTGTTTCCTGAAACATCTAAAAAACAAAGCAACAGAGCCTAGGGCACTTCCACTTATGGTCCTATAGCTTAGGGAAATTAAAATCAAAAAGACACAGCCACCCCAAAGTTTGGGAGGCCTCTGTTTACAAGAACCTTGTTTACCGTACAAGTTCAATATCACAGAAAGTGAAAAATGGATAAAGAACTTGTGGTACTTACGTACAATGCAGTATCACTCAGCAATGAAATCTATGTCATCAGGCCCGTAGCAGCATAATGAGTGGATTCAGGTACGATGATTCTAACTGAAATAAGTCACACAGAAAAAGAAACATCATAAGATATCAGTAATACACGGAATGTAAACTTGGCTACACAGGAACTGGATTCCAAAACAGAACAGGGTCTCAAATTTAGAAAACCAACTTATGCTTGCTTAAGGGGAAAGGTGAGTTGGGGTGCTGCATAAAACCAGAGATTGAAATGAGCACAGATAAAGTTCCTTAAGCCATTATGGAATAGACAAGAGGTACTCCTTGCTCAACGAAATGGACTCAACACCCCATATTAAACGCCTAAGAATGTACCTGACTTGTAAGTATCTTAAAACCTATGGATTGCTATGTCTCCAAAAGAGAATCAAGCGTGTGTACAGGGACATAAACGCAGCAGTGATAGGATTGGAGAGGTTCGGTGAGCAAATGAAGACCTTTGAATTCATATTGCATGGTACACATTCCACGGGTCTCAACTCTCCAGGTTTAAGGTATTCTTCCTTCAGCTAAAACATGCATGTGGAACCCAGAGTACGATGAACCATGGGAACGGGAGATGTGTTCAAATATGTCTCAGTTTTCGTACCCTGGTACTCGGGTGCAACATTCCAGACACTTTACTAACACTCTCCCCACTTGGAGAGTCAGCGCCTTTAACCTCCTGATGGCCCAGTTTGCAATTTCTGTGGAAGATGAACAGGAATAGGGAGAACCAATGAGAGACTAGCTGGAGGTGTCTGGACGGGCAAATTTAACTCTCATTTCCCACCAGGAAGAGGAATTAACCAAAGGCTCAGTGTGCCGTGCCTGAACCAGATTAGGGCCTGAAGCCATCCTGCGGTGTTGCGGCCAGCTCACAAGAAAGCCAGTTGAAGAAAGGAGCTCGGGGACACTGTAATGCAGAAACCTGCAGAGTTATAAATGACAGCTATCGTCCAAAAATATACTGAAGTAAGGCTGCCAAGAGGACTTGAAAGCAGGGCAGAATTGCAGGAAACCGATTTCAGGAGGTAGACTGGAATTGCATTGAAAGCATAGGAAAAGAGGCAGAACGTCCACAATGATGCACTTGGCCAAAAAGGGCGTATGCGTTTTTTCCTGAATATATTCAGGAAAAAACGCATACGCCCTTTTTGGCCAACCAAGCAAGCTTGCAAAGGAAATCTGCACTACAATGAAGTCTCACTTCCCCCCGGTCAAAAGGGCCATCTGAAAAAAGTGTAAAATCCAGAAAGGCAGGACAGGCCATGGAGAACTGGGAGCCTTGTTATGCTGATGGGCGGGATGTAAATTGCCAACAGACACTCGGGAGAAGTGTATGGTGTTTCCTGAAACATCTAAAAAACAAAGCAACAGAGCCTAGGGCACTTCCACTTATGGTCCTATAGATTAGGGAAATTAAAATCCAAAAGACACAGTCACCCCAAAGTTTGGAACGGCTCTGTTTACAAGAACCTCGTTTACAGTAGAAGTTCAACATCCCAGAAAGTGAAAAATGGATAAAGAAGTTGTGGTATTTACTTACAAAGCAATATCACTCAGCAATGAAATCTATGTCATCAGGCCCTTAGCAGCACAATGAGTGGATTCAGGTATGATGATTCTAACTGAAATAAGTCACACAGAAAAAGAAACATCATAAGATATCACTAATACACGGAATGTAAACTTGGCTACACAGGAACTGAATTCCAAAACAGAACAGTGTCTCAAATTTAGAAAACCAACTTATGCTTGCTTAAGGGTAAAGGTGAGTTGGGGTGCTGCATAAAACCAGAGATTGAAATGAGCACAGATAAAGTTCCTTAAGTCAAATATGGAATAGACAAGAGCTACTCCTTGCTCAACGAAATGGACTCAACACCGCATATTAAACGCCTAAGAATGTACCTGACTAGTAAGTATCTTAAAACCTATGGATTGCTATGTCTCCAAAAGAGAATCAAGCGTGTGTACAGGGACATAAACGCAGCAGTGATAGGATTGGAGAGGTTCGGTGAGCAAATGAAGACCTTTGAAGTCATATTGCATGGTACCCATTCCACGGGTTTCAACTACCCAGGTTTAAGGTATTCTTCCTTCAGCTAAAACATGCATGTGGAACCTAGAGTATGATCTACCATGTGATCGGGAGAGGTGTTCAAATATGTTTCAGTTTTCCTCCCCTGGTACTCGGGTGCAACATTCCAGACGCTTTACTAACACTCTCCCCCTTGGAGAGTCAGCGCCTTTAACCTCCTGATGGCCCAGTTTGCAATTTCTGTGGAAGATGAACAGGAATAGGGAGAACCAATGAGAGACTAGCTGGAGGTGTCTGGACGGGCAAATTTAACTCTCATTTCCCACCAGGAAGAGGAAATAACCAAAGACTCAGCATGCCATGCCGGAACCAGATTAGGGCCTGAAGCCATCCTGCGGTGTTGCGGCCAGGTCACAAGAAAGCGAGTTGAAGAAAGGAGCTCAGGGGCACTGTAATTCACAAACCTGCAGAGTTATAAATGACAGCTATCGTCCAAAAATATACTGAAGTAAGGCTGTCAAGAGGACTTGAAAGCGGGGCAGAATTGCAGGAAACCGATTTCAGGAGGTAGACTGGAATTGCATTGAAAGCATAGGAAAAGAGGCAGAACGTCCACAATGATGCACTTGGCCAAAAAGGGCGTATGCGTTTTTTCCTGAATATATTCAGGAAAAAACGCATACGCCCTTTTTGGCCAACCAAGCAAGCTTGCAAAGGAAAGCTGCACTACAATGAAGTCTCACTTCCACCCGGTCAAAAGGGCCATCTGAAAAAAGTGTAAAATCCAGAAAGGCAAGACAGGCCATGAAGAACTGGGAGCCCTGTTATGCTGATGGGCGGGATGGAAATTGCCAACAGACACTCGGGAGAAGAGTATGGTGTTTCCTGAAACATCTAAGAAACAAAGCAACAGAGCCTAGGGCACTTCCACTTATGGTCCTATAGCTTAGGGAAATTAAAATCAAAAAGACACAGCCACCCCAAAGTTTGGGACAGCTCTGTTTACAAGAACATCGTTTACCGTACAAGTTCAATATCACAGAAAGTGAAAAACGGATAAAGAACTTGTGGTACTTACGTACAATGCAGTATCACTCAGCATGAAATCTATGTCATCAGGCTCGTAGCAGCATAATGAGTTGATTCAGGTACGATGATTCTAACTGAAATAAGTCACACAGAGAAAGAAACATCATAAGATATCACTAATACACGGAATGTAAACTTGGCTACACAGGAACTGAATTCCAAAACAGAACAGGGTCTCAAATTTAGAAAACCAACTTATGCTTGCTTAAGGGGAAAGGTGAGTTGGGGTGCTGCATAAAACCAGAGATTGAAATGAGCACAGATAAAGTTCCTTAAGCCAAATATGGAATAGACAAGAGCTACTCCTTGCTCAACGAAATGGACTCAACACCGCATATTAAACGCCTAAGTATGTACCTGACTAGTAAGTATCTTAAAACCTATGGATTGCTATGTCTCCAAAAGAGAATCAAGCGTGTGTACAGGGGCATAAACGCAGCAGTAATAGGATTGGAGAAGATCGGTGAGCAAATGAAGACCCTTTGAAGTCATATTGCATGGTACCCATTCCACGGGTTTCAACTACCCAGGTTTAAGGTATTCTTCCTTCAGCTAAAACATGCATGTGGATCCCAGAGTATGATCAACCGTGTGAACGGCAGACGTGTTCAAATATGTCTCAGTTTTCCTCCCCTGGTACTCGGGTGCAACATTCCAGACGCTTTACTAACACTCTCCCCCTTGGAGAGTCAGCGCCTTTAACCTCCTGATGGCCCAGTTTGCAAATTCTGTGGAAGATGAACAGGAATAGGGAGAACCAATGAGAGACTAGCTGGAGGTGTCTGGACGGGCAAATTTAACTCTCATTTCCCACCAGGAAGAGGAAATAACCAAAGACTCAGCATGCCATGCCGGAACCAGATTAGGGCCTGAAGCCATCCTGCGGTGTTGCGGCCAGCTCAAAAGAAAGCGAGTTGAAGAAAGGAGCTCAGGGGCACTGTAATTCACAAACCTGCAGAGTTATAAATGACAGCTATCGTCCAAAAATATACTGAAGTAAGGCTGTCAAGAGGACTTGAAAGCGGGGCAGAATTGCAGGAAACCGATTTCAGGAGGTAGACTGGAATTGCATTGAAAGCATAGGAAAAGAGGCAGAACGTCCACAATGATGCACTTGGCCAAAAAGGGCGTATGCGTTTTTTCCTGAATATATTCAGGAAAAAACGCATACGCCCTTTTTGGCCAACCAAGCAAGCTTGCAAAGGAAAGCTGCACTACAATGAAGTCTCACTTCCACCCGGTCAAAAGGGCCATCTGAAAAAAGTGTAAAATCCAGAAAGGCAGGACAGGCCATGGAGAACTGGGAGCCTTGTTATGCTGATGGGCGGGATGTAAATTGCCAACAGACACTCCGCAGAAGTGTATGGTGTTTCCTGAAACATCTAAAAAACAAAGCAACAGAGCCTAGGGCACTTCCACTTATGGTCCTATAGCTTAGGGAAATTAAAATCAAAAAGACACAGCCACCCCAAAGTTTGGGACGCCTCTGTTTACAAGAACCTCGTTTACAGTACAAGTTCAACATCGCAGAAAGTGAAAAATGGATAAAGAAGTTGTGGTATTTACTTACAAAGCAATATCACTCAGCAATGAAATCTATGTCATCAGGCCCTTAGCAGCACAATGAGTGGATTCAGGTATGATGATTCTAACTGAAAAAAGTCACACAGAAAAAGAAACATCATAAGATATCAGTAATACACGCAATAAACTTGGCTACACAGGAAATGAATTACAGAACAGAACAGGGTCTCAAATTTAGAAAACCAACTTATGCTTAATTAAGGGTAAAGGTGAGTTGGGGTGCTGCATAAAACCAGAGATTGAAATGAGCACAGATAAAGTTCCTTAAGCCAAATATGGAATAGACAAGAGCTACTCCTTGCTCAACGAAATGGACTCAACACCGCATATTAAACGCCTAAGAATGTACCTGACTAGTAAGTATCTTAAAACCTATGGATTGCTATGTCTCCGAAAGAGAATCAAGCATGTGTACAGGGGCATAAACGCAGCAGTGATAGGATTGGAGAGGTTCGGTGAGCAAATGAAGACCCTTTGAAGTCATATTGCATGGTACCCATTCCACGGTTTTCTACTACCCAGGTTTAAGGTATTCTTCCTTCAGCTAAAACATGCATGTGGAACCTAGAGTATGATCAACCATGTGATCGGGAGACATGTTCAAACATGTCTCAGTTTTCGTACCCTGGTACTCCGGTGCAACATTCCAGACGCTTTACTAACACTCTCCCGACTTGGAGAGTCAGTCCCTTTAACCTCCTGTTTGGCCCAGTTTCCAATTTCTGCGGAAGATGAACAGGAATAGCGAGAACCAATGAGAGACTAGCTGGAGGTGTCTGGACGGGCAAATTTAACTCTCATTTCCCACCAGGAAGAGGAATTAACCAAAGGCTCAGCATGCCGTGCCGGAACCAGATTAGGGCCTGAAGCCATCTTGCGGTGTTGCGGCCAGGTCACAAGAAAGCGAGTTGAAGAAAGGAGCTCAGGGGCACTGTAATTCACAAACCTGCAGAGTTATAAATGACAGCTATCGTCCAAAAATATACTGAAGTAAGGCTGCCAAGAGGACTTGAAAGCGGGGCAGAATTGCAGGAAACCAATTTCAGGAGGTAGACTGGAATTGCATTGAAAGCATAGGAAAAGAGGCAGAACGTCCACAATGATGCAATTGGCCAAAAAGGGCATATGCGTTTTTTCCTGAATATATTCAGGAAAAAACGCATACGCCCTTTTTGGCCAACCAAGCAAGCTTGTAGAGGAAACCTGCACTACAATGAAGTCTCACTTCCCCCCGGTCAAAAGGACCATCTGAAAAAAGTGTAAAATGCAGAAAGGCAAGACAGGCCATGGAGAACTGGGAGCCTTGTTATGCTGATGGGCAGGATGGAAATTGCCAACAGACACTCAGGAGAAGTGTATGGTGTTTCCTGAAACATCTAAAAAACAAAGCAACAGAGCCTAGGGCACTTCCACTTATGGTCCTATAGCTTAGGGAAATTAAAATCAAAAAGACACAGCCACCCCAAAGTTTGGAACGGCTCTGTTTACAAGAACCTCGTTTACAGTACAAGTTCAACATCGCAGAAAGTGAAAAATGGATAAAGAAGTTGTGGTATTTACTTACAAAGCAATATCACTCAGCCATGAACTCTATGTCATCAGGCCCTTAGCAGCACAATGAGTGGATTCAGGTACGATGATTCTAACTGAAATAAGTCACACAGAAAAAGAAACATCATAAGATATCAGTAATACACGGAATGTAAACGTGGCTACACAGGAACTGAATTCAAAAACAGAACAGGGTCTCAAATTTAGAAAACCAACTTATGCTTGCTTAAGGGTAAAGGTGAGTTGGGGTGCTGCATAAAACCAGAGATTGAAATGAGCACAGATAAAGTTCCTTAAGCCAAATATGGAATAGACAAGAGCTATTCCTTGCTCAACGAAATGGACTCAACACCCCATATTAAACGCCTAAGAATGTACCTGACTAGTAAGTATCTTAAAACCTATGGATTGCTATGTCTCCAAAAGAGAATCAAGCGTGTGCACAGGGACATAAACGCAGCAGTGATAGGATTGGAGAGGTTCAGTGAGCAAATGAATACCTTTGAATTCATATTGCATGGTACCCATTCCACGAGTCTCAACTCTCCAGGTTTAAGGTATTCTTCCTTCAGCTAAAACATGCATGTGGAACCCAGAGTACGATGAACCATGGGAACGGGAGACGTGTTCAAATATGTCTCAGTTTTCCTCCCCTGGTACTCGGGGGCAACATTCCAGACGCTTTACTAACACTCTCCCCCTTGGAGAGTCAGCGCCTTTAACCTCCTGTTTGGCCCAGTTTGCAATTTCTGTGGAAGATGAACAGGAATAGGGAGAACCAATGAGAGACTAGCTGGAGGTGTCTGGACGGGCAAATTTAACTCTCATTTCCCACCAGGAAGAGGAAATAACCAAAGACTCAGCATGCCGTGCCGGAACCAGATTAGGGCCTGAAGCCATCCTGCGGTGTTGCGGCCAGCTCACAAGAAAGCGAGTTGAAGAAAGGAGCTCAGGGGCACTGTAATTCACAAACCTGCAGAGTTATAAATGACAGCTATCGTCCAAAAATATACTGAAGTAAGGCTGTCAAGAGGACTTGAAAGCGGGGCAGAATTGCAGGAAACCGATTTCAGGAGGTAGACTGGAATTGCATTGAAAGCATAGGAAAAGAGGCAGAACGTCCACAATGATGCACTTGGCCAAAAAGGGCGTATGCGTTTTTTCCTGAATATATTCAGGAAAAAACGCATACGCACTTTTTGGCCAACCAAGCAAGCTTGCAAAGGAAACCTGCACTACAATGAAGTCTCACTTCCCCCCGGTCAAAAGGGCCATCTGAAAAAAGTGTAAAATCCAGAAAGGCAGGACAGGCCATGGAGAACTGGGAGCCTTGTTATGCTGATGGGCGGGATGTAAATTGCCAACAGACACTCGGGAGAAGTGTATGGTGTTTCCTGAAACATCTAAAAAACAAAGCAACAGAGCCTAGGGCACTTCCACTTATGGTCCCATAGCTTAGGGAAATTAAAATCAAAAAGACACAGCCACCCCAAAATTTGGGACGCCTCTGTTTACAAGAACCTCGTTTACAGTACAAGTTCAACATCGCAGAAAGTGAAAAATGGATAAAGAACTTGTGGTACTTACGTACAATGCAGTATCACTCAGCAATGAAATCTATGTCATCAGGCCATTAGCAGCACAATGAGTGGATTCAGGTACGATGATTCTAACTGAAATAAGTCACACAGAAAAAGAAACATCATAAGATATCACTAATACACGGAATGTAAACTTGGCTACACAGGAACTGAATTACAAAACATAACAGGGTCTCAAATTTAGAAAACCAACTTATGCTTGCTTAAGGGAAAAGGTGAGTTGGGGTGCTGCATAAAACCAGAGATTGAAATGAGCACAGATAAAGTTCCTTAAGCCAAATATGGAATAGACAAGAGCTACTCCTTGCTCAACGAAATGGACTCAACACCGCATATTAAACGCCTAAGAATGTACCTGACTAGTAAGTATCTTAAAACCTATGGATTGCTATGTCTCCGAAAGGGAATCAAGCATGTGTACAGGGACATAAACGCAGCAGTGATAGGATTGGAGAGGTTTGGTGAGCAAATGAAGACCCTTTGAAGTCATATTGCATGGTACCCATTCCACGGGTTTCAACTACCCAGGTTTAAGGTATTCTTCCTTCAGCTAAAACATGCATGTGGAACCTAGAGTATGATCAACCATGTGATCGGGAG
The DNA here is from genome assembly GCF_951394435.1 of Stenella coeruleoalba. Taxonomy (NCBI): domain Eukaryota; kingdom Metazoa; phylum Chordata; class Mammalia; order Artiodactyla; family Delphinidae; genus Stenella; species Stenella coeruleoalba. Next base: position 729,699 of record NW_027646328.1, read on the forward strand.
ACATGTTCAAATATGTCTCAGTTTTCGTACCCTGGTACTCGGGTGCAACATCCCAGACGCTTTACTAACACTCTCCCGACTTGGAGAGTCAGTCCCTTTAACCTCCTGTTTGGCCCAGTTTGCAATTTCTGCGGAAGATGAACAGGAATAGCGAGAACCAATGAGAGACTAGCTGGAGGTGTCTGGACGGGCAAATTTAACTCTCATTTCCCACCAGGAAGAGGAAGTAACTAAAGGCTCACCGTGCCACGCCGGAACCAGATTAGGGCCTGAAGCCATCCTGTGGTGTTGCGGCCAGCTCACAAGAAAGCGAGTTGAAGAAAGGAGCTCAAGGTCACTGTAATTCACAAACCTGCAGAGTTATAAATGACAGCTATCGTCCAAAAATATACTGAAGTAAGGCTGCCAAGAGAACTTGAAAGTGGGGCAGAATTGCAGGAAACCGATTTCAGGAGGTAGACTGGAATTGCATTGAAAGCATAGGAAAAGAGGCAGAACGTCCACAATGATGCACTTGGCCAAAAAGGGCGTATGCGTTTTTTCCTGAATATATTCAGGAAAAAACGCATACGCCCTTTTTGGCCAACCAAGCAAGCTTGCAAAGCAAATCTGCACTACAATGAAGTCTCACATCCCCCCGGTCAAAAGGGTCATCTGAAAAAAGTGTAAAATCCAGAAAGGCAGGACAGGCCATGGAGAACTGGGAGCCTTGTTATGCTGATGGGCGGGACGTAAATTGCCAACAGACACTCGGGAGAAGTGTATGGTGTTTCCTGAAACATCTAAAAAACAAAGCAACAGAGCCTAGGGCACTTCCACTTATGGTCCTATAGCTTAGGGAAATTAAAATCAAAAAGACACAGCCACCTGAAAGTTTGGCACGGCTCTGTTTACAAGAACCTCGTTTACAGTACAAGTTCAACATCGCAGAAAGTGAAAAATGGATAAAGAAGTTGTGGTATTTACTTACAAAGCAATATCACTCAGCAATGAAATCTATGTCATCAGGCCCTTAGGAGCACAATGAGTGGATTCAGGTACGATGATTCTAACTGAAATAAGTAACACAGAAAAAGAAACATCATAAGATATCAGTAATACACGGAATGTAAACTTGGCTACACAGGAACTGAATTACAAAACAAAACAGGGTCTCAAATTTAGAAAACCAACTTATGCTTGCTTAAGGGGAAAGGTGAGTTGGGGTGCTGCATAAAACCAGAGATTGAAATGAGCACAGATAAAGTTCCTTAAGCCAAATATGGAATAGACAAGAGCTACTCCTTGCTCGACGAAATGGACTCAACACCGCATATTAAACGCCTAAGAATGTACCTGACTAGTAAGTATCTTAAAACCTATGGATTGCTATGTCTCCGAAAGAGAATCAAGCATGTGTACAGGGGCATAAACGCAGCAGTGATAGGATTGGAGAGGTTCGGTGAGCAAATGAAGACCCTTTGAAGTCATATTGCATGGTACCCATTCCACGGGTTTCAACTACCCAGGTTTAAGGTATTCTTCCTTGAGCTAAAACATGCATGTGGAACCTAGAGTATGATCAACCATGTGATCGGGAGACGTGTTCAAATATGTCTCAGTTTTCGTACCCTGGTACTCAGGTGCATCATTCCAGACACTTTACTAACACTCTCACAACTTGGAGAGTCAGTCCCTTTAACCTCCTGTTTGGCCCAGTTTGCAATTTCTGCGGAAGATGAACAGGAATAGGGAGAACCAATGAGAGACTAGCTGGAGGTGTCTGGACGGGCAAATTTAACTCTCATTTCCCACCAGGAAGAGGAATTAACCAAAGGCTCAGCGTGCCGTGCCGGAACCATATTAGGGCCTGAAGCCATCCTGCGGTGTTGCGGCCAGCTCACAAGAAAGCGAGTTGAAGAAAGGAGCTCAGGGGCACTGTAATTCACAAACCTGCAGAGTTATAAATGACAGCTATCGTCCAAAAATATACTGAAGTAAGGCTGCCAAGAGGACTTGAAAGCGGCGCAGAATTGCAGGAAACCGATTTCAGGAGGTAGACTGGAATTGCATTGAAAGCATAGGAAAAGAGGCAGAACGTCCACAATGATGCACTTGGCCAAAAAGGGCGTATGCGTTTTTTCCTGAATATATTCAGGAAAAAACGCATACGCCCTTTTTGGCCAACCAAGCAAGCTTGCAAAGGAAATCTGCACTACAATGAAGTCTCACATCCCCCCGGTCAAAAGGGCCATCTGAAAAAAGTGTAAAATCCAGAAAGGCAGGACAGGCCATGGAGAACTGGGAGCCTTGTTATGCTGATGGGCGGGATGTAAATTGCCAACAGACACTCGGGAGAAGTGTATGGTGTTTCCTGAAACATCTAAAAAACAAAGCAACAGAGCCTAGGGCACTTCCACTTAGGGTCCTATAGCTTAGGGAAATTAAATTCAAAAAGACACAGCCATCCCAAAGTTTGGGACGGCTCTGTTTACAAGAACCTCGTTTCCAGTACAAGTTCAACATCGCAGAAAGTGAAAAATGGATAAAGAAGTTGTGGTATTTACTTACAAAGCAATATCACTCAGCAATGAAATCTATGTCATCAGGCCCTTAGGAGCACAATGAGTGGATTCAGGTACGATGATTCTAACTGAAATAAGTAACACAGAAAAAGAAACATCATAAGATATCACTAATACACGGAATGTAAACTTGGCTACACAGGAACTGAATTACAAAACATAACAGGGTCTCAAATTTAGAAAACCAACTTATGCTTGCTTAAGGGAAAAGGTGAGTTGGGGTGCTGCATAAAACCAGAGATTGAAATGAGCACAGATAAAGTTCCTTAAGCCAAATATGGAATAGACAAGAGCTACTCCTTGCTCAACGAAATGGACTCAACACCGCATATTAAACGCCTAAGAATGTACCTGACTAGTAAGTATCTTAAAACCTATGGATTGCTATGTCTCCGAAAGGGAATCAAGCATGTGTACAGGGACATAAACGCAGCAGTGATAGGATTGGAGAGGTTCGGTGAGCAAATGAAGACCCTTTGAAGTCATATTGCATGGTACCCATTCCACGGGTTTCAACTACCCAGGTTTAAGGTATTCTTCCTTCAGCTAAAACATGCATGTGGAACCTAGAGTATGATCAACCATGTGATCGGGAGACATGTTCAAATATGTCTCAGTTTTCGTACCCTGGTACTCGGGTGCAACATCCCAGACGCTTTACTAACACTCTCCCGACTTGGAGAGTCAGTCCCTTTAACCTCCTGTTTGGCCCAGTTTGCAATTTCTGCGGAAGATGAACAGGAATAGCGAGAACCAATGAGAGACTAGCTGGAGGTGTCTGGACGGGCAAATTTAACTCTCATTTCCCACCAGGAAGAGGAAGTAACTAAAGGCTCACCGTGCCACGCCGGAACCAGATTAGGTCCTGAAGCCATCCTGTGGTGTTGCGGCCAGCTCACAAGAAAGCGAGTTGAAGAAAGGAGCTCAAGGTCACTGTAATTCACAAACCTGCAGAGTTATAAATGACAGCTATCGTCCAAAAATATACTGAAGTAAGGCTGCCTAGAGGACTTGAAAGTGGGGCAGAATTGCAGGAAACCGATTTCAGGAGGTAGACTGGAATTGCATTGAAAGCATAGGAAAAGAGGCAGAACGTCCACAATGATGCACTTGGCCAAAAAGGGCGTATGCGTTTTTTCCTGAATATATTCAGGAAAAAACGCATACGCCCTTTTTGGCCAACCAAGCAAGCTTGCAAAGCAAATCTGCACTACAATGAAGTCTCACATCCCCCCGGTCAAAAGGGTCATCTGAAAAAAGTGTAAAATCCAGAAAGGCAGGACAGGCCATGGAGAACTGGGAGCCTTGTTATGCTGATGGGCGGGATGTAAATTGCCAACAGACACTCGGGAGAAGTGTATGGTGTTTCCTGAAACATCTAAAAAACAAAGCAACAGAGCCTAGGGCACTTCCACTTATGGTCCTATAGCTTAGGGAAATTAAAATCAAAAAGACACAGCCACCTGAAAGTTTGGCACGGCTCTGTTTACAAGAACCTCGTTTACAGTACAAGTTCAACATCGCAGAAAGTGAAAAATGGATAAAGAAGTTGTGGTATTTACTTACAAAGCAATATCACTCAGCAATGAAATCTATGTCATCAGGCCCTTAGGAGCACAATGAGTGGATTCAGGTACGATGATTCTAACTGAAATAAGTAACACAGAAAAAGAAACATCATAAGATATCACTAATACACGGAATGTAAACTTGGCTACACAGGAACTGCATTCCAAAACAGAACAGGGTCTCAAATTTAGAAAACCAACTTATGCTTGCTTAAGGGGAAAGGTGAGTTGGGGTGCTGCATAAAACCAGAGATTGAAATGAGCACAGATAAAGTTCCTTAAGCCAAATATGGAATAGACAAGAGCTACTCCTTGCTCGACGAAATGGACTCAACACCGCATATTAAACGCCTAAGAATGTACCTGACTAGTAAGTATCTTAAAACCTATGGATTGCTATGTATCCGAAAGAGAATCAAGCATGTGTACAGGGGCATAAACGCAGCAGTGATAGGATTGGAGAGGTTCGGTGAGCAAATGAAGACCCTTTGAAGTCATATTGCATGGTACCCATTCCACGGGTCTCAACTCTCCAGGTTTAAGGTATTCTTCCTTCAGCTAAAACATGCATGTGGAACCCAGAGTATGATCAACCGTGTGAACGGGAGACGTGTTCAAATATGTCTCAGTTTTCCTCCCCTGGTACTCGGGTGCAACATTCCAGACGCTTTAGTAACACTCTCCCGACTTGGAGAGTCAGTCCCTTTAACCTCCTGTTTGGCCCAGTTTGTAATTTCTGCGGAAGATGAACAGGAATAGCGAGAACCAATGAGAGGCTAGCTGGAGGTGTCTGGACGGGCAAATTTAACTCTCATTTCCCACCAGGAAGAGGAATTTACCAAAGGCTCAGCGTGCCGTGCCGGAACCAGATTGGGGCCTGAAGCCATCCTGCGGTGTTGCGGCCAGGTCACAAGAAAGCAAGTTGAAGAAAGGAGCTCAGGGGCACTGTAATTCACAAACCTGCAGAGTTATAAATGACAGCTATCGTCCAAAAATAGACTGAAGTAAGGCTGCCAAGAGGACTTGAAAGCGGGGCAGAATTGCAGGAAACCGATTTCAGGAGGTAGACTGGAATTGCATTGAAAGCATAGGAAAAGAGGCAGAACGTCCACAATGATGCACTTGGCCAAAAAGGGCGTATGCGTTTTTTCCTGAATATATTCAGGAAAAAACGCATACGCACTTTTTGGCCAACCAAGCAAGCTTGCAAAGGAAATCTGCACTACAATGAAGTCTCACTTCCCCCCGGTCAAAAGGGCCATCTGAAAAAAGTGTAAAATCCAGAAAGGCAACAGGCCATGGAGAACTGGGAGCCTTGTTATGCTGATGGGCGGGATGTAAATTGCCAACAACCACTCGGGAGAAGTGTATGGTGTTTCCTGAAACATCTAAAAAACAAAGCAACAGAACCTAGGGCACTTCCACTTATGGTCCTATAGCTTAGGGAAATTAAAATCAAAAAGACACAGCCACCCCAAAGTTTGGAACGGCTCTGTTTACAAGAACCTCGTTTACAGTACAAGTTCAACATCGCAGAAAGTGAAAAATGGATAAAGAAGTTGTGGTATTTACTTACAAAGCAATATCACTCAGCAATGAAATCTGTGTCATCAGGCCCTTAGCAGCACAAAGAGTGGATTCAGGTATGATGATTCTAACTGAAGTAAGTCACACAGAAAAAGAAACATCATAAGATATCAGTAATACACGGAATGTAAACTTGGCTACACAGGAACTGAATTACAGAACAGAACAGGGTCTCAAATTTAGAAAACCAACTTATGCTTGCTTAAGGGTAAAGGTGAGTTGTGGTGCTGCATAAAACCAGAGATTGAAATGAGCACAGATAAAGTTCCTTAAGTCAAATATGGAATAGACAAGAGCTACTCCTTGCTCAACGAAATGGACTCAACACCGCATATTAAACGCCTAAGAATGTACCTGACTAGTAAGTATCTTAAAACCTATGGATTGCTATGTCTCCGAAAGAGAATCAAGCGTGTGTACAGGGGCATAAACGCAGCAGTGATAGGATTGGAGAGGTTCGGTGAGCAAATGAAGACCCTTTGAAGTCATATTGCATGGTACCCATTCCACGGGTCTCAACTCTCCAGGTTTAAGGTATTCTTCCTTCAGCTAAAACATGCATGTGGAACCTAGAGTATGATCAACCATGTGATCGGGAGACGTGTTCAAATATGTCTCAGTTTTCCTCCCCTGGTACTCGGGTGCAACATTCCAGACGCTTTAGTAACACTCTCCCGACTTGGAGAGTCAGTCCCTTTAACCTCCTGTTTGGCCCAGTTTGCAATTTCTGCGGAAGATGAACAGGAATAGCGAGAACCAATGAGAGGCTAGCTGGAGGTGTCTGGACGGGCAAATTTAACTCTCATTTCCCACCAGGAAGAGGAATTAACCAAAGGCTCAGCGTGCCGTGCCGGAACCAGATTGGGGCCTGAAGCCATCCTGCGGTGTTGCGGCCAGCTCAAAAGAAAGCGAGTGGAAGAAAGGAGCTCAGGGGCACTGTAATTCACAAACCTGCAGATTTATAAATGACAGCTATCGTCCAAAAATAGACTGAAGTAAGGCTGCCAAGAGGACTTGAAAGCGGGGCAGAATTGCAGGAAACCGATTTCAGGAGGTAGCCTGGAATTGCATTGAAAGCATAGGAAAAGAGGCAGAACGTCCACAATGATGCACTTGGCCAAAAAGGGCGTATGCGTGTTTTCCTGAATATATTCAGGAAAAAACGCATACGCCCTTTTTGGCCAACCAAGCCAGCTTGCAAAGGAAATCTGCACTACAATGAAGTCTCACTTCCCCCCGGTCAAAAGGGCCATCTGAAAAAGGTGTAAAATCCAGAAAGGCAGGACAGGCCATGGAGAACTGGGAGCCTTGTTATGCTGATGGGCGGGATGTAAATTGCCAACAACCACTCGGGAGAAGTGTATGGTGTTTCCTGAAACATCTAAAAAACAAAGCAACAGAACCTAGGGCACTTCCACTTATGGTCCTATAGCTTAGGGAAATTAAAATCAAAAAGACACAGCCACCCCAAAGTTTGGAACGGCTCTGTTTACAAGAACCTCGTTTAAAGTACAAGTTCAACATCGCAGAAAGTGAAAAATGGATAAAGAACTTGTGGTATTTACTTACAAAGCAATATCACTCAGCAATGAAATCTGTGTCATCAGGCCCTTAGCAGCACAATGAGTGGATTCAGGTATGATGATTCTAACTGAAATAAGTCACACAGAAAAAGAAACATCATAAGATATCAGTAATACACGGAATGTAAACTTGGCTACACAGGAACTGAATTACAGAACAGAACAGGGTCTCAAATTTAGAAAACCAACTTACTCTTGCTTAAGGGTAAAGGTGAGTTGGGGTGCTGCATAAAACCAGAGATTGAAATGAGCACAGATAAAGTTCCTTAAGCCAAATATGGAATAGACAAGAGCTACTCCTTGCTCAACGAAATGGACTCAACACCCCATATTAAACGCCTAAGAATGTTCCTGACTAGTAAGTATCTTAAAACCTATGGATTGCTATGTCTCCGAAAGAGAATCAAGCATGTGTACAGGGGCATAAACGCAGCAGTGATAGGATTGGAGAGGTTCGGTGAGCAAATGAAGACCCTTTGAAGTCATATTGCATGGTACCCATTCCACGGGTTTCAACTACCCAGGTTTTAGGTATTCTTCCTTCAGCTAAAACATGCATGTGGAACCTAGAGTATGATCAACCATGTGATCGGGAGACGTGTTCAAATATGTCTTAGTTTTCCTCCCCTGGTACTTGGGTGCAACATTCCAGACGCTTTACTAACACTCTCCCCACTTGGAGAGTCAGTCCCTTTAACCTCCTGTTTGGCACAGTTTGCAATTTCTGCGGAAGATGAACAGGAATAGCGAGAACCAATGAGAGGCTAGCTGGAGGTGTCTGGACGGGCAAATTTAACTCTCAATTCCCACCAGGAGGAGGAAATAACCAAAGGCTCAGCGTGCCGTGCCGGAACCAGATTAGGGCCTGAAGCCATCCTGCGGTGTTGCGGCCAGGTCACAAGAAAGCGAGTTGAAGAAAGGAGCTCAGGGGCACTGTAATTCACAAACCTGCAGAGTTATAAATGACAGCTATCGTCCAAAAATATACTGAAGTAAGGCTGCCAAGAGGACTTGAAAGCGGGGCAGAATTGCAGGAAACCGATTTCAGGAGGTAGACTGGAATTGCATTGAAAGCATAGGAAAAGAGGCAGAACGTCCACAATGATGCACTTGGCCAAAAAGGGCGTATGCGTGTTTTCCTGAATATATTCAGGAAAAAACGCATACGCCCTTTTTGGCCAACCAAGCAAGCTTGCAAAGGAAATCTGCACTACAATGAAGTCTCACTTCCCCCCGGTCAAAAGGGCCATCTGAAAAAAGTGTAAAATCCAGAAAGGCAGGACAGGCCATGGAGAACTGGGAGCCTTGTTATGCTGATGGGCGGGATGTATATTGCCAACAACCACTCGGGAGAAGTGTATGGTGTTTCCTGAAACATCTAAAAAACAAAGCAACAGAACCTAGGGCACTTCCACTTATGGTCCTATAGCTTAGGAAAATTAAAATCAAGAAGACACAGCCACCCCAAAGTTTGGAACGGCTCTGTTTACAAGAACCTCATTTACAGTACAAGTTCAACATCGCAGAAAGTGAAAAATGGATAAAGAAGTTGTGGTATTTACTTACAAAGCAATATCACTCAGCAATGAAATCTGTGTCATCAGGCCCTTAGCAGCACAATGAGTGGATTCAGGTATGATGATTCTAACTGAAGTAAGTCACACAGAAAAAGAAACATCATAAGATATCAGTAATACACGGAATGTAAACTTGGCTACACAGGAACTGAATTACAGAACAGAACAGGGTCTCAAATTTAGAAAACCAACTTATGCTTGCTTAAGGGTAAAGGTGAGTTGGGGTGCTGCATAAAACCAGAGATTGAAATGAGCACAGATAATGTTCCTTAAGTCAAATATGGAATAGACAAGAGCTACTCCTTGCTCAACGAAATGGACTCAACACCGCATATTAAACGCCTAAGAATGTACCTGACTAGTAAGTATCTTAAAACCTATGGATTGCTATGTCTCCGAAAGAGAATCAAGCATGTGTACAGGGGCATAAACGCAGCAGTGATAGGATTGGAGAGGTTCGGTGAGCAAATGAAGACCCTTTGAAGTCATATTGCATGGTACCCTTTACACGGGTCTCAACTCTCCAGGTTTAAGGTATTCTTCCTTCAGCTAAAACATGCATGTGGCACCCAAGTATGATCAACCATGTGAACGGGAGACGTGTTCAAATATGTCTCAGTTTTCCTCCCCTGGTACTCGGGTGCAACATTCCAGACGCTTTACTAACACTCTCCCCACTTGGAGAGTCAGCGCCTTTAACCTCCTGTTTGGCCCAGTTTGCAATTTCTGCGGAAGATGAACAGGAATAGCGAGAACCAATGAGAGGCTAGCTGGAGGTGTCTGGACGGGCAAATTTAACTCTCATTTCCCACCAGGAAGAGGAATTAACCAAAGGCTCAGCGTGCCGCACCGGAACCAGATTAGGGCCTGAAGCCATCCTGCGGTGTTGCGGCCAGGTCACAAGAAAGCGAGTTGAAGAAAGGAGCTCAGGGGCACTGTAATTCACAAACCTGCAGAGTTATAAATGACAGCTATCGTCCAAAAATAGACTGAAGTAAGGCTGCCAAGAGGACTTGAAAGTGGGGCAGAATTGCAGGAAACCGATTTCAGGAGGTAGACTGGAATTGCATTGAAAGCATGGGAAAAGAGGCAGAACGTCCACAATGATGCACTTGGCCAAAAAGGGCGTATGCGTTTTTTCCTGAATATATTCAGGAAAAAACGCATACGCCCTTTTTGGCCAACCAAGCAAGCTTGGAAAGGCAATCTGCACTACAATGAAGTCTCACTTCCCCCCGGTCAAAAGGGCCATCTGAAAAAAGTGTAAAATCCAGAAAGGCTGGACAGGCCATGGAGAACTGGGAGCATTGTTATGCTGATGGGCGGGATGTAAATTGCCATCAACCACTCGGGAGAAGTGTATGGTGTTTCCTGAAACATCTAAAAAACAAAGCAACAGAACCTAGGGCACTTCCACTTATGGTCCTATAGCTTAGGGAAATTAAAATCAAAAAGACACAGCCACCCCAAAGTTTGGGACGCCTCTGTTTACAAGAACCTCGTTTACCGTACAAGTTCAACATCGCAGAAAGTGAAAAATGGATAAAGAAGTTGTGGTATTTACTTACAAAGCAATATCACTCAGCAATGAAATCTGTGTCATCAGGCCCTTAGCAGCACAATGAGTGGATTCAGGTATCATGATTCTAACTGAAGTAAGTCACACAGAAAAAGAAACATCATAAGATATCAGTAATACACGGAATGTAAACTTGGCTACACAGGAACTGAATTACAGAACAGAACAGGGTCTCAAATTTAGAAAACCAACTTATGCTTGCTTAAGGGTAAAGGTGAGTTGGGGTGCTGCATAAAACCAGAGATTGAAATGAGCACAGATAAAGTTCCTTAAGTCAAATATGGAATAGACAAGAGCTACTCCTTGCTCAACGAAATGGACTCAACACCGCATATTAAACGCCTAAGAATGTACCTGACTAGTAAGTATCTTAAAACCTATGGATTGCTATGTCTCCGAAAGAGAATCAAGCATGTGTACAGGGGTATAAACACAGCAGTGATAGGATTGGAGAGGTTCGGTGAGCAAATGAAGACCCTTTGAAGTCATATTGCATGGTACCCATTACACGGGTCTTAACTCTCCAGGTTTAAGGTATTCTTCCTTCAGCTAAAACATGCATGTGGAACCCAAGTATGATCAACCATGTGAACGGGAGACGTGTTCAAATATGTCTCAGTTTTCCTCCCCTGGTACTCGGGTGCAACATTCCAGACGCTTTACTAACACTCTCCCCACTTGGAGAGTCAGCGACTTTAACCTCCTGTTTGGCCCAGTTTGCAATTTCTGCGGAAGATGAACAGGAATAGCGAGAACCAATGAGAGACTAGCTGGAGGTGTCTGGACGGGCAAATTTAACTCTCATTTCCCACCAGGAAGAGGAAATAACCAAAGGCTCAGCGTGCCGTGCCGGAACCAGATTAGGGCCTGAAGCCATCCTGCGGTGTTGCGGCCAGCTCAAAAGAAAGCGAGTTGAAGAAAGGAGCTCAGGGGCAGTGTAATTCACAAACCTGCAGAGTTATAAATGACAGCTATCGTCCAAAAATAGACTGAAGTAAGGCTGCCAAGAGGACTTGAAAGTGGGGCAGAATTGCAGGAAACCGATTTCAGGAGGTAGACTGGAATTGCATTGAAAGCATAGGAAAAGAGGCAGAACGTCCACAATGATGCACTTGGCCAAAAAGGGCGTATGCGTTTTTTCCTGAATATATTCAGGAAAAAACGCATACGCCCTTTTTGGCCAACCAAGCAAGCTTGCAAAGGAAATCTGCACTACAATGAAGTCTCACTTCCCCCCGGTCAAAAGGGCCATCTGAAAAAAGTGTAAAATCCAGAAAGGCAGGACAGGCCATGGAGAACTGGGAGCCTTGTTATGCTGATGGGCGGGATGTAAATTGCCAACAGACACTCGGGAGAAGTGTATGGTGTTTCCTGAAACATCTAAAAAACAAAGCAACAGAACCTAGGGCACTTCCACTTATGGTCCTATAGCTTAGGGAAATTAAAATCAAAAAGACACAGCCACCCCAAAGTTTGGAACGCCTCTGTTTACAAGAACCTCGTTTACAGTACAAGTTCAACATCGCAGAAAGTGAAAAATGGATAAAGAATTTGTGGTATTTACTTACAAAGCAATATCACTCAGCAATGAAATCTGTGTCATCAGGCCCTTAGCAGCACAATGAGTGGATTCAGGTATGATGTTTCTAACTGAAATAAGTCACACAGAAAAAGAAACATCATAAGATATCAGTAATACACGGAATGTAAACTTGGCTACACAGGAACTGAATTACAGAACAGAACAGGGTCTCAAATTTAGAAAACCAACTTATTCTTGCTTAAGGGTAAAGGTGAGTTGGGGTGCTGCATAAAACCAGAGATTGAAATGAGCACAGATAAAGTTCCTTAAGCCAAATATGGAATAGACAAGAGCTACTCCTTGCTCAACGAAATGGACTCAACACCGCATATTAAACGCCTAAGAATGTACCTGACTAGTAAGTATCTTAAAACCTATGGATTGCTATGTCTCCGAAAGAGAATCAAGCATGTGTACAGGGCCATAAACGCAGCAGTGATAGGATTGGAGAGGTTCGGTGAGCAAATGAAGACCCTTTGAAGTCATATTGCATGGTACCCATTACACGGGTTTCAACTACCCAGGTTTAAGGTATTCTTCCTTCAGCTAAAACATGCATGTGGAACCTAGAGTATGATCAACCATGTGATCGGGAGACGTGTTCAAATATGTCTCAGTTTTCCTCCCCTGGTACTTGGGTGCAACATTCCAGACGCTTTACTAACACTCTCCCCACTTGGAGAGTCAGTCCCTTTAACCTCCTGTTTGGCCCAGTTTGCAATTTCTGCGGAAGATGAACAGGAATAGCGAGAACCAATGAGAGGCTAGCTGGAGGTGTCTGGACGGGCAAATTTAACTCTCATTTCCCACCAGGAAGAGGAATTAACCAAAGGCTCAGCATGCCGGGCTGGAACCAGATTAGGGCCTGAAGCCATCCTGCGGTGTTGCGGCCAGGTCACAAGAAAGCGAGTTGAAGAAAGGAGCTCAGGGGCACTGTAATTCACAAACCTGCAGAGTTATAAATGACAGCTATCGTCCAAAAATTGACTGAAGTAAGGCTGCCAAGAGGACATGAAAGCGGGGCAGAATTGCAGGAAACCGATTTCAGGAGGTAGACTGGAATTGCATTGAAAGCATAGGAAAAGAGGCAGAACGTCCACAATGATGCACTTGGCCAAAAAGGGCGTATGCGTTTTTTCCTGAATATATTCAGGAAAAAACGCATACGCCCTTTTTGGCCAACCAAGCAAGCTTGCAAAGGAAATCTGCACTACAATGAAGTCTCACTTCCCCCCGGTCAAAAGGGACATCTGAAAAAAGTGTAAAATCCAGAAAGGCAACAGGCCATTGAGAACTGGGAGCCTTGTTATGCTGATGGGCGGGATGTAAATTGCCAACAGACACTTGGGAGAGGTGTATGGTGTTTCCTGAAACATCTAAAAAACAAAGCAACAGAGCCTAGGGCACTTCCACTTATGGTCCTATAGCTTAGGGAAATTAAAATCAAAAAGACACAGCCACCCCAAAGTTTGGAATGGCTCTGTTTACAAGAACCTCGTTTACAGTACAAGTTCAACATCGCAGAAAGTGAAAAATGGATAAAGAAGTTGTGGTATTCACTTACAAAGCAATATCACTCAGCAATGAAATCTATGTCATCAGGCCCTTAGCAGCACAATGAGTGGTTTCAGGTATGATGATTCTAACTGAAATAAGTCACACAGAAAAAGAAACATCATAAGATATCAGTAATACACGGAATGGAAACTTGGCTACACAGGAACTGAATTACAGAACAGAACAGGGCCTCAAATTTAGAAAACCAACTTATGCTTGCTGAAGGGTAAAGGTGAGTTGGGGTGCTGCATAAAACCAGAGATTGAAATGAGCACAGATAAAGTTCCTTAAGTCAAATATGGAATAGACAAGAGCTACTCCTTGCTCAACGAAATGGACTCAACACCGCATATTAAACGCCTAAGAATGTACCTGACTAGTAAGTATCTTAAAACCTATGGATTGCTATGTCTCCGAAAGAGAATCAAGCATGTGTACAGGGCCATAAACGCAGCAGTGATAGGATTGGAGAGGTTCGGTGAGCAAATGAAGACCCTTTGAAGTCATATTGCATGGTACCCATTACACGGGTTTCAACTACCCAGGTTTAAGGTATTCTTCCTTCAGCTAAAACATGCATGTGGAACCTAGAGTATGATCAACCATGTGATCGGGAGACGTGTTCAAATATGTCTCAGTTTTCCTCCCCTGGTACTCGGGTGCAACATTCCAGACGCTTTACTAACACTCTCCCCACTTGGAGAGTCAGTCCCTTTAACCTCCTGTTTGGCCCAGTTTGCAATTTCTGCGGAAGATGAACAGGAATAGCGAGAACCAATGAGAGGCTAGCTGGAGGTGTCTGGACGGGCAAATTTAACTCTCATTTCCCACCAGGAAGAGGAATTAACCAAAGGCTCAGCATGCCGGGCTGGAACCAGATTAGGGCCTGAAGCCATCCTGCGGTGTTGCGGCCAGGTCACAAGAAAGCGAGTTGAAGAAAGGAGCTCAGGGGCACTGTAATTCACAAAACTGCAGAGTTATAAATGACAGCTATCGTCCAAAAATTGACTGAAGTAAGGCTGCCAAGAGGACATGAAAGCGGGGCAGAATTGCAGGAAACCGATTTCAGGAGGTAGACTGGAATTGCATTGAAAGCATAGGAAAAGAGGCAGAACGTCCACAATGATGCACTTGGCCAAAAAGGGCGTATGCGTTTTTTCCTGAATATATTCAGGAAAAAACGCATACGCCCTTTTTGGCCAACCAAGCAAGCTTGCAAAGGAAATCTGCACTACAATGAAGTCTCACTTCCCCCCGGTCAAAAGGGACATCTGAAAAAAGTGTAAAATCCAGAAAGGCAACAGGCCATTGAGAACTGGGAGCCTTGTTATGCTGATGGGCGGGATGTAAATTGCCAACAGACACTTGGGAGAGGTGTATGGTGTTTCCTGAAACATCTAAAAAACAAAGCAACAGAGCCTAGGGCACTTCCACTTATGGTCCTATAGCTTAGGGAAATTAAAATCAAAAAGACACAGCCACCCCAAAGTTTGGAATGGCTCTGTTTACAAGAACCTCGTTTACAGTACAAGTTCAACATCGCAGAAAGTGAAAAATGGATAAAGAAGTTGTGGTATTCACTTACAAAGCAATATCACTCAGCAATGAAATCTATGTCATCAGGCCCTTAGCAGCACAATGAGTGGTTTCAGGTATGATGATTCTAACTGAAATAAGTCACACAGAAAAAGAAACATCATAAGATATCAGTAATACACGGAATGGAAACTTGGCTACACAGGAACTGAATTACAGAACAGAACAGGGCCTCAAATTTAGAAAACCAACTTATGCTTGCTTAAGGGTAAAGGTGAGTTGGGGTGCTGCATAAAACCAGAGATTGAAATGAGCACAGATAAAGTTCCTTAAGTCAAATATGGAATAGACAAGAGCTACTCCTTGCTCAACGAAATGGACTCAACACCGCATATTAAACGCCTAAGAATGTACCTGACATTTAAGTATCTTAAAACCTATGGATTGCTATGTCTCCGAAAGAGAATCAAGCATGTGTACAGGGCCATAAACGCAGCAGTGATAGGATTGGAGAGGTTCGGTGAGCAAATGAAGACCCTTTGAAGTCATATTGCATGGTACCCATTACACGGGTTTCAACTACCCAGGTTTAAGGTATTCTTCCTTCAGCTAAAACATGCATGTGGAACCTAGAGTATGACCAACCATGTGATCGGGAGACGTGTTCAAATATGTCTCAGTTTTCCTCCCCTGGTACTGGGGTGCAACATTCCAGACGCTTTACTAACACTCTCCCCACTTGGAGAGTCAGCGCCTTTAACCTCCTGTTTCGCCCAGTTTGCAATTTCTGCGGAAGATGAACAGGAATAGCGAGAACCAATGAGAGGCTAGCTGGAGGTGTCTGGACGGGCAAATTTAACTCTCATTTCCCACCAGGAAGAGGAAATAACCAAAGGCTCAGCGTGCCGTACCGGAACCAGATTAGGGCCTGAAGCCATCCTGCGGTGTTGCGGCCAGGTCACAAGAAAGCGAGTTGAAGAAAGGAGCTCAGGGGCACTGTAATTCACAAACCTGCAGAGTTATAAATGACAGCTATCGTCCAAAAATAGACTGAAGTAAGGCTGCCAAGAGGACTTGAAAGCAGGGCAGAATTGCAGGAAACCGATTTCAGGAGGTAGACTGGAATTGCATTGAAAGCATAGGAAAAGAGGCAGAACGTCCACAATGATGCACTTGGCCAAAAAGGGCGTATGCGTTTTTTCCTGAATATATTCAGGAAAAAACGCATACGCACTTTTTGGCCAACCAAGCAAGCTTGCAAAGGAAATCTGCACTACAATGAAGTCTCACTTCCCCCCGGTCAAAAGGGCCATCTGAAAAAAGTGTAAAATCCAGAAAGGCAGGACAGGTCATGGAGAACTGGGAGCCTTGTTATGCTGATGGGCGGGATGTAAATTGCCAACAACCATTTGGGAGAAGTGTATGGTGTTTCCTGAAACATCTAAAAAACAAAGCAACAGAACCTAGGGCACTTCCACTTATGGTCCTATAGCTTAGGGAAATTAAAATCAAAAAGACACAGCCACCTCAAAGTTTGGAACGGCTCTGTTTACAAGAACCTCGTTTACAGTACAAGTTCAACATCGCAGAAAGTGAAAAATGGATAAAGAAGTTGTGGTATTTACTTACAAAGCAATATCACTCAGCAATGAAATCTGTGTCATCAGGCCCTTAGCAGCACAATGAGTGGATTCAGGTATGATGATTCTAACTGAAGTAAGTCACACAGAAAAAGAAACATCATAAGATATCAGTAATACACGGAATGTAAACTTGGCTACACAGGAACTGAATTACAGAACAGAAGAGGGTCTCAAATTTAGAAAACCAACTTATGCTTGCTTAAGGGTAAAGGTGAGTTGGGGTGCTGCATAAAACCAGAGATTGAAATGAGCACAGATAAAGTTCCTTAAGTCAAATATGGAATAGACAAGAGCTACTCCTTGCTCAACAAAATGGACTCAACACCGCATATTAAACGCCTAAGAATGTACCTGACTAGTAAGTATCGGAAAACCTATGGATTGCTATGTCTCCGAAAGAGAATCAAGCATGTGTACAGGGGCATAAACGCAGCAGTGATAGGATTGGAGAGGTTCGGTGAGCAAATGAAGACCCTTTGAAGTCATATTGCATGGTACCCATTACACGGGTCTTAACTTTCCAGGTTTAAGATATTCTTCCTTCAGCTAAAACATGCATGTGGAACCCAAGTATGATCAACCATGTGAACGGGAGACGTGTTCAAATATGTCTCAGTTTTCCTCCCCTGGTACTGGGGTGAAACATTCCAGACGCTTTACTAACACTCTCCCCACTTGGAGAGTCAGTCCCTTTAACCTCCTGTTTGGCCCAGTTTGCAATTTCTGCGGAAGATGAACAGGAATAGCGAGAACCAATGAGAGACTAGCTGGAGGTGTCTGGACGGGCAAATTTAACTCTCATTTCCCACCAGGAAGAGGAAATAACCAAAGGCTCAGCGTGCCGTGCCGGAACCAGATTAGGGCCTGAATCCATCCTGCGGTGTTGCGGCCAGGTCACAAGAAAGCGAGTTGAAGAAAGGAGCTCAGGGGCACTGTAATTCACAAACCTGCAGAGTAATAAATGACAGCTATCGTCCAAAAATATACTGAAGTAAGGCTGCCAAGAGGACTTGAAAGCGGGGCAGAATTGCAGGAAACCGATTTCAGGAGGTAGACTGGAATTGCATTGAAAGCATAGGAAAAGAGGCAGAACGTCCACAATGATGCACTTGGCCAAAAAGGGCGTATGCGTTTTTTCCTGAATATATTCAGGAAAAAACGCATACGCCCTTTTTGGCCAACCAAGCAAGCTTGCAAAGGAAATCTGCACTACAATGAAGTCTCACTTCCCCCCGGTCAAAAGGGCCATCTGAAAAAAGTGTAAAATCCAGAAAGGCAGGACAGGTCATGGAGAACTGGGAGCCTTGTTATGCTGATGGGCGGGATGTAAATTGCCAACAACCATTCGGGAGAAGTGTATGGTGTTTCCTGAAACATCTAAAAAACAAAGCAACAGAACCTAGGGCACTTCCACTTATGGTCCTATAGCTTAGGGAAATTAAAATCAAAAAGACACAGCCACCTCAAAGTTTGGAACGGCTCTGTTTACAAGAACCTCGTTTACAGTACAAGTTCAACATCGCAGAAAGTGAAAAATGGATAAAGAAGTTGTGGTATTTACTTACAAAGCAATATCACTCAGCAATGAAATCTGTGTCATCAGGCCCTTAGCAGCACAATGAGTGGATTCAGGTATGATGATTCTAACTGAAGTAAGTCACACAGAAAAAGAAACATCATAAGATATCAGTAATACACGGAATGTAAACTTGGCTACACAGGAACTGAATTACAGAACAGAACAGGGTCTCAAATTTAGAAAACCAACTTATGCTTGCTTAAGGGCAAAGGTGAGTTGGGGTGCTGCATAAAACCAGAGATTGAAATGAGCACAGATAAAGTTCCTTAAGTCAAATATGGAATAGACAAGAGCTACTCCTTGCTCAACGAAATGGACTCAACACCGCATATTAAACGCCTAAGAATGTACCTGACTAGTAAGTATCGGAAAACCTATGGATTGCTATGTCTCCAAAAGAGAATCAAGCATGTGTACAGGGGCATAAACGCAGCAGTGATAGGATTGGAGAGGTTCGGTGAGCAAATGAAGACCCTTTGAAGTCATATTGCATGGTACCCATTACACGGGTCTTAACTTTCCAGGTTTAAGATATTCTTCCTTCAGCTAAAACATGCATGTGGAACCCTAGTATGATCAACCATGTGAACGGGAGACGTGTTCAAATATGTCTCAGTTTTCCTCCCCTGGTACTCGGGTGCAACATTCCAGACGCTTTACTAACACTCTCCCCACTTGGAGAGTCAGTCCCTTTAACCTCCTGTTTGGCCCAGTTTGCAATTTCTGCGGAAGATGAACAGGAATAGCGAGAACCAATGAGAGACTAGCTGGAGGTGTCTGGACGGGCAAATTTAACTCTCATTTCCCACCAGGAAGAGGAAATAACCAAAGGCTCAGCGTGCCGTGCCGGAACCAGATTAGGGCCTGAAGCCATCCTGCGGTATTGCGGCCAGGTCACAAGAAAGCGAGTTGAAGAAAGGAGCTCAGGGGCACTGTAATTCACAAACCTGCAGAGTTATAAATGACAGCTATCGTCCAAAAATAGACTGAAGTAAGGCTGCCAAGAGGACTTGAAAGCGGGGCAGAATTGCAGGAAACCGATTTCAGGAGGTAGACTGGAATTGCATTGAAAGCATAGGAAAAGAGGCAGAACGTCCACAATGATGCACTTGGCCAAAAAGGGCGTATGCGTTTTTTCCTGAATATATTCAGGAAAAAACGCATACGCCCTTTTTGGCCAACCAAGCAAGCTTGGAAAGGAAATCTGCACTACAATGAAGTCTCACTTCCCCCCGGTCAAAAGGGCCATCTGAAAAAAGTGTAAAATCCAGAAAGGCAGGACAGGCCATGGAGAACTGGGAGCCTTGTTATGCTGATGGGCGGGATGTAAATTGCCAACAGACACTCGGGAGAAGTGTATGGTGTTTCCTGAAACATCTAAAAAACAAAGCAACAGAGCCTAGGGCACTGCCACTTATGGTCCTATAGCTTAGGGAAATTAAAATCAAAAAGACACAGCCACCCCAAAGTTTGGGACGCCTCTGTTTACAAGAACCTCGTTTACAGTACAAGTTCAACATCGCAGAAAGTGAAAAATGGATAAAGAAGTTGTGGTATTTACTTACAAAGCAATATCACTCAGCAATGAAATCTATGTCATCAGGCCCTTAGCATCACAATGAGTGGATTCAGGTATGATGATTCTAACTGAACTAAGTCACACAGAAAAAGAAACATCATAAGATATCAGTAATACACGGAATGTAAACTTGGCTACACAGGAACTGAATTACAGAACAGAACAGGGTCTCAAATTTAGAAAACCAACTTATGCTTGCTTAAGGGTAAAGGTGAGTTGGGGTGCTGCATAAAACCAGAGATTGAAATGAGCACAGATAAAGTTCCTTAAGTCAAATATGGAATAGACAAGAGCTACTCCTTGCTCAACGAAATGGACTCAACACCGCATATTAAACGCCTAAGAATGTACCTGACTAGTAATTATCGTAAAACCTATGGATTGCTATGTCTCCGAAAGAGAATCAAGCATGTGTACAGGGGCATAAACGCAGCAGTGATAGGATTGGAGAGGTTCGGTCAGCAAATGAAGACCCTTTGAAGTCATATTGCATGGTACCCATTCCACGGGTTTCAACTACCCAGGTTTAAGGTATTCTTCCTTCAGCTAAAACATGCATGTGGAACCTAGAGTATGATCAACCATGTGATCGGGAGACGTGTTCAAATATGTCTCAGTTTTCCTCCCCTGGTACTCGGGTGCAACATTCCAGATGCTTTACTAACACTCTCCCCACTTGGAGAGTCAGCGCCTTTAACCTCCTGTTTGGCCCAGTTTGCAATTTCTGCGGAAGATGAACAGGAATAGCGAGAACCAATGAGAGGCTAGCTGGAGGTGTCTGGACGGGCAAATTTAACTCTCATTTCCCACCAGGAGGAGGAAATAACCAAAGGCTCAGCGTGCCGTACCGGAACCAGATTAGGGCCTGAAGCCATCCTGCGGTGTTGCGGCCAGGTCACAAGACAGAAGTTGAAGAAAGGAGCTCAGGGGCACTGTAATTCACAAACCTGCAGAGTTATAAATGACAGCTATCGTCCAAAAATAGACTGAAGTAAGGCTGCCAAGAGGACTTGAAAGTGGGGCAGAATTGCAGGAAACCGATTTCAGGAGGTAGACTGGAATTGCATTGAAAGCATAGGAAAAGAGGCAGAACGTCCACAATGATGCACTTGGCCAAAAAGGGCGTATGCGTTTTTTCCTGAATATATTCAGGAAAAAACGCATACGCCCTTTTTGGCCAACCAAGCAAGCTTGCAAAGGAAATCTGCACTACAATGAAGTCTCACTTCCCCCCGGTCAAAAGGGCCATCTGAAAAAAGTGTAAAATCCAGAAAGGCAGGACAGGTCATGGAGAACTGGGAGCCTTGTTATGCTGATGGGCGGGATGTAAATTGCCAACAACCACTCGGGAGAAGTGTATGGTGTTTCCTGAAACATGTAAAAAACAAAGCAACAGAACCTAGGGCACTTCCACTTATGGTCCTATAGCTTAGGGAAATTAAAATCAAAAAGACACAGCCACCTCAAAGTTTGGAACGGCTCTGTTTACAAGAACCTCGTTTACAGTACAAGTTCAACATCGCAGAAAGTGAAAAATGGATAAAGAAGTTGTGGTATTTACTTACAAAGCAATATCACTCAGCAATGAAATCTGTGTCATCAGGCCCTTAGCAGCACAATGAGTGGATTCAGGTATGATGATTCTAACTGAAGTAAGTCACACAGAAAAAGAAACATCATAAGATATCAGTAATACATGGAATGTAAACTTGGCTACACAGGAACTGAATTACAGAACAGAACAGGGTCTCAAATTTAGAAAACCAACTTATGCTTGCTTAAGGGTAAAGGTGAGTTGGGGTGCTGCATAAAACCAGAGATTGAAATGAGCACAGATAAAGTTCCTTAAGTCAAATATGGAATAGACAAGAGCTACTCCTTGCTCAACGAAATGGACTCAACACCGCATATTAAACGCCTAAGAATGTACCTGACTAGTAAGTATCGGAAAACCTATGGATTGCTATGTCTCCGAAAGAGAATCAAGCATGTGTACAGGGGCATAAACGCAGCAGTGATAGGATTGGAGAGGTTCGGTGAGCAAATGAAGACCCTTTGAAGTCATATTGCATGGTACCCATTACACGGGTCTTAACTTTCCAGGTTTAAGATATTCTTCCTTCAGCTAAAACATGCATGTGGAACCCAAGTATGATCAACCATGTGAACGGGAGACGTGTTCAAATATGTCTCAGTTTTCCTCCCCTTGTACTCGGGTGAAACATTCCAGACGCTTTACTAACACTCTCCCCACTTGGAGAGTCAGTCCCTTTAACCTCCTGTTTGGCCCAGTTTGCAATTTCTGCGGAAGATGAACAGGAATAGCGAGAACCAATGAGAGACTAGCTGGAGGTGTCTGGACGGGCAAATTTAACTCTCATTTCCCACCAGGAAGAGGAAATAACCAAAGGCTCAGCGTGCCGTGCCGGAACGAGATTAGGGCCTGAAGCCATCCTGCGGTGTTGCGGCCAGGTCACAAGAAAGCGAGTTGAAGAAAGGAGCTCAGGGGCACTGTAATTCACAAACCTGCAGAGTTATAAATGACAGCTATCGTCCAAAAATAGACTGAAGTAAGGCTGCCAAGAGGACTTGAAAGCGGGGCAGAATTGCAGGAAACTGATTTCAGGAGGTAGACTGGAATTGCATTGAAAGCATAGGAAAAGAGGTAGAACGTCCACAATGATGCACTTGGCCAAAAAGGGCGTATGCGTTTTTTCCTGAATATATTCAGGAAAAAACGCATACGCCCTTTTTGGCCAACCAAGCAAGCTTGGAAAGGAAATCTGCACTACAATGAAGTCTCACTTCCCCCCGGTCAAAAGGGCCATCTGAAAAAAGTGTAAAATCCAGAAAGGCAGGACAGGCCATGGAGAACTGGGAGCCTTGTTATGCTGATGGGCGGGATGTAAATTGCCAACAGACACTCGGGAGAAGTGTATGGTGTTTCCTGAAACATCTAAAAAACAAAGCAACAGAGCCTAGGGCACTGCCACATATGGTCCTATAGCTTAGGGAAATTAAAATCAAAAAGACACAGCCACCCCAAAGTTTGGGACGCCTCTGTTTACAAGAACCTCGTTTACAGTACAAGTTCAACATCGCAGAAAGTGAAAAATGGATAAAGAAGTTGTGGTATTTACTTACAAAGCAATATCACTCAGCAATGAAATCTATGTCATCAGGCCCTTAGCATCACAATGAGTGGATTCAGGTATGATGATTCTAACTGAAATAAGTCACACAGAAAAAGAAACATCATAAGATATCAGTAATACACGGAATGTAAACTTGGCTACACAGGAACTGAATTACAGAACAGAACAGGGTCTCAAATTTAGAAAACCAACTTATGCTTGCTTAAGGGTAAAGGTGAGTTGGGGTGCTGCATAAAACCAGAGATTGAAATGAGCACAGATAAAGTTCCTTAAGTCAAATATGGAATAGACAAGAGCTACTCCTTGCTCAACGAAATGGACTCAACACCGCATATTAAACGCCTAAGAATGTACCTGACTAGTAATTATCGTAAAACCTATGGATTGCTATGTCTCCGAAAGAGAATCAAGCATGTGTACAGGGGCATAAACGCAGCAGTGATAGGATTGGAGAGGTTCGGTGAGCAAATGAAGACCCTTTGAAGTCATATTGCATGGTACCCATTACACGGGTCTTAACTTTCCAGGTTTAAGATATTCTTCCTTCAGCTAAAACATGCATGTGGAACCCAAGTATGATCAACCATGTGAACGGGAGACGTGTTCAAATATGTCTCAGTTTTCCTCCCCTGGTACTCGGGTGAAACATTCCAGACGCTTTACTAACACTCTCCCCACTTGGAGAGTCAGTCCCTTTAACCTCCTGTTTGGCCCAGTTTGCAATTTCTGCGGAAGATGAACAGGAATAGCGAGAACCAATGAGAGACTAGCTGGAGGTGTCTGGACGGGCAAATTTAACTCTCATTTCCCACCAGGAAGAGGAAATAACCAAAGGCTCAGCGTGCCGTGCCGGAACCAGATTAGGGCCTGAAGCCATCCTGCGGTGTTGCGGCGAGGTCACAAGAAAGCGAGTTGAAGAAAGGAGCTCAGGGGCACTGTAATTCACAAACCTGCAGAGTTATAAATGACAGCTATCGTCCAAAAATAGACTGAAGTAAGACTGCCAAGAGGACTTGAAAGCGGGGCAGAATTGCAGGAAACCGATTTCAGGAGGTAGACTGGAATTGCATTGAAAGCATAGGAAAAGAGGCAGAACGTCCACAATGATGCACTTGGCCAAAAAGGGCGTATGCGTTTTTTCCTGAATATATTCAGGAAAAAACGCATACGCCCTTTTTGGCCAACCAAGCAAGCTTGCAAAGGAAATCTGCACTACAATGAAGTCTCACTTCCCCCCGGTCAAAAGGGCCATCTGAAAAAAGTGTAAACTCCAGAAAGGCAGGACAGGCCATGGAGAACTGGGAGCCTTGTTATGCTGATGGGCGGGATGTAAATTGCCAACAACCACTCGGGAGAAGTGTATGGTGTTTCCTGAAACATGTAAAAAACAAAGCAACAGAGCCTAGGGCACTTCCACTTATGGTCCTATAGCTTAGGGAAATTAAAATCAAAAAGACACAGCCACCCCAAAGTTTGGGACGCCTCCGTTTACAAGAACCTCGTTTACCGTACAAGTTCAATATCACAGAAAGTGAAAAATGGATAAAGAATTTTTGGTACTTACGTACAATGCAGTATCACTCAGCAATGAAATCTATGTCATCAGGCCCGTAGCAGCATAATGAGTGGATTCAGGTACGATGATTCTCACTGAAATAAGTCACACAGAAAAAGAAACATCATAAGATATCACTAATACACGGAATGTAAACTTGGCTACACAGGAACTGAATTAGAGAACAGAACAGGGTCTCAAATTTAGAAAACCAACTTATGCTTGCTTAAGGGGAAAGGTGAGTTGGGGTGCTGCATAAAACCAGAGATTGAAATGAGCACAGATAAAGTTCCTTAAGCCAAATATAGAATAGACAAGAGCTACTCCTTGCTCAACGAAATGGACTCAACACCCCATATTAAACGCCTAAGAATGTACCTGACTAGTAAGTATCTTAAAACCTATGGATTGCTATGTCTCCAAAAGAGAATCAAGCGTGTGTACAGGGGCATAAACGCAGCAGTGATAGGATTGGAGAGGTTCGGTGAGCAAATGAAGACCCTTTGAAGTCATATTGCATGGTACCCATTCCACGGGTCTCAACTCTCCAGGTTTAAGGTATTCTTCCTTCAGCTAAAACATGCATGTGGAACCCAGAGTATGATCAACCATGTGAACGGGAGACGTGTTCAAATATGTCTCAGTTTTCCTCCACTGGTACTCGGGTGCAACATTCCAGACGCTTTACTAACACTCTCCCGACTTGGAGAGTCAGTCCCTTTAACCTCCTGTTTGGCCCAGTTTGCAATTTCTGCGGAAGATGAACATAATAGCGAGAACCAATGAGAGACTAGCTGGAGGTGTCTGAACGGGCAAATTTAACTCTCATTTCCCACCAGGAAGAGGAATTAACCAAAACTCAGCATGCCAGGCCAGAACCAGATTAGGGCCTGAAGCCATCCTGCGGTGTTGCGTCCAGGTCACAAGAAAGCGAGTTGAAGAAAGGAGCTCAGGGGCACTGTAATTCACAAACCTGCAGAGTTATAAATGACAGCTATCGTCCAAAAATAGACTGAAGTAAGGCTGCCAAGAGGACTTGAAAGCGGGGCAGAATTGCAGGAATCCGATTTCAGGAGGCAGACTGGAATTGCATTGAAAGCATAGGAAAAGAGGCAGAACGTCCACAATGATGCACTTGGCCAAAAAGGGCGTATGCGTTTTTTCCTGAATATATTCAGGAAAAAACGCATACGCCCTTTTTGGCCAACCAAGCAAGCTTGCAAAGGAAATCTGCACTACAATGAAGTCTCACTTCCCCCCGGTCAAAAGGGCCATCTGAAAAAAGTGTAAAATCCAGAAACGCAACAGGCCATTGAGAACTGGGAGCCTTGTTATGCTGATGGGCGGGATGTAAATTCCCAACAGACACTCGGGAGAAGTGTATGGTGTTTCCTGAAACATCTAAAAAACAAAGCAACAGAGCCTAGGGCACTTCCACTTATGGTCCTATAGCTTAGGGAAATTAAAATCAAAAAGACACAGCCACCCCAAAGTTTGGAACGGCTCTGTTTACAAGAACCTCGTTTACAGTACAAGTTCAACATCGCAGAAAGTGAAAAATGGATAAAGAAGTTGTGGTATTTACTTACAAAGCAATATCACTCAGCAATGAAATCTGTGTCATCAGGCCCTTAGCAGCACAATGAGTGGATTCAGGTATGATGATTCTAACTGAAGTAAGTCACACAGAAAAAGAAACATCATAAGATATCAGTAATACATGGAATGTAAACTTGGCTACACAGGAACTGAATTACAGAACAGAACAGGGACTCAAATTTAGAAAAACAACTTATGCTTGCTTAAGGGTAAAGGTGAGTTGGGGTGCTGCATAAAACCAGAGATTGAAATGAGCACAGATAAAGTTCCTTAAGTCAAATATGGAATAGACAAGAGCTACTCCTTGCTCAACGAAATGGACTCAACACCGCATATTAAACGCCTAAGAATGTACCTGACTAGTAAGTATCTTAAAACCTATGGATTGCTATGTCTCCGAAAGAGAATCAAGCATGTGTACAGGGGCATAAACGCAGCAGTGATAGGATTGGAGAGGTTCGGTGAGCAAATGAAGACCCTTTGAAGTCATATTGCATGGTACCCATTACACGCGTCTTAACTCTCCAGGTTTAAGGTATTCTTCCTTCAGCTAAAACATGCATGTGGAACACAAGTATGATCAACCATGTGAACGGGAGACGTGTTCAAATATGTCTCAGTTTTCCTCCCCTGGTACTCGGGTGCAACATTCCAGACGCTTTACTAACACTCTCCCCACTTGGAGAGTCAGCGCCTTTAACCTCCTGTTTGGCCCAGTTTGCAATTTCTGCGGAAGATGAACAGGAATAGCGAGAACCAATGAGAGGCTAGCTGGAGGTGTCTGGACGGGCAAATTTAACTCTCATTTCCCACCAGGAAGAGGAAATAACCAAAGTCTCAGCGTGCCGTACCGGAACCAGATTAGGGCCTGAAGCCATCCTGCGGTGTTGCGGCCAGCTCAAAAGAAAGCGAGTTGAAGAAAGGAGCTCAGGGGGACTGTAATTCACAAACCTGCAGAGTTATAAATGACAGCTATCGTCCAAAAATAGACTGAAGTAAGGCTGCCAAGAGGACTTGAAAGCGGGGCAGAATTGCAGGAAACCGATTTCAGGAGGTAGACTGGAATTGCATTGAAAGCATAGGAAAAGAGGCAGAACGTCCACAATGATGCACTTGGCCAAAAAGGGCGTATGCGTTTTTTCCTGAATATATTCAGGAAAAAACGCATACGCCCTTTTTGGCCAACCAAGCAAGCTTGCAAAGGAAATCTGCACTACAATGAAGTCTCACTTCCCCCCGGTCAAAAGGGCCATCTGAAAAAAGTGTAAAATCCAGAAAGGCAGGACAGGCCATGGAGAACTGGGAGCCTTGTTATGCTGATGGGCGGGATGTAAATTGCCAACAACCACTCGGGAGAAGTGTATGGTGTTTCCTGAAACATCTAAAAAACAAAGCAACAGAACCTAGGGCACTTCCACTTATGGTCCTATAGCTTAGGGAAATTAAAATCAAAAAGAGACAGCCACCCCAAAGTTTGGGACGCCTCTGTGTACAAGAACCTCGTTTACAGTACAAGTTCAACATCGCAGAAGGTGAAAAATGGATAAAGAAGTTGTGGTATTTACTTACAAAGCAATATCACTCAGCAATGAAATCTATGTCATCAGGCCCTTAGCATCACAATGAGTGGATTCAGGTATGATGATTCTAACTGAAGTAAGTCACACAGAAAAAGAAACATCATAAGATATCAGTAATACATGGAATGTAAACTTGGCTACACAGGAAGTGAATTACAGAACAGAACAGGGACTCAAATTTAGAAAAACAACTTATGCTTGCTTCAGGGTAAAGGTGAGTTGGGGTGCTGCATAAAACCAGAGATTGAAATGAGCACAGATAAAGTTCCTTAAGCCAAATATGGAATAGACAAGAGCTACTCCTTGCTCAACGAAATGGACTCAACACAGCATATTAAACGCCTAAGAATGTACCTGACTTGTAAGTATCTTAAAACCTATGGATTGCTATGTCTCCAAAAGAGAATCAAGCATGTGTACAGGGGCATAAACGCAGCAGTGATAGGATTGGAGAGGTTCGGTGAGCAAATGAAGACCCTTTGAAGTCATATTGCATGGTACCCATTCCACGGGTTTCAACTACCCAGGTTTAAGGTATTCTTCCTTCAGCTAAAACATGCATGTGGAACCCAGAGTATGATCAACCATGTGATCGGGAGACGTGTTCAAATATGTCTCAGTTTTCCTCCCCTGGTACTCGGGTGCAACATTCCAGACGCTTTACTAACACTCTCCCCACTTGGAGAGTCAGCGCCTTTAACCTCCTGTTTGGCCCAGTTTGCAATTTCTGCGGAAGATGAACAGGAATAGCGAGAACCAATGAGAGACTAGCTGGAGGTGTCTGGACGGGCAAATTTAACTCTCATTTCCCACCAGGAAGAGGAAATAACCAAAGGCTCAGCGTGCCGTGCCGGAACCAGATTAGGGCCTGAAGCCATCCTGCAGTGTTGCGGCCAGGTCACAAGAAAGCAAGTTGAAGAAAGGAGCTCAGGGGCACTGTAATTCACAAACCTGCAGAGTTATAAATGACAGCTATCGTCCAAAAATAGACTGAAGTAAGGCTGCCAAGAGGACTTGAAAGCGGGGCAGAATTGCAGGAAACCGATTTCAGGAGGTAGACTGGAATTGCATTGAAAGCATAGGAAAAGAGGCAGAACGTCCACAATGATGCACTTGGCCAAAAAGGGCGTATGCGTTTTTTCCTGAATATATTCAGGAAAAAACGCATACGCCCTTTTTGGCCAACCAAGCAAGCTTGCAAAGGAAATCTGCACTACAATGAAGTCTCACTTCCCCCCAGGCAAAAGGGCCATCTGAAAAAAGTGTAAAATCCAGAAAGGCAGGACAGGCCATGGAGAACTGGGAGCCTTGTTATGCTGATGGGCGGGATGTAAATTGCCAACAACCACTCGGGAGAAGTGTATGGTGTTTCCTGAAACATCTAAAAAACAAAGCAACAGAGCCTAGGGCACTTATGGTCCTATAGCTTAGGAAAATTAAAATCAAAAAGACACAGCCACCCCAAAGTTTGGGACGCCTCCGTTTACAAGAACCTCGTTTACCGTACAAGTTCAATATCACAGAAAGTGAAAAATGGATAAAGAACTTGTGGTACTTACGTACAATGCAGTATCACTCAGCAATGAAATCTATGTCATCAGGCCCGTAGCAGCATAATGAGTGGATTCAGGTACGATGATTCTAACTGAAATAAGTCACACAGAAAAAGAAACATCATAAGATATCACTAATACACGGAATGTAAACTTGGCTACACAGGAACTGCATTCCAAAACAGAACAGGGTCTCAAATTTAGAAAACCAACTTATGCTTGCTTAAGGGGAAAGGTGAGTTGGGGTGCTGCATAAAACCAGAGATTGAAATGAGCACAGATAAAGTTCCTTAAGCCAAATATGGAATAGACAAGAGCTACTCCTTGCTCAACGAAATGGACTCAACACCGCATATTAAACGCCTAAGAATGTACCTGACTTGTAAGTATCTTAAAACCTAAGAATTGCTATGTCTCCGAAAGAGAATCAAGCATGTGTACAGGGGCATAAACACAGCAGTGATAGGATTGGAGAGGTTCGGTGAGCAAATGAAGACCCTTTGAAGTCATATTGCATGGTACCCATTCCACGGGTTTCAACTACCCAGGTTTAAGGTATTCTTCCTTCAGCTAAAACATGCATGTGGAACCTAGAGTATGATCAACCATGTGATCGGGAGACGTGTTCAAATATGTCTCAGTTTTCCTCCCCTGGTACTCGGGTGCAACATTCCAGACGCTTTACTAACACTCTCCCTAAGTGGAGAGTCAGTCCCTTTAACCTCCTGTTTGGCCCAGTTTGCAATTTCTGCGGAAGATGAACAGGAATAGCGAGAACCAATGAGAGGCTAGCTGGAGGTGTCTGGACGGGCAAATTTAACTCTCATTTCCCACCAGGAAGAGGAATTAACCAAAGGCTCAGCATGCCGGACCGGAACCAGATTAGGGCCTGAAGCCATCCTGCGGTGTTGCGGCCAGGTCACAAGAAAGCGAGTTGAAGAAAGGAGCTCAGGGGCACTGTAATTCACAAACCTGCAGAGTTATAAATGACAGCTATCGTCCAAAAATAGACTGAAGTAAGGCTGCCAAGAGGACTTGAAAGCGGGGCAGAATTGCAGGAAAGCGATTTCAGGAAGTAGACTGGAATTGCATTGAAAGCATAGGAAAAGAGGCAGAACGTCCACAATGATGCACTTGGCCAAAAAGGGCGTATGCGTTTTTTCCTGAATATATTAAGGAAAAAACGCATACGCCCTTTTTGGCCAACCAAGCAAGCTTGCAAAGGAAATCTGCACTACAATGAAGTCTCACTTCCCCCCGGTCAAATGGGCCATCTGAAAAAAGTGTAAAATCCAGAAAGGCAGGACAGGCCATGGAGAACTGGGAGCCTTGTTATGCTGATGGGCGGGATGTAAATTGCCAACAGACACTCGGGAGAAGTGTATGGTGTTTCCTGAAACATCTAAAAAACAA
The DNA here is from genome assembly GCF_951394435.1 of Stenella coeruleoalba. Taxonomy (NCBI): domain Eukaryota; kingdom Metazoa; phylum Chordata; class Mammalia; order Artiodactyla; family Delphinidae; genus Stenella; species Stenella coeruleoalba. The sequence continues at coordinate 760,488 of NW_027646328.1, forward strand.
AGCAACAGAACCTAGGGCACTGCCACTTATGGTCCTATAGCTTAGGGAAATTAAAATCAAAAAGACACAGCCACCCCAAAGTTTGGGACGCCTCTGTTTACAAGAACCTCGTTACAGTACAAGTTCAACATCGCAGAAAGTGAAAAATGGATAAAGAAGTTGTGGTATTTACTTACAAAGCAATATCACTCAGCAATGAAGTCTATGTCAGCAGGCCCTTAGCATCACAATGAGTGGATTCAGGTATGATGATTCTAACTGAAATAAGTCACACAGAAAAAGAAACATCATAAGATATCAGTAATACACGGAATGTAAACTTGGCTACACAGGAACTGAATTACAGAACAGAACAGGGTCTCAAATTTAGAAAACCAACTTATGCTTGCTTAAGGGTAAAGGTGAGTTGGGGTGCTGCATAAAACCAGAGATTGAAATGAGCACAGATAAAGTTCCTTAAGTCAAATATGGAATAGACAAGAGCTACTCCTTGCTCAACGAAATGGACTCAACACCGCATATTAAACGCCTAAGAATGTACCTGACTAGTAAGTATCGTAAAACCTATGGATTGCTATGTCTCCGAAAGAGAATCAAGCATGTGTACAGGGGCATAAATGCAGCAGTGATAGGATTGGAGAGGTTTGGTGAGCAAATGAAGACCCTTTGAAGTCATATTGCATGGTACCCATTACACGGGTCTCAACTCTCCAGGTTTAAGGTATTCTTCCTTCAGCTAAAACATGCATGTGGAACCCAAGTATGATCAACCATGTGAACGGGAGACGTGTTCAAATATGTCTCAGTTTTCCTCCCCTGGTACTCGGCTGCAACATTCCAGACGCTTTACTAACACTCTCCCCACTTGGAGAGTCAGCGCCTTTAACCTCCTGTTTGGCCCAGTTTGCAATTTCTGCGGAAGATGAACAGGAATAGCGAGAACCAATGAGAGGCTAGCTGGAGGTGTCTGGACGGGCAAATTTAACTCTCATTTCCCACCAGGAAGAGGAATTAACCAAAGGCTCAGCGTGCCGTGCCGGAACCAGATTAGGGCCTGAAGCCATCCTGCGGTGTTGCGGCCAGGTCACAAGAAAGCGAGTTGAAGAAAGGAGCTCAGGGGCACTGTAATTCACAAACATGCAGAGTTATAAATGACAGCTATCGTCCAAAAATAGACTGAAGTAAGGCTGCCAAGAGGACTTGAAAGCGGGGCAGAATTGCAGGAAACCGATTTCAGGAGGTAGACTGGAATTGCATTGAAAGCATAGGAAAAGAGGCAGAACGTCCACAATGATGCACTTGGCCAAAAAGGGCGTATGCGTTTTTTCCTGAATATATTCAGGAAAAGACGCATACGCCCTTTTTGGCCAACCAAGCAAGCTTGCAAAGGAAATCTGCACTACAATGAAGTCTCACTTCCCCCCGGTCAAAAGGGCCATCTGAAAAAAGTGTAAAATCCAGAAAGGCAGGACAGGCCATGGAGAACTGGGAGCCTTGTTATGCTGATGGGCGGGATGTAATTTGCCAACAACCACTCGGGAGAAGTGTATGGTGTTTCCTGAAACATCTAAAAAACAAAGCAACAGAACCTAGGGCACTTCCACTTATGGTCCTATAGCTTAGGGAAATTAAAATCAAAAAGACACAGCCACCCCAAAGTTTGGAACGGCTCTGTTTACAAGAACCTCGTTTACAGTACAAGTTCAACATCGCAGAAAGTGAAAAATGGATAAAGAAGTTGTGGTATTTACTTACAAAGCAATATCACTCAGCAATGAAATCTGTGTCATCAGGCCCTTAGCAGCACAATGAGTGGATTCAGGTATGATGATTCTAACTGAACTAAGTCACACAGAAAAAGAAACATCATAAGATATCAGTAATACACGGAATGTAAACTTGGCTACACAGGAACTGAATTACAGAACAGAACAGGGTCTCAAATTTAGAAAACCAACATATGCTTGCTTAAGGGTAAAGGTGAGTTGGGGTGCTGCATAAAACCAGAGATTGAAATGAGCACAGATAAAGTTCCTTAAGTCAAATATGGAATAGACAAGAGCTACTCCTTGCTCAACGAAATGGACTCAACACCGCATATTAAACGCCTAAGAATGTACCTGACTAGTAAGTATCGTAAAACCTATGGATTGCTATGTCTCCAAAAGAGAATCAAGCATGTGTACAGGGACATAAACGCAGCAGTGATAGGATTGGAGAGGTTCGGTGAGCAAATGAAGACCCTTTGAAGTCATATTGCATGGTACCCATTACACGGGTCTCAACTCTGCAGGTTTAAGTTATTCTTCCTTCAGCTAAATCATGCATGTGGAACCCAAGTATGATCAGCCATGTGAAAGGGAGACGTGTTCAAATATGTCTCAGTTTTCCTCCCCTGGTACTCGGGTGCAACATTCCAGACGCTTTACTAACACTCTCCCCACTTGGAGAGTCAGCGCCTTTAACCTCCTGTTTGGCCCAGTTTGCAATTTCTGCGGAAGATGAACAGGAATAGCGAGAACCAATGAGAGGCTAGCTGGAAGTGTCTGGACGGGCAAATTTAACTCTCATTTCCCACCAGGAAGAGGAAATAACCAAAGGCTCAGCGTGCCATACCGGAAACAGATTAGGGCCTGAAGCCATCCTGTGGTGTTGCGGCCAGGTCACAAGAAAGCAAGTTGAAGAAAGGAGCTCAGGGGCACTGTAATTCACAAACCTGCAGAGTTATAAATGACAGCTATCGTCCAAAAATAGACTGAAGTAAGGCTGCCAAGAGGACTTGAAAGCAGGGCAGAATTGCAGGAAACCAATTTCAGGAGGTAGACTGGAATTGCATTGAAAGCATAGGAAAAGAGGCAGAACGTCCACAATGATGCACTTGGCCAAAAAGGGCGTATGCGTTTTTTCCTGAATATATTCAGGAAAAAACGCACACGCCCTTTTTGGCCAACCAAGCAAGCTTGCAAAGGAAATCTGCACTACAATGAAGTCTCACTTCCCCCCGGTCAAAAGGGCCATCTGAAAAAAGTGTAAAATCCAGAAAGGCAGGACAGGCCATGGAGAACTGGGAGCCTTGTTATGCTGATGGGCGGGATGTAAATTGCCAACAACCACTCGGGAGAAGTGTATGGTGTTTCCTGAAACATCTAAAAAACAAAGCAACAGAACCTAGGGCACTTCCACTTATGGTCCTATAGCTTAGGGAAATTAAAATCAAAAAGACACAGCCACCCCAAAGTTTGGAACGGCTCTGTTTACAAGAACCTCGTTTACAGTACAAGTTCAACATCGCAGAAAGTGAAAAATGGATAAAGAAGTTGTGGTATTTACTTACAAAGCAATATCACTCAGCAATGAAATCTGTGTCATCAGGCCCTTAGCAGCACAATGAGTGGATTCAGGTATGATGATTCTAACTGAAGTAAGTCACACAGAAAAAGAAACATCATAAGATATCAGTAATACACGGAATGTAAACTTGGCTACACAGGAACTGAATTACAGAACAGAACAGGGTCTCAAATTTAGAAAACCAACTTATGCTTGCTTAAGGGTAAAGGTGAGTTGGGGTGCTGCATAAAACCAGAGATTGAAATGAGCACAGATAAAGTTCCTTAAGTCAAATATGGAATAGACAAGAGCTACTCCTTGCTCAACAAAATGGACTCAACACCACATATTAAACGCCTAAGAATGTACCTGACTAGTAAGTATCTTAAAACCTATGGATTGCTATGTCTCCGAAGGAGAATCAAGCATGTGTACAGGGGCATAAACGCAGCAGTGATAGGATTGGAGAGGTTCGGGGAGCAAATGAAGACCCTTTGAAGTCATATTGCATGGTACCCATTCCACGGGTTTCAACTACCCAGGTTTAAGGTATTCTTCCTTCAGCTAAAACATGCATGTGGAATCTAGAGTATGATCAACCATGTGATCGGGAGACGTGTTCAAATATGTCTCAGTTTTCCTCCCCTGGTACTCGGGTGCAACATTCCAGACGCTTTACTAACACTCTCCCCACTTGGAGAGTCAGCGCCTTTAACCTCCTGTTTGGCCCAGTTTGCAATCTCTGCGGAAGATGAACAGGAATAGCGAGAACCAATGAGAGACTAGCTGGAGGTGTCTGGACGGGCAAATTTAACTCTCATTTCCCACCAGGAAGAGGAAATAACCAAAGGCTCAGCGTGCCGTGCCGGAACAAGATTAGGGCCTGAAGCCATCCTGCGGTGTTGCGGCCAGGTCACAAGAAAGCGAGTTGAAGAAAGGAGCTCAGGGGCACTGTAATTCACAAACCTGCAGAGTTATAAATGACAGCTATCGTCCAAAAATAGACTGAAGTAAGGCTGCGAAGAGGACTTGAAAGCGGGGCAGAATTGCAGGAAACCGATTTCAGGAGGTAGACTGGAATTGCATTGAAAGCATAGGAAAAGAGGCAGAACGTCCACAATGATGCACTTGGCCAAAAAGGGCGTATGCGTTTTTTCCTGAATATATTCAGGAAAAAACGCATACGCCCTTTTTGGCCAACCAAGCAAGCTTGCAAAGGAAATCTGCACTACAATGAAGTCTCACTTCCCCCCGGTCAAAAGGGCCATCTGAAAAAAGTGTAAAATCCAGAAAGGCAGAACAGGCCATGGAGAACTGGGAGCCTTGTTATGCTGATGGGCGGGATGTAAATTGCCAACAGACAATCGGGAGAAGTGTATGGTGTTTCCTGAAACATCTAAAAAACAAAGCAACAGAGCCTAGGGCACTGCCACTTATGGTCCTATAGCTTAGGGAAATTAAAATCAAAAAGACACAGCCACCCCAAAGTTTGGGACGCCTCTGTTTACAAGAACCTCGTTTAGAGTACAAGTTCAACATCGCAGAAAGTGAAAAATGGATAAAGAAGTTGTGGTATTTACTTACAAAGCAATATCACTCAGCAATGAAATCTATGTCATCAGGCACTTAGCATCACAATGAGTGGATTCAGGTATGATGATTCTAACTGAAGTAAGTCACACAGAAAAAGAAACATCATAAGATATCAGTAATACACGGAATGTAAACTTGGCTACACAGGAACTGAATTACAGAACAGAACAGGGTCTCAAATTTAGAAAACCAACTTATGCTTGCTTAAGGGTAAAGGTGAGTTGGGGTGCTGCATAAAACCAGAGATTGAAATGAGCACAGATTAAGTTCCTTAAGTCAAATATGGAATAGACAAGAGCTACTCCTTGCTCAACGAAATGGACTCAACACCGCATATTAAACGCCTAAGAATGTACCTGACTACTAAGTATCGTAAAACCTATGGATTGCTATGTCTCCAAAAGAGAATCAAGCATGTGTACAGGGACATAAACGCAGCAGTGATAGGATTGGAGAGGTTCGGTGAGCAAATGAAGACCCTTTGAAGTCATATTGCATGGTACCCATTACACGGGTCTCAACTCTGCAGGTTTAAGTTATTCTTCCTTCAGCTAAAACATGCATGTGGAACCCAAGTATGATCAACCATGTGAACGGGAGACGTGTTCAAATATGTCTCAGTTTTCCTCCCCTGGTACTCGGGTGCAACATTCCAGACGCTTTACTAACACTCTCCCCACTTGGAGAGTCAGCGCCTTTAACCTCCTGTTTGGCCCAGTTTGCAATTTCTGCGGAAGATGAACAGGAATAGCGAGAACCAATGAGAGGCTAGCTGGAAGTGTCTGGACGGGCAAATTTAACTCTCATTTCCCACCAGGAAGAGGAAATAACCAAAGGCTCAGCGTGCCATACCGGAAACAGATTAGGGCCTGAAGCCATCCTGCGGTGTTGCGGCCAGGTCACAAGAAAGCAAGTTGAAGAAAGGAGCTCAGGGGCACTGTAATTCACAAACCTGCAGAGTTATAAATGACAGCTATCGTCCAAAAATAGACTGAAGTAAGGCTGCCAAGAGGACTTGAAAGCAGGGCAGAATTGCAGGAAACCAATTTCAGGAGGTAGACTGGAATTGCATTGAAAGCATAGGAAAAGAGGCAGAACGTCCACAATGATGCACTTGGCCAAAAAGGGCGTATGCGTTTTTTCCTGAATATATTCAGGAAAAAACGCACACGCCCTTTTTGGCCAACCAAGCAAGCTTGCAAAGGAAATCTGCACTACAATGAAGTCTCACTTCCCCCCGGTCAAAAGGGCCATCTGAAAAAAGTGTAAAATCCAGAAAGGCAGGACAGGCCATGGAGAACTGGGAGCCTTGTTATGCTGATGGGCGGGATGTAAATTGCCAACAACCACTCGGGAGAAGTGTATGGTGTTTCCTGAAACATCTAAAAAACAAAGCAACAGAACCTAGGGCACTTCCACTTATGGTCCTATAGCTTAGGGAAATTAAAATAAAAAAGACACAGCCACCCCAAAGTTTGGAACGGCTCTGTTTACAAGAACCTCGTTTACAGTACAAGTTCAACATCGCAGAAAGTGAAAAATGGATAAAGAAGTTGTGGTATTTACTTACAAAGCAATATCACTCAGCAATGAAATCTGTGTCATCAGGCCCTTAGCAGCACAATGAGTGGATTCAGGTATGATGATTCTAACTAAAGTAAGTCACACAGAAAAAGAAACATCATAAGATATCAGTAATACACGGAATGTAAACTTGGCTACACAGGAACTGAATTACAGAACAGAACAGGGTCTCAAATTTAGAAAACCAACTTATGCTTGCTTAAGGGGAAAGGTGAGTTGGGGTGCTGCATAAAACCAGAGATTGAAATGAGCACAGATAAAGTTCCTTAAGCCAAATATGGAATAGACAAGAGCTACTCCTTGCTCAACGAAATGGACTCAACACCGCATATTAAACGCCTAAGAATGTACCTGACTTGTAAGTATCTTAAAACCTAAGAATTGCTATGTCTCCGAAAGAGAATCAAGCATGTGTACAGGGGCATAAACACAGCAGTGATAGGATTGGAGAGGTTCGGTGAGCAAATGAAGACCCTTTGAAGTCATATTGCATGGTACCCATTCCACGGGTTTCAACTACCCAGGTTTAAGGTATTCTTCCTTCAGCTAAAACATGCATGTGGAACCTAGAGTATGATCAACCATGTGATCGGGAGACGTGTTCAAATATGTCTCAGTTTTCCTCCCCTGGTACTCGGGTGCAACATTCCAGACGCTTTACTAACACTCTCCCTAAGTGGAGAGTCAGTCCCTTTAACCTCCTGTTTGGCCCAGTTTGCAATTTCTGCGGAAGATGAACAGGAATAGCGAGAACCAATGAGAGGCTAGCTGGAGGTGTCTGGACGGGCAAATTTAACTCTCATTTCCCACCAGGAAGAGGAATTAACCAAAGGCTCAGCATGCCGGACCGGAACCAGATTAGGGCCTGAAGCCATCCTGCGGTGTTGCGGCCAGGTCACAAGAAAGCGAGTTGAAGAAAGGAGCTCAGGGGCACTGTAATTCACAAACCTGCAGAGTTATAAATGACAGCTATCGTCCAAAAATAGACTGAAGTAAGGCTGCCAAGAGGACTTGAAAGCGGGGCAGAATTGCAGGAAACCGATTTCAGGAAGTAGACTGGAATTGCATTGAAAGCATAGGAAAAGAGGCAGAACGTCCACAATGATGCACTTGGCCAAAAAGGGCGTATGCGTTTTTTCCTGAATATATTAAGGAAAAAACGCATACGCCCTTTTTGGCCAACCAAGCAAGCTTGCAAAGGAAATCTGCACTACAATGAAGTCTCACTTCCCCCCGGTCAAATGGGCCATCTGAAAAAAGTGTAAAATCCAGAAAGGCAGGACAGGCCATGGAGAACTGGGAGCCTTGTTATGCTGATGGGCGGGATGTAAATTGCCAACAGACACTCGGGAGAAGTGTATGGTGTTTCCTGAAACATCTAAAAAACAAAGCAACAGAACCTAGGGCACTGCCACTTATGGTCCTATAGCTTAGGGAAATTAAAATCAAAAAGACACAGCCACCCCAAAGTTTGGGACGCCTCTGTTTACAAGAACCTCGTTACAGTACAAGTTCAACATCGCAGAAAGTGAAAAATGGATAAAGAAGTTGTGGTATTTACTTACAAAGCAATATCACTCAGCAATGAAGTCTATGTCAGCAGGCCCTTAGCATCACAATGAGTGGATTCAGGTATGATGATTCTAACTGAAATAAGTCACACAGAAAAAGAAACATCATAAGATATCAGTAATACACGGAATGTAAACTTGGCTACACAGGAACTGAATTACAGAACAGAACAGGGTCTCAAATTTAGAAAACCAACTTATGCTTGCTTAAGGGTAAAGGTGAGTTGGGGTGCTGCATAAAACCAGAGATTGAAATGAGCACAGATAAAGTTCCTTAAGTCAAATATGGAATAGACAAGAGCTACTCCTTGCTCAACGAAATGGACTCAACACCGCATATTAAACGCCTAAGAATGTACCTGACTAGTAAGTATCGTAAAACCTATGGATTGCTATGTCTCCGAAAGAGAATCAAGCATGTGTACAGGGGCATAAACGCAGCAGTGATAGGATTGGAGAGGTTCGGTGAGCAAATGAAGACCCTTTGAAGTCATATTGCATGGTACCCATTCCACGGGTTTCAACTACCCAGGTTTAAGGTATTCTTCCTTCAGCTAAAACATGCATGTGGAATCTAGAGTATGATCAACCATGTGATCGGGAGACGTGTTCAAATATGTCTCAGTTTTCCTCCCCTGGTACTCGGGTGCAACATTCCAGACGCTTTACTAACACTCTCCCCACTTGGAGAGTCAGCGCCTTTAACCTCCTGTTTGGCCCAGTTTGCAATCTCTGCGGAAGATGAACAGGAATAGCGAGAACCAATGAGAGACTAGCTGGAGGTGTCTGGACGGGCAAATTTAACTCTCATTTCCCACCAGGAAGAGGAAATAACCAAAGGCTCAGCGTGCCGTGCCGGAACAAGATTAGGGCCTGAAGCCATCCTGCGGTGTTGCGGCCAGGTCACAAGAAAGCGAGTTGAAGAAAGGAGCTCAGGGGCACTGTAATTCACAAACCTGCAGAGTTATAAATGACAGCTATCGTCCAAAAATAGACTGAAGTAAGGCTGCGAAGAGGACTTGATAGCGGGGCAGAATTGCAGGAAACCGATTTCAGGAGGTAGACTGGAATTGCATTGAAAGCATAGGAAAAGAGGCAGAACGTCCACAATGATGCACTTGGCCAAAAAGGGCGTATGCGTTTTTTCCTGAATATATTCAGGAAAAAACGCATACGCCCTTTTTGGCCAACCAAGCAAGCTTGCAAAGGAAATCTGCACTACAATGAAGTCTCACTTCCCCCCGGTCAAAAGGGCCATCTGAAAAAAGTGTAAAATCCAGAAAGGCAGAACAGGCCATGGAGAACTGGGAGCCTTGTTATGCTGATGGGCGGGATGTAAATTGCCAACAGACAATCGGGAGAAGTGTATGGTGTTTCCTGAAACATCTAAAAAACAAAGCAACAGAGCCTAGGGCACTGCCACTTATGGTCCTATAGCTTAGGGAAATTAAAATCAAAAAGACACAGCCACCCCAAAGTTTGGGACGCCTCTGTTTACAAGAACCTCGTTTAGAGTACAAGTTCAACATCGCAGAAAGTGAAAAATGGATAAAGAAGTTGTGGTATTTACTTACAAAGCAATATCACTCAGCAATGAAATCTATGTCATCAGGCACTTAGCATCACAATGAGTGGATTCAGGTATGATGATTCTAACTGAAGTAAGTCACACAGAAAAAGAAACATCATAAGATATCAGTAATACACGGAATGTAAACTTGGCTACACAGGAACTGAATTACAGAACAGAACAGGGTCTCAAATTTAGAAAACCAACTTATGCTTGCTTAAGGGTAAAGGTGAGTTGGGGTGCTGCATAAAACCAGAGATTGAAATGAGCACAGATTAAGTTCCTTAAGTCAAATATGGAATAGACAAGAGCTACTCCTTGCTCAACGAAATGGACTCAACACCGCATATTAAACGCCTAAGAATGTACCTGACTACTAAGTATCGTAAAACCTATGGATTGCTATGTCTCCAAAAGAGAATCAAGCATGTGTACAGGGACATAAACGCAGCAGTGATAGGATTGGAGAGGTTCGGTGAGCAAATGAAGACCCTTTGAAGTCATATTGCATGGTACCCATTACACGGGTCTCAACTCTGCAGGTTTAAGTTATTCTTCCTTCAGCTAAAACATGCATGTGGAACCCAAGTATGATCAACCATGTGAACGGGAGACGTGTTCAAATATGTCTCAGTTTTCCTCCCCTGGTACTCGGGTGCAACATTCCAGACGCTTTACTAACACTCTCCCCACTTGGAGAGTCAGCGCCTTTAACCTCCTGTTTGGCCCAGTTTGCAATTTCTGCGGAAGATGAACAGGAATAGCGAGAACCAATGAGAGGCTAGCTGGAAGTGTCTGGACGGGCAAATTTAACTCTCATTTCCCACCAGGAAGAGGAAATAACCAAAGGCTCAGCGTGCCATACCGGAAACAGATTAGGGCCTGAAGCCATCCTGCGGTGTTGCGGCCAGGTCACAAGAAAGCAAGTTGAAGAAAGGAGCTCAGGGGCACTGTAATTCACAAACCTGCAGAGTTATAAATGACAGCTATCGTCCAAAAATAGACTGAAGTAAGGCTGCCAAGAGGACTTGAAAGCAGGGCAGAATTGCAGGAAACCAATTTCAGGAGGTAGACTGGAATTGCATTGAAAGCATAGGAAAAGAGGCAGAACGTCCACAATGATGCACTTGGCCAAAAAGGGCGTATGCGTTTTTTCCTGAATATATTCAGGAAAAAACGCACACGCCCTTTTTGGCCAACCAAGCAAGCTTGCAAAGGAAATCTGCACTACAATGAAGTCTCACTTCCCCCCGGTCAAAAGGGCCATCTGAAAAAAGTGTAAAATCCAGAAAGGCAGGACAGGCCATGGAGAACTGGGAGCCTTGTTATGCTGATGGGCGGGATGTAAATTGCCAACAACCACTCGGGAGAAGTGTATGGTGTTTCCTGAAACATCTAAAAAACAAAGCAACAGAACCTAGGGCACTTCCACTTATGGTCCTATAGCTTAGGGAAATTAAAATAAAAAAGACACAGCCACCCCAAAGTTTGGAACGGCTCTGTTTACAAGAACCTCGTTTACAGTACAAGTTCAACATCGCAGAAAGTGAAAAATGGATAAAGAAGTTGTGGTATTTACTTACAAAGCAATATCACTCAGCAATGAAATCTGTGTCATCAGGCCCTTAGCAGCACAATGAGTGGATTCAGGTATGATGATTCTAACTGAAGTAAGTCACACAGAAAAAGAAACATCATAAGATATCAGTAATACACGGAATGTAAACTTGGCTACACAGGAACTGAATTACAGAACAGAACAGGGTCTCAAATTTAGAAAACCAACTTATGCTTGCTTAAGGGGAAAGGTGAGTTGGGGTGCTGCATAAAACCAGAGATTGAAATGAGCACAGATAAAGTTCCTTAAGCCAAATATGGAATAGACAAGAGCTACTCCTTGCTCAACGAAATGGACTCAACACCGCATATTAAACGCCTAAGAATGTACCTGACTTGTAAGTATCTTAAAACCTAAGAATTGCTATGTCTCCGAAAGAGAATCAAGCATGTGTACAGGGGCATAAACACAGCAGTGATAGGATTGGAGAGGTTCGGTGAGCAAATGAAGACCCTTTGAAGTCATATTGCATGGTACCCATTCCACGGGTTTCAACTACCCAGGTTTAAGGTATTCTTCCTTCAGCTAAAACATGCATGTGGAACCTAGAGTATGATCAACCATGTGATCGGGAGACGTGTTCAAATATGTCTCAGTTTTCCTCCCCTGGTACTCGGGTGCAACATTCCAGACGCTTTACTAACACTCTCCCTAAGTGGAGAGTCAGTCCCTTTAACCTCCTGTTTGGCCCAGTTTGCAATTTCTGCGGAAGATGAACAGGAATAGCGAGAACCAATGAGAGGCTAGCTGGAGGTGTCTGGACGGGCAAATTTAACTCTCATTTCCCACCAGGAAGAGGAATTAACCAAAGGCTCAGCATGCCGGACCGGAACCAGATTAGGGCCTGAAGCCATCCTGCGGTGTTGCGGCCAGGTCACAAGAAAGCGAGTTGAAGAAAGGAGCTCAGGGGCACTGTAATTCACAAACCTGCAGAGTTATAAATGACAGCTATCGTCCAAAAATAGACTGAAGTAAGGCTGCCAAGAGGACTTGAAAGCGGGGCAGAATTGCAGGAAACCGATTTCAGGAAGTAGACTGGAATTGCATTGAAAGCATAGGAAAAGAGGCAGAACGTCCACAATGATGCACTTGGCCAAAAAGGGCGTATGCGTTTTTTCCTGAATATATTAAGGAAAAAACGCATACGCCCTTTTTGGCCAACCAAGCAAGCTTGCAAAGGAAATCTGCACTACAATGAAGTCTCACTTCCCCCCGGTCAAATGGGCCATCTGAAAAAAGTGTAAAATCCAGAAAGGCAGGACAGGCCATGGAGAACTGGGAGCCTTGTTATGCTGATGGGCGGGATGTAAATTGCCAACAGACACTCGGGAGAAGTGTATGGTGTTTCCTGAAACATCTAAAAAACAAAGCAACAGAACCTAGGGCACTGCCACTTATGGTCCTATAGCTTAGGGAAATTAAAATCAAAAAGACACAGCCACCCCAAAGTTTGGGACGCCTCTGTTTACAAGAACCTCGTTACAGTACAAGTTCAACATCGCAGAAAGTGAAAAATGGATAAAGAAGTTGTGGTATTTACTTACAAAGCAATATCACTCAGCAATGAAGTCTATGTCAGCAGGCCCTTAGCATCACAATGAGTGGATTCAGGTATGATGATTCTAACTGAAATAAGTCACACAGAAAAAGAAACATCATAAGATATCAGTAATACACGGAATGTAAACTTGGCTACACAGGAACTGAATTACAGAACAGAACAGGGTCTCAAATTTAGAAAACCAACTTATGCTTGCTTAAGGGTAAAGGTGAGTTGGGGTGCTGCATAAAACCAGAGATTGAAATGAGCACAGATAAAGTTCCTTAAGTCAAATATGGAATAGACAAGAGCTACTCCTTGCTCAACGAAATGGACTCAACACCGCATATTAAACGCCTAAGAATGTACCTGACTAGTAAGTATCGTAAAACCTATGGATTGCTATGTCTCCGAAAGAGAATCAAGCATGTGTACAGGGGCATAAACGCAGCAGTGATAGGATTGGAGAGGTTCGGTGAGCAAATGAAGACCCTTTGAAGTCATATTGCATGGTACCCATTACACGGGTCTCAACTCTCCAGGTTTAAGGTATTCTTCCTTCAGCTAAAACATGCATGTGGAACCCAAGTATGATCAACCATGTGAACGGGAGACGTGTTCAAATATGTCTCAGTTTTCCTCCCCTGGTACTCGGGTGCAACATTCCAGACGCTTTACTAACACTCTCCCCACTTGGAGAGTCAGCGCCTTTAACCTCCTGTTTGGCCCAGTTTGCAATTTCTGCGGAAGATGAACAGGAATAGCGAGAACCAATGAGAGGCTAGCTGGAGGTGTCTGGACGGGCAAATTTAACTCTCATTTCCCACCAGGAAGAGGAATTAACCAAAGGCTCAGAGTGCCGTGCCGGAACCAGATTAGGGCCTGAAGCCATCCTGCGGTGTTGCGGCCAGGTCACAAGAAAGCGAGTTGAAGAAAGGAGCTCAGGGGCACTGTAATTCACAAACATGCAGAGTTATAAATGACAGCTATCGTCCAAAAATAGACTGAAGTAAGGCTGCCAAGAGGACTTGAAAGCGGGGCAGAATTGCAGGAAACCGATTTCAGGAGGTAGACTGGAATTGCATTGAAAGCATAGGAAAAGAGGCAGAACGTCCACAATGATGCACTTGGCCAAAAAGGGCGTATGCGTTTTTTCCTGAATATATTCAGGAAAAGACGCATACGCCCTTTTTGGCCAACCAAGCAAGCTTGCAAAGGAAATCTGCACTACAATGAAGTCTCACTTCCCCCCGGTCAAAAGGGCCATCTGAAAAAAGTGTAAAATCCAGAAAGGCAGGACAGGCCATGGAGAACTGGGAGCCTTGTTATGCTGATGGGCGGGATGTAATTTGCCAACAACCACTCGGGAGAAGTGTATGGTGTTTCCTGAAACATCTAAAAAACAAAGCAACAGAACCTAGGGCACTTCCACTTATGGTCCTATAGCTTAGGGAAATTAAAATCAAAAAGACACAGCCACCCCAAAGTTTGGAACGGCTCTGTTTACAAGAACCTCGTTTACAGTACAAGTTCAACATCGCAGAAAGTGAAAAATGGATAAAGAAGTTGTGGTATTTACTTACAAAGCAATATCACTCAGCAATGAAATCTGTGTCATCAGGCCCTTAGCAGCACAATGAGTGGATTCAGGTATGATGATTCTAACTGAAATAAGTCACACAGAAAAAGAAACATCATAAGATATCAGTAATACACGGAATGTAAACTTGGCTACACAGGAACTGAATTACAGAACAGAACAGGGTCTCAAATTTAGAAAACCAACATATGCTTGCTTAAGGGTAAAGGTGAGTTGGGGTGCTGCATAAAACCAGAGATTGAAATGAGCACAGATAAAGTTCCTTAAGTCAAATATGGAATAGACAAGAGCTACTCCTTGCTCAACGAAATGGACTCAACACCGCATATTAAACGCCTAAGAATGTACCTGACTAGTAAGTATCGTAAAACCTATGGATTGCTATGTCTCCAAAAGAGAATCAAGCATGTGTACAGGGACATAAACGCAGCAGTGATAGGATTGGAGAGGTTCGGTGAGCAAATGAAGACCCTTTGAAGTCATATTGCATGGTACCCATTACACGGGTCTCAACTCTGCAGGTTTAAGTTATTCTTCCTTCAGCTAAATCATGCATGTGGAACCCAAGTATGATCAGCCATGTGAAAGGGAGACGTGTTCAAATATGTCTCAGTTTTCCTCCCCTGGTACTCGGGTGCAACATTCCAGACGCTTTACTAACACTCTCCCCACTTGGAGAGTCAGCGCCTTTAACCTCCTGTTTGGCCCAGTTTGCAATTTCTGCGGAAGATGAACAGGAATAGCGAGAACCAATGAGAGGCTAGCTGGAAGTGTCTGGACGGGCAAATTTAACTCTCATTTCCCACCAGGAAGAGGAAATAACCAAAGGCTCAGCGTGCCATACCGGAAACAGATTAGGGCCTGAAGCCATCCTGCGGTGTTGCGGCCAGGTCACAAGAAAGCAAGTTGAAGAAAGGAGCTCAGGGGCACTGTAATTCACAAACCTGCAGAGTTATAAATGACAGCTATCGTCCAAAAATAGACTGAAGTAAGGCTGCCAAGAGGACTTGAAAGCAGGGCAGAATTGCAGGAAACCAATTTCAGGAGGTAGACTGGAATTGCATTGAAAGCATAGGAAAAGAGGCAGAACGTCCACAATGATGCACTTGGCCAAAAAGGGCGTATGCGTTTTTTCCTGAATATATTCAGGAAAAAACGCACACGCCCTTTTTGGCCAACCAAGCAAGCTTGCAAAGGAAATCTGCACTACAATGAAGTCTCACTTCCCCCCGGTCAAAAGGGCCATCTGAAAAAAGTGTAAAATCCAGAAAGGCAGGACAGGCCATGGAGAACTGGGAGCCTTGTTATGCTGATGGGCGGGATGTAAATTGCCAACAACCACTCGGGAGAAGTGTATGGTGTTTCCTGAAACATCTAAAAAACAAAGCAACAGAACCTAGGGCACTTCCACTTATGGTCCTATAGCTTAGGGAAATTAAAATCAAAAAGACACAGCCACCCCAAAGTTTGGAACGGCTCTGTTTACAAGAACCTCGTTTACAGTACAAGTTCAACATCGCAGAAAGTGAAAAATGGATAAAGAAGTTGTGGTATTTACTTACAAAGCAATATCACTCAGCAATGAAATCTGTGTCATCAGGCCCTTAGCAGCACAATGAGTGGATTCAGGTATGATGATTCTAACTGAAGTAAGTCACACAGAAAAAGAAACATCATAAGATATCAGTAATACACGGAATGTAAACTTGGCTACACAGGAACTGAATTACAGAACAGAACAGGGTCTCAAATTTAGAAAACCAACTTATGCTTGCTTAAGGGTAAAGGTGAGTTGGGGTGCTGCATAAAACCAGAGATTGAAATGAGCACAGATAAAGTTCCTTAAGTCAAATATGGAATAGACAAGAGCTACTCCTTGCTCAACAAAATGGACTCAACACCACATATTAAACGCCTAAGAATGTACCTGACTAGTAAGTATCTTAAAACCTATGGATTGCTATGTCTCCGAAGGAGAATCAAGCATGTGTACAGGGGCATAAACGCAGCAGTGATAGGATTGGAGAGGTTCGGGGAGCAAATGAAGACCCTTTGAAGTCATATTGCATGGTACCCATTCCACGGGTTTCAACTACCCAGGTTTAAGGTATTCTTCCTTCAGCTAAAACATGCATGTGGAATCTAGAGTATGATCAACCATGTGATCGGGAGACGTGTTCAAATATGTCTCAGTTTTCCTCCCCTGGTACTCGGGTGCAACATTCCAGACGCTTTACTAACACTCTCCCCACTTGGAGAGTCAGCGCCTTTAACCTCCTGTTTGGCCCAGTTTGCAATCTCTGCGGAAGATGAACAGGAATAGCGAGAACCAATGAGAGACTAGCTGGAGGTGTCTGGACGGGCAAATTTAACTCTCATTTCCCACCAGGAAGAGGAAATAACCAAAGGCTCAGCGTGCCGTGCCGGAACAAGATTAGGGCCTGAAGCCATCCTGCGGTGTTGCGGCCAGGTCACAAGAAAGCGAGTTGAAGAAAGGAGCTCAGGGGCACTGTAATTCACAAACCTGCAGAGTTATAAATGACAGCTATCGTCCAAAAATAGACTGAAGTAAGGCTGCGAAGAGGACTTGAAAGCGGGGCAGAATTGCAGGAAACCGATTTCAGGAGGTAGACTGGAATTGCATTGAAAGCATAGGAAAAGAGGCAGAACGTCCACAATGATGCACTTGGCCAAAAAGGGCGTATGCGTTTTTTCCTGAATATATTCAGGAAAAAACGCATACGCCCTTTTTGGCCAACCAAGCAAGCTTGCAAAGGAAATCTGCACTACAATGAAGTCTCACTTCCCCCCGGTCAAAAGGGCCATCTGAAAAAAGTGTAAAATCCAGAAAGGCAGAACAGGCCATGGAGAACTGGGAGCCTTGTTATGCTGATGGGCGGGATGTAAATTGCCAACAGACAATCGGGAGAAGTGTATGGTGTTTCCTGAAACATCTAAAAAACAAAGCAACAGAGCCTAGGGCACTGCCACTTATGGTCCTATAGCTTAGGGAAATTAAAATCAAAAAGACACAGCCACCCCAAAGTTTGGGACGTCTCTGTTTACAAGAACCTCGTTTAGAGTACAAGTTCAACATCGCAGAAAGTGAAAAATGGATAAAGAAGTTGTGGTATTTACTTACAAAGCAATATCACTCAGCAATGAAATCTATGTCATCAGGCACTTAGCATCACAATGAGTGGATTCAGGTATGATGATTCTAACTGAAGTAAGTCACACAGAAAAAGAAACATCATAAGATATCAGTAATACACGGAATGTAAACTTGGCTACACAGGAACTGAATTACAGAACAGAACAGGGTCTCAAATTTAGAAAACCAACTTATGCTTGCTTAAGGGTAAAGGTGAGTTGGGGTGCTGCATAAAACCAGAGATTGAAATGAGCACAGATTAAGTTCCTTAAGTCAAATATGGAATAGACAAGAGCTACTCCTTGCTCAACGAAATGGACTCAACACCGCATATTAAACGCCTAAGAATGTACCTGACTACTAAGTATCGTAAAACCTATGGATTGCTATGTCTCCAAAAGAGAATCAAGCGTGTGTACAGGGACATAAACGCAGCAGTGATAGGATTGGAGAGGTTCGGTGAGCAAATGAAGACCCTTTGAAGTCATATTGCATGGTACCCATTACACGGGTCTCAACTCTGCAGGTTTAAGTTATTCTTCCTTCAGCTAAAACATGCATGTGGAACCCAAGTATGATCAACCATGTGAACGGGAGACGTGTTCAAATATGTCTCAGTTTTCCTCCCCTGGTACTCGGGTGCAACATTCCAGACGCTTTACTAACACTCTCCCCACTTGGAGAGTCAGCGCCTTTAACCTCCTGTTTGGCCCAGTTTGCAATTTCTGCGGAAGATGAACAGGAATAGCGAGAACCAATGAGAGGCTAGCTGGAAGTGTCTGGACGGGCAAATTTAACTCTCATTTCCCACCAGGAAGAGGAAATAACCAAAGGCTCAGCGTGCCATACCGGAAACAGATTAGGGCCTGAAGCCATCCTGCGGTGTTGCGGCCAGGTCACAAGAAAGCAAGTTGAAGAAAGGAGCTCAGGGGCACTGTAATTCACAAACCTGCAGAGTTATAAATGACAGCTATCGTCCAAAAATAGACTGAAGTAAGGCTGCCAAGAGGACTTGAAAGCAGGGCAGAATTGCAGGAAACCAATTTCAGGAGGTAGACTGGAATTGCATTGAAAGCATAGGAAAAGAGGCAGAACGTCCACAATGATGCACTTGGCCAAAAAGGGCGTATGCGTTTTTTCCTGAATATATTCAGGAAAAAACGCACACGCCCTTTTTGGCCAACCAAGCAAGCTTGCAAAGGAAATCTGCACTACAATGAAGTCTCACTTCCCCCCGGTCAAAAGGGCCATCTGAAAAAAGTGTAAAATCCAGAAAGGCAGGACAGGCCATGGAGAACTGGGAGCCTTGTTATGCTGATGGGCGGGATGTAAATTGCCAACAACCACTCGGGAGAAGTGTATGGTGTTTCCTGAAACATCTAAAAAACAAAGCAACAGAACCTAGGGCACTTCCACTTATGGTCCTATAGCTTAGGGAAATTAAAATAAAAAAGACACAGCCACCCCAAAGTTTGGAACGGCTCTGTTTACAAGAACCTCGTTTACAGTACAAGTTCAACATCGCAGAAAGTGAAAAATGGATAAAGAAGTTGTGGTATTTACTTACAAAGCAATATCACTCAGCAATGAAATCTGTGTCATCAGGCCCTTAGCAGCACAATGAGTGGATTCAGGTATGATGATTCTAACTGAAGTAAGTCACACAGAAAAAGAAACATCATAAGATATCAGTAATACACGGAATGTAAACTTGGCTACACAGGAACTGAATTACAGAACAGAACAGGGTCTCAAATTTAGAAAACCAACTTATGCTTGCTTAAGGGTAAAGGTGAGTTGGGGTGCTGCATAAAACCAGAGATTGAAATGAGCACAGATAAAGTTCCTTAAGTCAAATATGGAATAGACAAGAGCTACTCCTTGCTCAACGAAATGGACTCAACACCACATATTAAACGCCTAAGAATGTACCTGACTAGTAAGTATCTTAAAACCTATGGATTGCTATGTCTCCGAAGGAGAATCAAGCATGTGTACAGGGGCATAAACGCAGCAGTGATAGGATTGGAGAGGTTCGGGGAGCAAATGAAGACCCTTTGAAGTCATATTGCATGGTACCCATTCCACGGGTTTCAACTACCCAGGTTTAAGGTATTCTTCCTTCAGCTAAAACATGCATGTGGAACCTAGAGTATGATCAACCATGTGATCGGGAGACGTGTTCAAATATGTCTCAGTTTTCCTCCCCTGGTACTCGGGTGCAACATTCCAGACGCTTTACTAACACTCTCCCCACTTGGAGAGTCAGCGCCTTTAACCTCTTGTTTGGCCCAGTTTGCAATTTCTGCGGAAGATGAACAGGAATAGCGAGAACCAATGAGAGGCTAGCTGGAGGTGTCTGGACGGGCAAATTTAACTCTCATTTCCGACCAGGAAGAGGAATTAACCAAAGGCTCAGCATGCCGGGCCGGAACCAGATTAGGGCCTGAAGCCATCCTGCGGTGTTGCGGCCAGGTCACAAGAAAGCGAGTTGAAGAAAGGAGCTCAGGAGCACTGTAATTCACAAACCTGCAGAGTTATAAATGACAGCTATCCTCCAAAAATAGACTGAAGTAAGGCTGTCAAGAGGACTTGAAAGCGGGGAACAATTGCAGGAAACCGATTTCAGGAGGTAGACTGGAATTGCACTGAAAGCATAGGAAAAGAGGCAGAACGTCCACAATGATGCACTTGGCCAGGAAGGGCGTATGCGTTTTTTCCTGAATATATTCAGGAAAAAACGCATACGCCCTTTTTGGCCAACCAAGCAAGCTTGCAAAGGAAATCTGCACTACAATGAAGTCTCACTTCCCCCCGGTCAAAAGGGCCATCTGAAAAAAGTGTAAAATCCAGAAAGGCAACAGGCCATTGAGAACTGGGAGCCTTGTTATGCTGATGGGCGGGATGTAAATTGCCAACAGACACTTGGGAGAAGTGTATGGTGTTTCCTGAAACATCTAAAAAACAAAGCAACAGAGCCTAGGGCACTTCCACTTATGGTCCTATAGCTTAGGGAAATTAAAATCAAAAAGACACAGCCACCCCAAAGTTTGGAACGGCTCTGTTTACAAGAACCTCGTTTACAGTACAAGTTCAACATCGCAGAAAGTGAAAAATGGATAAAGAAGTTGTGGTATTTACTTACAAAGCAATATCACTCAGCAATGAAATCTGTGTCATCAGGCCCTTAGCAGCACAATGAGTGGATTCAGGTATGATGATTCTAACTGAAGTAAGTCACACAGAAAAAGAAACATCATAAAATATCAGTAATACACGGAATGTAAACTTGGCTACACAGGAACTGAATTACAGAACAGAACAGGGTCTCAAATTTAGAAAACCAACTTATGCTTGCTTAAGGGTAAAGGTGAGTTGGGGTGCTGCATAAAACCAGAGATTGAAATGAGCACAGATAAAGTTCCTTAAGTCAAATATGGAATAGACAAGAGCTACTCCTAGCTCAACGAAATGGACTCAACACCGCATATTAAACGCCTAAGAATGTACCTGACTAGTAAGTATCTTAAAACCTATGGATTGCTATGTCTCCGAAAGAGAATCAAGCATGTGTACAGGGGCATAAACGCAGCAGTGATAGGATTGGAGAGGTTCGGTGAGCAAATGAAGACCCTTTGAAGTCATATTGCATGGTACCCATTACACGGGTCTTAACTCTCCAGGTTTAAGGTATTCTTCCTTCAGCTAAAACATGCATGTGGAACCCAAGTATGATCAACCATGTGAACGGGAGACGTGTTCAAATATGTCTCAGTTTTCCTCCCCTGGTACTCGGGTGCAACATTCCAGACGCTTTACTAACACTCTCCCCACTTGGAGAGTCAGCGCCTTTAACCTCCTGTTTGGCCCAGTTTGCAATTTCTGCGGAAGATGAACAGGAATAGCGAGAACCAATGAGAGACTAGCTGGAGGTGTCTGGACGGGCAAATTTAACTCTCATTTCCCACCAGGAAGAGGAAATAACCAAAGGCTCAGCGTGCCGTGCCGGAACCAGATTAGGGCCTGAAGCCATCCTGCGGTGTTGCGGCCAGGTCACAAGAAAGCGAGTTGAAGAAAGGAGCTCAGGGGCACTGTAATTCACAAACCTGCAGAGTTATAAATGACAGCTATCGTCCAAAAATAGACTGAAGTAAGGCTGCCAAGAGGACTTGAAAGCGGGGCAGAATTGCAGGAAACCGATTTCAGGAGGTAGACTGGAATTGCATTGAAAGCATAGGAAAAGAGGCAGAACGTCCACAATGATGCACTTGGCCAAAAAGGGCGTATGCGTTTTTTCCTGAATATATTCAGGAAAAAACGCATACGCCCTTTTTGGCCAACCAAGCAAGCTTGCAAAGGAAATCTGCACTACAATGAAGTCTCACTTCCCCCCGGTCAAAAGGGCCATCTGAAAAAAGTGTAAAATCCAGAAAGGCAGGACAGGCCATGGACAACTGGGAGCCTTGTTATGCTGATGGGCGGGATGTAAATTGCCAACAGACACTCGGGAGAAGTGTATGGTGTTTCCTGAAACATCTAAAAAACAAAGCAACAGAGCCTAGGGCACTGCCACTTATGGTCCTATAGCTTAGGGAAATTAAAATCAAAAAGACACAGCCACCCCAAAGTTTGGGACGCCTCTGTTTACAAGAACCTCGTTTACAGTACAAGTTCAACATCGCAGAAAGTGAAAAATGGATAAAGAAGTTGTGGTATTTACTTTCAAAGCAATATCACTCAGCAATGAAATCTATGTCATCAGGCCCTTAGCATCACAATGAGTGGATTCAGGTATGTTGATTCTAACTGAAATAAGTCACACAGAAAAAGAAACATCATAAGATATCAGTAATACACGGAATGTAAACTTGGCTACACAGGAACTGAATTACAGAACAGAACAGGGTCTCAAATTTAGAAAAACAACTTATGCTTGCTTAAGGGTAAAGGTGAGTTGGGGTGCTGCATAAAACCAGAGATTGAAATGAGCACAGATAAAGTTCCTTAAGTCAAATATGGAATAGACAAGAGCTACTCCTTGCTCAACGAAATGGACTCAACACTGCATATTAAACGCCTAAGAATGTACCTGACTACTAAGTATCTTAAAACCTATGGATTGCTATGTCTCCAAAAGAGAATCAAGCATGTGTACAGGGGCATAAACGCAGCAGTGATAGGATTGGAGAGGTTCAGTGAGCAAATGAACACCCGTTGAAGTCATATTGCATGGTACCCATTACACGGGTCTTAACTCTCCAGGTTTAAGGTATTCTTCCTTCAGCTAAAACATGCATGTGGAACCCAAGTATGATCAACCATGTGAACGGGAGACGTGTTCAAATATGTCTCAGTTTTCCTCCCCTGGTACTCGGGTGCAACATTCCAGACGCTTTACTAACACTCTCCCCACTTGGAGAGTCAGCGCCTTTAACCTCCTGTTTGGCCCAGTTTGCAATTTCTGCGGAAGATGAACAGGAATAGCGAGAACCAATGAGAGACTAGCTGGAGGTGTCTGGACGGGCAAATTTAACTCTCATTTCCCACCAGGAAGAGGAAATAACCAAAGGCTCAGCGTGCCATGCCGGAACCAGATTAGGGCCTGAAGCCATCCTGCGGTGTTGCGGCCAGGTCACAAGAAAGCGAGTTGAAGAAAGGAGCTCAGGGGCACTGTAATTCACAAACCTGCAGAGTTATAAATGACAGCTATCGTCCAAAAATAGACTGAAGTAAGGCTGCCAAGAGGACTTGAAAGCGGGGCAGAATTGCAGGAAACCGATTTCAGGAGGTAGACTGGAATTGCATTGAAAGCATAGGAAAAGAGGCAGAACGTCCACAATGATGCACTTGGC
Organism: Stenella coeruleoalba; assembly: GCF_951394435.1. Lineage (NCBI taxonomy): Eukaryota > Metazoa > Chordata > Mammalia > Artiodactyla > Delphinidae > Stenella > Stenella coeruleoalba. Next base: position 783,900 of record NW_027646328.1, read on the forward strand.
CAAAAAGGGCGTATGCGTTTTTTCCTGAATATATTCAGGAAAAAACGCATACGCCCTTTTTGGCCAACCAAGCAAGCTTGCAAAGGAAATCTGCACTACAATGAAGTCTCACTTCCCCCCGGTCAAAAGGGCCATCTGAAAAAAGTGTAAAATCCAGAAAGGCAGGAAAGGCCATGGAGAACTGGGAGCCTTGTTATGCTGATGGGCGGGATGTAAATTGCCAACAGACACTCGGGAGAAGTGTATGGTGTTTCCTGAAACATCTAAAAAACAAAGCAACAGAGCCTAGGGCACTTCCACTTATGGTCCTATAGCTTAGGGAAATTAAAATCAAAAAGACACAGCCACCCCAAAGTTTGGGACGCCTCTGTTTACAAGAACCTCGTTTACAGTACAAGTTCAACATCGCAGAAAGTGAAAAATGGATAAAGAAGTTGTGGTATTTACTTACAAAGCAATATCACTCAGCAATGAAATCTATGTCATCAGGCCCTTAGCATCACAATGAGTGGATTCAGGTATGATGATTCTAACTGAAATAAGTCACACAGAAAAAGAAACATCATAAGATATCAGTAATACACGGAATGTAAACTTGGCTACACAGGAACTGAATTACAGAACAGAACAGGGTCTCAAATTTAGAAAACCAACTTATGCTTGCTTAAGGGTAAAGGTGAGGTGGGGTGCTGCATAAAACCAGAGATTGAAATGAGCACAGATAAAGTTCCTTAAGTCAAATATGGAATAGACAAGAGCTACTCCTTGCTCAACGAAATGGACTCAACACCCCATATTAAACGCCTAAGAATGTACCTGACTAGTAAGTATCTTAAAACCTATGGATTGCTATGTCTCCAAAAGAGAATCAAGCATGTGTACAGGGGCATAAACGCAGCAGTGATAGGATTGGAGAGGTTCGGTGAGCAAATGAAGAGCCTTTGAAGTCATATTGCATGGTACCCATTACATGGGTCTCAACTCTCCAGGTTTAAGGTATTCTTCCTTCAGCTAAAACATGCATGTGGAACCCAGAGTATGATCAACCATGTGAACGGGAGACGTGTTCAAATATGTCTCAGTTTTCCTCCCCTGATACTCGGGTGCAAAATTCCAGACGCTTTACTAACACTCTTCCGACTTGGAGAGTCAGTCCCTTTAACCTCCTGTTTGGCCCAGTTTGCAATTTCTGCGGAAGATGAACAAGAATAGCGAGAACCAATGAGAGACTAACTGGAGGTGTCTGGACGGGCAAATTTAACTCTCATTTCCCACCAGGAAGAGGAATTAACCAAAGGCTCAGCGTGCCGTGCCGGAACCAGATTAGGGCCTGAAGCCATCCTGCGGTGTTGCGGCCAGCTCAAAAGAAAGCGAGTTGAAGAAAGGAGCTCAGGGGCACTGTAATTCACAAACCTGCACAGTTATAAATGAGAGCTATCGTCCAAAAATAGACTGAAGTAAGGCTGCCAAGAGGACTTGAAAGCGGGGTAGAATTGCAGGAAACCGATTTCAGGAGGTAGACTGGAATTGCATTGAAAGCATAGGAAAAGAGGCAGAACGTCCACAATGATGCACTTGGCCAAAAAGGGCGTATGCGTTTTTTCCTGAATATATTCAGGAAAAAACGCATACGCCCTTTTTGGCCAACCAAGCAAGCTTGCAAAGGAAATCTGCACTACAATGAAGTCTCACTTCCCCCCGGTCAAAAGGGCCATCTGAAAAAAGTGTAAAATCCAGAAAGGCAGGACAGGCCATGGAGAACTGGGAGCCTTGTTATGCTGATGGGCGGGATGTAAATTGCCAACAGACACTCGGGAGAAGTGTATGGTGTTTCCTGAAACATCTAAAAAACAAAGCAACAGAGCCTAGGGCACTGCCACTTATGGTCCTATAGCTTAGGGAAATTAAAATCAAAAAGACACAGCCACCCCAAACTTTCGAACGGCTCTGTTTACAAGAACCTCGTTTACAGTACAAGTTCAACATCGCAGAAAGTGAAAAATGGATAAAGAAGTTGTGGTATTTACTTACAAAGCAATATCACTCAGCAATGAAATCTGTGTCATCAGGCCCTTAGCAGCACAATGAGTGGATTCAGGTATGATGATTCTAACTGAAATAAGTCACACAGAAAAGAAACATCATAAGATATCAGTAATACACGGAATGTAAACTTGGCTACACAGGAACTGAATTACAGAACAGAACAGGGTCTCAAATTTAGAAAACCAACTTATGCTTGCTTAAGGGTAAAGGTGAGTTGAGGTGCTGTATAAAACCAGAGATTGAAATGAGCACACATAAAGTTCCTTAAGTCAAATATGGAATAGACAAGAGCTACTCCTTGCTCAACGAAATGGACTCAACACCGCATATTAAACGCCTAAGAATGTACATTACTAGTAAGTATCGGAAAACCTATGGATTGCTATGTCTCCAAAAGAGAATCAAGCATGTGTACAGGGGAATAAACGCAGCAGTGATAGGATTGGAGAGGTTCAGTGAGCAAATGAAGACCCTTTGAAGTCATATTGCATGGTACGCATTACACGGGTCTCAACTCTCCAGGTTTAAGGTATTCTTCCTTCAGCTAAAACATGCATGTGGAACCTAGAGTATGATCAACCATGTGATCGGGAGACGTGTTCAAATATGTCTCAGTTTTCCTCCCCTGGTACTCGGGTGCAACATTCCAGACGCTTTACTAACACTCTCCCGACTTGGAGAGTCAGTCCCTTTAACCTCCTGTTTGGCCCAGTTTGCAATTTCTGCGGAAGATGAACAGGAATAGCGAGAACCAAGGAGAGACTAGCTGGAGGTGTCTGGACGGGCAAATTTAACTCTCATTTCCCACCAGGAAGAGGAATTAACCAAAGGCTCAGCGTGCCATGCCAGAACCAGATTAGGGCCTGAAGCCATCCTGCGGTGTTGCGGCCAGGTCACAAGAAAGCGAGTTGAAGAAAGGAGCTCAGGGGCACTGTATTTCACAAACCTGCAGAGTTATAAATGACAGCTATCGTCCAAAAATAGACTGAAGTAAGGCTGCCAAGAGGACTTGAAAGCGGGGCAGAATTGCAGGAAACCGATTTCAGGAGGTAGACTGGAATTGCATTGAAAGCATAGGAAAAGAGGCAGAACGTCCACAATGATGCACTTGGCCAGGAAGGGCGTATGCGTTTTTTCCTGAATATATTCAGGAAAAAACGCATACGCCCTTTTTGGCCAACCAAGCAAGCTTGCAAAGGAAATCTGCACTACAATGAAGTCTCACTTCCCCCCGGTCAAAAGGGCCATCTGAAAAAAGTGTAAAATCCAGAAAGGCAGGACAGGCCATGGAGAACTGGGAGCCTTGTTATGCTGATGGGCGGGATGTAAATTGCCAACAACCACTCGGGAGAAGTGTATGGTGTTTCCTGAAACATCTAAAAAACAAAGCAACAGAACCTAGGGCACTTCCACTTATGGTCCTATAGCTTAGGGAAATTAAAATCAAAAAGACACAGCCACCCCAAACTTTCGAACGGCTCTGTTTACAAGAACCTCGTTTACAGTACAAGTTCAACATCGCAGAAAGTGAAAAATGGATAAAGAAGTTGTGGTATTTACTTACAAAGCAATATCACTCAGCAATGAAATCTGTGTCATCAGGCCCGTAGCAGCACAATGAGTGGATTCAGGTATGATGATTCTAACTGAAGTAACTCACACAGAAAAAGAAACATCATAAGATATCAGTAATACACGGAATGTAAACTTGGCTACACAGGAACTGAATTACAGAACAGAACAGGGACTCAAATTTAGAAAACCAACTTATGCTTGCTTAAGGGTAAAGGTGAGTTTGGGTGCTGCATAAGACCAGAGATTGAAATGAGCACAGATAAAGTTCCTTAAGTCAAATATGGAATAGACAAGAGCTACTCCTTGCTCAACGAAATGGACTCAACACCGCATATTAAACGCCTAAGAATGTACCTTACTAGTAAGTATCAGAAAACCTATGGATTGCTATGTCTCCAAAAGAGAATCAAGCATGTGTACAGGGGCATAAACGCAGCAGTGATAGGATTGGAGAGGTTCGGTGAGCAAATGAAGACCCTTTGAAGTCATATTGCATGGTACGCATTACACGGGTCTCAACTCTCCAGGTTTAAGGTATTCTTCCTTCAGCTAAAACATGCATGTGGAACCTAGAGTATGATCAACCATGTGATCGGGAGACGTGTTCAAATATTTCTCAGTTTTCCTCCCCTGGTACTCGGGTGCAACATTCCAGACGCTTTACTAACACTCTCCGCACTTGAAGAGTCAGCGCCTTTAACCTCCTGTTTGGCCCAGTTTGCAATTTCTGTGGAAGATGAACAGGAATAGCGAGAACCAATGAGAGGCTAGCTGGAGGTGTCTGGACGGGCAAATTTAACTCTCATTTCCCACCAGGAAGAGGAAATAACCAAAGGCTCAGCGTGCCGTGCCGGAACCAGATTAGGGCCTGAAGCCATCCTGCGGTGTTGCGGCCAGGTCACAAGAAAGCAAGTTGAAGAAAGGAGCTCAGGGGCACTGTAATGCACAAACCTGCAGAGTTATAAATGACAGCTATCGTCCAAAAATAGACTGAAGTAAGGCTGCCAAGAGGACTTGAAAGCGGGGCAGAATTGCAGGAAACCGATTTCAGGAGGTAGACTGGAATTGCATTGAAAGCATAGGAAAAGAGGCAGAACGTCCACAATGATGCACTTGGCCAAAAAGGGCGTATGCGTTTTTTCCTGAATATATTCAGGAGAAAACGCATACGCCCTTTTTGGCCAACCAAGCAAGCTTGCAAAGGAAATCTGCACTACAATGAAGTCTCACTTCCCCCCGGTCAAAAGGGCCATCTGAAAAAAGTGTAAAATCCAGAAAGGCAGGACAGGCCATGGAGAACTGGGAGCCTTGTTATGCTGATGGGCGGGATGTAAATTGCCAACAGACACTTGGGAGAAGTGTATGGCGTTTCCTGAAACATCTAAAAAACAAAGCAACAGAGCCTAGGGCACTGCCACTTATGGTCCTATAGCTTAGGGAAATTAAAATCAAAAAGACACAGCCACCCCAAAGTTTGGGACGCCTCTGTTTACAAGAACCTCGTTTACAGTACAAGTTCAACATCGCAGAAAGTGAAAAATGGATAAAGAAGTTGTGGTATTTACTTACAAAGCAATATCACTCAGCAATGAAATCTATGTCATCAGGCCCTTAGCATCACAATGAGTGGATTCAGGTATGATGATTCTACCTGAAATAAGTCACACAGAAAAAGAAACATCATAAGATATCAGTAATACACGGAATGTAAACTTGGCTACACAGGAACTGAATTACAGAACAGAACAGGGTCTCAAATTTAGAAAACAAACTTATGCTTGCTTAAGGGTAAAGGTGAGTTGGGTTGCTGCATAAAACCAGAGATTGAAATGAGCACAGATAAAGTTCCTTAAGTCAAATATGGAATAGACAAGAGCTACTCCTTGCTCAACGAAATGGACTCAACACCGCATATTAAACGCCTAAGAATGTACCTGACTAGTAAGTATCGTAAAACCTATGGATTGCTATGTCTCCGAAAGAGAATCAAGCATGTGTACAGGGGCATAAACGCAGCAGTGATAGGGTTGGAGAGGTTCGGTGAGCAAATGAAGACCCTTTGAAGTCATATTGCATGGTACCCATTACACGGGTCTCAACTCTCCAGGTTTAAGGTATTCTTCCTTCAGCTAAAACATGCATGTGGAACCCAAGTATGATCAACCATGTGAACGGGAGACGTGTTCAAATATGTCTCAGTTTTCCTCCCCTGGTACTCGGGTGCAACATTCCAGACGCTTTACTAACACTCTCCTCACTTGGAGAGTCAGCGCCTTTAACCTCCTGTTTGGCCCAGTTTGCAATTTCTGCGGAAGATGAACAGGAATAGCGAGAACCAATGAGAGGCTAGCTGGAGGTGTCTGGACGGGCAAATTTAACTCTCATTTCCCACCAGGAAGAGGAAATAACCAAAGGCTCAGCGTGCCGTACCGGAACCAGATTAGGGCCTGAAGCCATCCTGCGGTGTTGCGGCCAGCTCAAAAGAAAGCGAGTTGAAGAAAGGAGCTCAGGGGCACTGTAATTCACAAACCTGCAGAGTTATAAATGACAGCTATCGTCCAAAAATAGACTGAAGTAAGGCTGCCAAGAGGACTTGAAAGCGGGGCAGAATTGCAGGAAACCGATTTCAGGAGGTAGACTGGAATTGCATTGAAAGCATAGGAAAAGAGGCAGAACGTCCACAATGATGCACTTGGCCAAAAAGGGCGTATGCGTTTTTTCCTGAATATATTCAGGAAAAAACGCATACGCCCTTTTTGGCCAACCAAGCAAGCTTGCAAAGGAAATCTGCACTACAATGAAGACTCACTTCCCCCCGGTCAAAAGGGCCATCTGAAAAAAGTGTAAAATCCAGAAAGACAAGACAGGCCATGGAGAACTGGGAGCCTTGTTATGCTGATGGGCGGGATGTAAATTGCCAACAACCACTCGGGAGAAGTGTATGGTGTTTCCTGAAACATCTAAAAAACAAAGCAACAGAACCTAGGGCACTTCCACTTATGGTCCTATAGCTTAGGGAAATTAAAATCAAAAAGACACAGCCACCCCAAAGTTTGGAACGGATCTGTTTACAAGAACCTCGTTTACAGTACAAGTTCAACATCGCAGAAAGTGAAAAATGGATAAAGAAGTTGTGGTATTTACTTACAAAGCAATATCACTCAGCAATGAAATCTGTGTCATCAGGCCCTTAGCAGCACAATGAGTGGATTCAGGTACGATGATTCTAACTGAAATAAGTCACACAGAAAAAGAAACATCATAAGATATCAGTAATACACGGAATGTAAACTTGGCTACACAGGAACTGAATTCCAAAACAGAACAGGGTCTCAAATTTAGAAAACCAACTTATGCTTGCTTAAGGGTAAAGGTGAGTTGGGGTGCTGCATAAAACCAGAGATTGAAATGAGCACAGATAAAGTTCCTTAAGTCAAATATGGAATAGACAAGAGCTACTCCTTGCTCAACGAAATGGACTCAACACCGCATATTAAACGCCTAAGAATGTACCTGACTAGTAAGTATCGTAAAACCTATGGATTGCTATGTCTCCAAAAGAGAATCAAGCATGTGTACAGGGGCATAAACGCAGCAGTGATAGGATTGGAGAGGTTCGGTGAGCAAATGAAGACCCTTTGAAGTCATATTGCATGGTACCCATTACACGGGTCTGAACTCTCCAGGTTTAAGGTATTCTTCCTTCAGCTAAAACATGCATGTGGAACCCAAGTATGATCAACCATGTGAACGGGAGACGTGTTCAAATATGTCTCAGTTTTCCTCCCCTGGTACTCGGGTGCAACATTCCAGACGCTTTACTAACACTCTCCCCACTTGGAGAGTCAGCGCCTTTAACCTCCTGTTTGGCCCAGTTTGCAATTTCTGCGGAAGATGAACAGGAATAGCGAGAACCAATGAGAGGCTAGCTGGAGGTGTCTGGACGGGCAAATTTAACTCTCATTTCCCACCAGGAAGAGGAAATAACCAAAGGCTCAGCGTGCCGTACCGGAACCAGATTAGGGCCTGAAGCCATCCTGCGGTGTTGCGGCCAGCTCAAAAGAAAGCGAGTTGAAGAAAGGAGCTCAGGGGCACTGTAATTCACAAACCTGCAGAGTTATAAATGACAGCTATCGTCCAAAAATAGACTGAAGTAAGGCTGCCAAGAGGACTTGAAAGCAGGGCAGAATTGCAGGAAACCGATTTCAGGAGGTAGACTGGAATTGCATTGAAAGCATAGGAAAAGAGGCAGAACGTCCACAATGATGCACTTGGCCAAAAAGGGCGTATGCGTTTTTTCCTGAATATATTCAGGAAAAAACGCATACGCCCTTTTTGGCCAACCAAGCAAGCTTGCAAAGGAAATCTGCACTACAATGAAGTCTCACTTCCCCCCGGTCAAAAGGGCCATCTGAAAAAAGTGTAAAATCCAGAAAGACAAGACAGGCCATGGAGAACTGGGAGCCTTGTTATGCTGATGGGCGGGATGTAAATTGCCAACAACCACTCGGGAGAAGTGTATGGTGTTTCCTGAAACATCTAAAAAACAAAGCAACAGAACCTAGGGCACTTCCACTTATGGTCCTATAGCTTAGGGAAATTAAAATCAAAAAGACACAGCCACCCCAAAGTTTGGAACGGATCTGTTTACAAGAACCTCGTTTACAGTACAAGTTCAACATCGCAGAAAGTGAAAAATGGATAAAGAAGTTGTGGTATTTACTTACAAAGCAATATCACTCAGCAATGAAATCTGTGTCATCAGGCCCTTAGCAGCACAATGAGTGGATTCAGGTACGATGATTCTAACTGAAATAAGTCACACAGAAAAAGAAACATCATAAGATATCAGTAATACACGGAATGTAAACTTGGCTACACAGGAACTGAATTCCAAAACAGAACAGGGTCTCAAATTTAGAAAACCAACTTATGCTTGCTTAAGGGTAAAGGTGAGTTGGGGTGCTGCATAAAACCAGAGATTGAAATGAGCACAGATAAAGTTCCTTAAGCCAAATATGGAATAGACAAGAGCTACTCCTTGCTCAACGAAATGAACTCAACACCCCATATTAAACGCCTAAGAATGTACCTGACTAGTAAGTATCTTAAAACCTATGGATTGCTATGTCTCCAAAAGAGAATCAAGCGTGTGTACAGGGGCATAAACGCAGCAGTGATAGGATTGGAGAGGTTCGGTGATCAAATGAAGACCCTTTGAAGTCATATTGCATGGTACCCATTACACGGGTCTGAACTCTCCAGGTTTAAGGTATTCTTCCTTCAGCTAAAACATGCATGTGGAACCCAAGTATGATCAACCATGTGAACGGGAGACGTGTTCAAATATGTCTCAGTTTTCCTCCCCTGGTACTCGGGTGCAACATTCCAGACGCTTTACTAACACTCTCCCCACTTGGAGAGTCAGCGCCTTTAACCTCCTGTTTGGCCCAGTTTGCAATTTCTGCGGAAGATGAACAGGAATAGCGAGAACCAATGAGAGGCTAGCTGGAGGTGTCTGGACGGGCAAATTTAACTCTCATTTCCCACCAGGAAGAGGAAATAACCAAAGGCTCAGCGTGCCGTACCGGAACCAGATTAGGGCCTGAAGCCATCCTGCGGTGTTGCGGCCAGCTCAAAAGAAAGCGAGTTGAAGAAAGGAGCTCAGGGGCACTGTAATTCACAAACCTGCAGAGTTATAAATGACAGCTATCGTCCAAAAATAGACTGAAGTAAGGCTGCCAAGAGGACTTGAAAGCAGGGCAGAATTGCAGGAAACCGATTGCAGGAGGTAGACTGGAATTGCATTGAAAGCATAGGAAAAGAGGCAGAACGTCCACAATGATGCACTTGGCCAAAAAGGGCGTATGCGTTTTTTCCTGAATATATTCAGGAAAAAACGCATACGCCCTTTTTGGCCAACCAAGCAAGCTTGCAAAGGAAATCTGCACTACAATGAAGTCTCACTTCCCCCCGGTCAAAAGGGCCATCTGAAAAAAGTGTAAAATCCAGAAAGACAAGACAGGCCATGGAGAACTGGGAGCCTTGTTATGCTGATGGGCGGGATGTAAATTGCCAACAACCACTCGGGAGAAGTGTATGGTGTTTCCTGAAACATCTAAAAAACAAAGCAACAGAACCTAGGGCACTTCCACTTATGGTCCTATAGCTTAGGGAAATTAAAATCAAAAAGACACAGCCACCCCAAAGTTTGGAACGGATCTGTTTACAAGAACCTCGTTTACAGTACAAGTTCAACATCGCAGAAAGTGAAAAATGGATAAAGAAGTTGTGGTATTTACTTACAAAGCAATATCACTCAGCAATGAAATCTGTGTCATCAGGCCCTTAGCAGCACAATGAGTGGATTCAGGTACGATGATTCTAACTGAAATAAGTCACACAGAAAAAGAAACATCATAAGATATCACTAATACACGGAATGTAAACTTGGCTACACAGGAACTGAATTCCAAAACAGAACAGGGTCTCAAATTTAGAAAACCAACTTATGCTTGCTTAAGGGTAAAGGTGAGTTGGGGTGCTGCATAAAACCAGAGATTGAAATGAGCACAGATAAAGTTCCTTAAGCCAAATATGGAATAGACAAGAGCTACTCCTTGCTCAACGAAATGAACTCAACACCCCATATTAAACGCCTAAGAATGTACCTGACTAGTAAGTATCTTAAAACCTATGGATTGCTATGTCTCCAAAAGAGAATCAAGCGTGTGTACAGGGGCATAAACGCAGCAGTGATAGGATTGGAGAGGTTCGGTGATCAAATGAAGACCCTTTGAAGTCATATTGCATGGTACCCATTACACGGGTCTCAACTCTCCAGGTTTAAGGTATTCTTCCTTCAGCTAAAACATGCATGTGGAACCCAAGTATGATCAACCATGTGAACGGGAGACGTGTTCAAATATGTCTCAGTTTTCCTCCCCTGGTACTCGGGTGCAACATTCCAGACGCTTTACTAACACTCTCCCCACTTGGAGAGTCAGCGCCTTTAACCTCCTGTTTGGCCCAGTTTGCAATTTCTGCGGAAGATGAACAGGAATAGCGAGAACCAATGAGAGACTAGCTGGAAGTGTCTGGACGGGCAAATTTAACTCTCATTTCCCACCAGGAAGAGGAATTAACCAAAGGCTCAGCGTGCCATGCCGGAACCAGATTAGGGCCTGAAGCCATCCTGCGGTGTTGTGGCCAGGTCACAAGAAAGCGAGTTGAAGAAAGGAGCTCAGGGGCACTGTAATTCACAAACCTGCAGAGTTATAAATGACAGCTATCGTCCAAAAATAGACTGAAGTAAGGCTGCCAAGAGGACTTGAAAGCGGGGCAGAATTGCAGGAAACCGATTTCAGGAGGTAGACTGGAATTGCATTGAAAGCATAGGAAAAGAGGCAGAACGTCCACAATGATGCACTTGGCCAAAAAGGGCGTATGCGTTTTTTCCTGAATATATTCAGGAAAAAACGCATACGCCCTTTTTGGCCAACCAAGCAAGCTTGCAAAGGAAATCTGCACTACAATGAAGTCTCACTTCCCCCCGGTCAAAAGGGCCATCTGAAAAAAGTGTAAAATCCAGAAAGGGAGGACAGGCCATGGAGAACTGGGAGCCTTGTTATGCTGATGGGCGGGATGTAAATTGCCAACAGACACTCGGGAGAAGTGTATGGTGTTTCCTGAAACATCTAAAAAACAAAGCAACAGAGCCTAGGGCACTGCCACTTATGGTCCTATAGCTTAGGGAAATTAAAATCAAAAAGACACAGCCACCCAAAACTTTCGAACGGCTCTGTTTACAAGAACCTCGTTTACAGTACAAGTTCAACATCGCAGAAAGTGAAAAATGGATAAAGAAATTGTGGTATTTACTTACAAAGCAGTATCACTCAGCAATGAAATCTATGTCATCAGGCCCTTAGCATCACAATGAGTGGATTCAGGTATGATGATTCTACCTGAAATAAGTCACACAGAAAAAGAAACATCATAAGATATCAGTAATACACGGAATGTAAACTTGGCTACACAGGAACTGAATTACAGAACAGAACAGGGTCTCAAATTTAGAAAACCAACTTATGCTTGCTTAAGGGTAAAGGTGAGTTGGGGTGCTGCATAAAACCAGAGATTGAAATGAGCACAGATAAAGTTCCTTAAACCAAATATGGAATAGACAAGAGCTACTCCTTGCTCAACGAAATGGACTCAACACCGCATATTAAACGCCTAAGAATGTACCTGACTAGTAAGTATCGTAAAACCTATGGATTGCTATGTCTCCAAAAGAGAATCAAGCATGTGTACAGGGGCATAAACGCAGCAGTGATAGGATTGGAGAGGTTCGGTGAGCAAATGAAGACCCTTTGAAGTCATATTGCATGGTACCCATTACACGGGTCTCAACTCTCCAGGTTTAAGGTATTCTTCCTTCAGCTAAAACATGCATGTGGAACCCAAGTATGATCAACCATGTGAACGGGAGACGTGTTCAAATATGTCTCAGTTTTCCTCCCCTGGTACTCGGGTGCAACATTCCAGACGCTTTACTAACACTCTCCTCACTTGGAGAGTCAGCGCCTTTAACCTCCTGTTTGGCCCAGTTTGCAATTTCTGCGGAAGATGAACAGGAATAGCGAGAACCAATGAGAGGCTAGCTGGAGGTGTCTGGACGGGCAAATTTAACTCTCATTTCCCACCAGGAAGAGGAAATAACCAAAGGCTCAGCGTGCCGTACCGGAACCAGATTAGGGCCTGAAGCCATCCTGCGGTGTTGCGGCCAGCTCAAAAGAAAGCGAGTTGAAGAAAGGAGCTCAGGGGCACTGTAATTCACAAACCTGCAGAGTTATAAATGACAGCTATCGTCCAAAAATAGACTGAAGTAAGGCTGCCAAGAGGACTTGAAAGCGGGGCAGAATTGCAGGAAACCGATTTCAGGAGGTAGACTGGAATTGCATTGAAAGCATAGGAAAAGAGGCAGAACGTCCACAATGATGCACTTGGCCAAAAAGGGCGTATGCGTTTTTTCCTGAATATATTCAGGAAAAAACGCATACGCCCTTTTTGGCCAACCAAGCAAGCTTGCAAAGGAAATCTGCACTACAATGAAGACTCACTTCCCCCCGGTCAAAAGGGCCATCTGAAAAAAGTGTAAAATCCAGAAAGACAAGACAGGCCATGGAGAACTGGGAGCCTTGTTATGCTGATGGGCGGGATGTAAATTGCCAACAACCACTCGGGAGAAGTGTATGGTGTTTCCTGAAACATCTAAAAAACAAAGCAACAGAACCTAGGGCACTTCCACTTATGGTCCTATAGCTTAGGGAAATTAAAATCAAAAAGACACAGCCACCCCAAAGTTTGGAACGGATCTGTTTACAAGAACCTCGTTTACAGTACAAGTTCAACATCGCAGAAAGTGAAAAATGGATAAAGAAGTTGTGGTATTTACTTACAAAGCAATATCACTCAGCAATGAAATCTGTGTCATCAGGCCCTTAGCAGCACAATGAGTGGATTCAGGTACGATGATTCTAACTGAAATAAGTCACACAGAAAAAGAAACATCATAAGATATCAGTAATACACGGAATGTAAACTTGGCTACACAGGAACTGAATTCCAAAACAGAACAGGGTCTCAAATTTAGAAAACCAACTTATGCTTGCTTAAGGGTAAAGGTGAGTTGGGGTGCTGCATAAAACCAGAGATTGAAATGAGCACAGATAAAGTTCCTTAAGTCAAATATGGAATAGACAAGAGCTACTCCTTGCTCAACGAAATGGACTCAACACCGCATATTAAACGCCTAAGAATGTACCTGACTAGTAAGTATCGTAAAACCTATGGATTGCTATGTCTCCAAAAGAGAATCAAGCATGTGTACAGGGGCATAAACGCAGCAGTGATAGGATTGGAGAGGTTCGGTGAGCAAATGAAGACCCTTTGAAGTCATATTGCATGGTACCCATTACACGGGTCTGAACTCTCCAGGTTTAAGGTATTCTTCCTTCAGCTAAAACATGCATGTGGAACCCAAGTATGATCAACCATGTGAACGGGAGACGTGTTCAAATATGTCTCAGTTTTCCTCCCCTGGTACTCGGGTGCAACATTCCAGACGCTTTACTAACACTCTCCCCACTTGGAGAGTCAGCGCCTTTAACCTCCTGTTTGGCCCAGTTTGCAATTTCTGCGGAAGATGAACAGGAATAGCGAGAACCAATGAGAGGCTAGCTGGAGGTGTCTGGACGGGCAAATTTAACTCTCATTTCCCACCAGGAAGAGGAAATAACCAAAGGCTCAGCGTGCCGTACCGGAACCAGATTAGGGCCTGAAGCCATCCTGCGGTGTTGCGGCCAGCTCAAAAGAAAGCGAGTTGAAGAAAGGAGCTCAGGGGCACTGTAATTCACAAACCTGCAGAGTTATAAATGACAGCTATCGTCCAAAAATAGACTGAAGTAAGGCTGCCAAGAGGACTTGAAAGCGGGGCAGAATTGCAGGAAACCGATTGCAGGAGGTAGACTGGAATTGCATTGAAAGCATAGGAAAAGAGGCAGAACGTCCACAATGATGCACTTGGCCAAAAAGGGCGTATGCGTTTTTTCCTGAATATATTCAGGAAAAAACGCATACGCCCTTTTTGGCCAACCAAGCAAGCTTGCAAAGGAAATCTGCACTACAATGAAGTCTCACTTCCCCCCGGTCAAAAGGGCCATCTGAAAAAAGTGTAAAATCCAGAAAGACAAGACAGGCCATGGAGAACTGGGAGCCTTGTTATGCTGATGGGCGGGATGTAAATTGCCAACAACCACTCGGGAGAAGTGTATGGTGTTTCCTGAAACATCTAAAAAACAAAGCAACAGAACCTAGGGCACTTCCACTTATGGTCCTATAGCTTAGGGAAATTAAAATCAAAAAGACACAGCCACCCCAAAGTTTGGAACGGATCTGTTTACAAGAACCTCGTTTACAGTACAAGTTCAACATCGCAGAAAGTGAAAAATGGATAAAGAAGTTGTGGTATTTACTTACAAAGCAATATCACTCAGCAATGAAATCTGTGTCATCAGGCCCTTAGCAGCACAATGAGTGGATTCAGGTACGATGATTCTAACTGAAATAAGTCACACAGAAAAAGAAACATCATAAGATATCACTAATACACGGAATGTAAACTTGGCTACACAGGAACTGAATTCCAAAACAGAACAGGGTCTCAAATTTAGAAAACCAACTTATGCTTGCTTAAGGGTAAAGGTGAGTTGGGGTGCTGCATAAAACCAGAGATTGAAATGAGCACAGATAAAGTTCCTTAAGCCAAATATGGAATAGACAAGAGCTACTCCTTGCTCAACGAAATGAACTCAACACCCCATATTAAACGCCTAAGAATGTACCTGACTAGTAAGTATCTTAAAACCTATGGATTGCTATGTCTCCAAAAGAGAATCAAGCGTGTGTACAGGGGCATAAACGCAGCAGTGATAGGATTGGAGAGGTTCGGTGATCAAATGAAGACCCTTTGAAGTCATATTGCATGGTACCCATTACACGGGTCTCAACTCTCCAGGTTTAAGGTATTCTTCCTTCAGCTAAAACATGCATGTGGAACCCAAGTATGATCAACCATGTGAACGGGAGACGTGTTCAAATATGTCTCAGTTTTCCTCCCCTGGTACTCGGGTGCAACATTCCAGACGCTTTACTAACACTCTCCCCACTTGGAGAGTCAGCGCCTTTAACCTCCTGTTTGGCCCAGTTTGCAATTTCTGCGGAAGATGAACAGGAATAGCGAGAACCAATGAGAGACTAGCTGGAAGTGTCTGGACGGGCAAATTTAACTCTCATTTCCCACCAGGAAGAGGAATTAACCAAAGGCTCAGCGTGCCATGCCGGAACCAGATTAGGGCCTGAAGCCATCCTGCGGTGTTGTGGCCAGGTCACAAGAAAGCGAGTTGAAGAAAGGAGCTCAGGGGCACTGTAATTCACAAACCTGCAGAGTTATAAATGACAGCTATCGTCCAAAAATAGACTGAAGTAAGGCTGCCAAGAGGACTTGAAAGCGGGGCAGAATTGCAGGAAACCGATTTCAGGAGGTAGACTGGAATTGCATTGAAAGCATAGGAAAAGAGGCAGAACGTCCACAATGATGCACTTGGCCAAAAAGGGCGTATGCGTTTTTTCCTGAATATATTCAGGAAAAAACGCATACGCCCTTTTTGGCCAACCAAGCAAGCTTGCAAAGGAAATCTGCACTACAATGAAGTCTCACTTCCCCCCGGTCAAAAGGGCCATCTGAAAAAAGTGTAAAATCCAGAAAGGGAGGACAGGCCATGGAGAACTGGGAGCCTTGTTATGCTGATGGGCGGGATGTAAATTGCCAACAGACACTTGGGAGAAGTGTATGGTGTTTCCTGAAACATCTAAAAAACAAAGCAACAGAGCCTAGGGCACTGCCACTTATGGTCCTATAGCTTAGGGAAATTAAAATCAAAAAGACACAGCCACCCAAAACTTTCGAACGGCTCTGTTTACAAGAACCTCGTTTACAGTACAAGTTCAACATCGCAGAAAGTGAAAAATGGATAAAGAAATTGTGGTATTTACTTACAAAGCAGTATCACTCAGCAATGAAATCTATGTCATCAGGCCCTTAGCATCACAATGAGTGGATTCAGGTATGATGATTCTACCTGAAATAAGTCACACAGAAAAAGAAACATCATAAGATATCAGTAATACACGGAATGTAAACTTGGCTACACAGGAACTGAATTACAGAACAGAACAGGGTCTCAAATTTAGAAAACCAACTTATGCTTGCTTAAGGGTAAAGGTGAGTTGGGGTGCTGCATAAAACCAGAGATTGAAATGAGCACAGATAAAGTTCCTTAAACCAAATATGGAATAGACAAGAGCTACTCCTTGCTCAACGAAATGGACTCAACACCGCATATTAAACGCCTAAGAATGTACCTGACTAGTAAGTATCGTAAAACCTATGGATTGCTATGTCTCCAAAAGAGAATCAAGCATGTGTACAGGGGCATAAACGCAGCAGTGATAGGATTGGAGAGGTTCGGTGAGCAAATGAAGACCCTTTGAAGTCATATTGCATGGTACCCATTACACGGGTCTCAACTCTCCAGGTTTAAGGTATTCTTCCTTCAGCTAAAACATGCATGTGGAACCCAACTATGATCAACCATGTGAACGGGAGACGTGTTCAAATATGTCTCAGTTTTCCTCCCCTGGTACTCGGGTGCAACATTCCAGACGCTTTACTAACACTCTCCCCACTTGGAGAGTCAGCGCCTTTAACCTCCTGTTTGGCCCAGTTTGCAATTTCTGCGGAAGATGAACAGGAATAGCGAGAACCAATGAGAGGCTAGCTGGAGGTGTCTGGACGGGCAAATTTAACTCTCATTTCCCACCAGGAAGAGGAAATAAACAAAGGCTCAGCGTGCCGTACCGGAACCAGATTAGGGCCTGAAGCCATCCTGCGGTGTTGCGGCCAGCTCAAAAGAAAGCGAGTTGAAGAAAGGAGCTCAGGGGCACTGTAATTCACAAACCTGCAGAGTTATAAATGACAGCTATCGTCCAAAAATAGACTGAAGTAAGGCTGCCAAGAGGACTTGAAAGCGGGGCAGAATTGCAGGAAACCGATTTCAGGAGGTAGACTGGAATTGCATTGAAAGCATAGGAAAAGAGGCAGAACGTCCACAATGATGCACTTGGCCAAAAAGGGCGTATGCGTTTTTTCCTGAATATATTCAGGAAAAAACGCATACGCCCTTTTTGGCCAACCAAGCAAGCTTGCAAAGGAAATCTGCACTACAATGAAGTCTCACTTCCCCCCGGTCAAAAGGGCCATCTGAAAAAAGTGTAAAATCCAGAAAGGCAGGACAGGCCATGGAGAACTGGGAGCCTTGTTATGCTGATGGGCGGGATGTAAATTGCCAACAACCACTCCGGAGAAGTGTATGGTGTTTCCTGAAACATCTAAAAAACAAAGCAACAGAGCCTAGGGCACTTCCACTTATGGTCCTATAGCTTAGGGAAATTAAAATCAAAAAGACACAGCCACCCCAAAGTTTGGAACGGCTCTGTTTACAAGAACCTCGTTTACAGTACAAGTTCAACATCGCAGAAAGTGAAAAATGGATAAAGAAGTTGTGGTATTTACTTACAAAGCAATATCACTCAGCAATGAAATCTGTGTCATCAGGACCTTAACAGCACAATGAGTGGATTCAGGTATGATGATTCTAACTGAAATAAGTCACACAGAAAAAGAAACATCATAAGATATCAGTAATACACGGAATGTAAACTTGGCTACACAGGAACTGAATTACAGAACAGAACAGGGTCTCAAATTTAGAAAACCAACTTATTCTTGCTTAAGGGTAAAGGTGAGTTGGGGTGCTGCATAAAAACAGAGATTGAAATGAGCACAGATAAAGTTCCTTAAGCCAAATATGGAATAGACAAGAGCTACTCCTTGCTCAGCGAAATTGACTCAACACCGCATATTAAACGCCTAAGAATGTACCTGACTAGTAAGTATCTTAAAACCTATGGATTGCTATGTCTCCGAAAGAGAATCAAGCATGTGTACAGGGGCATAAACGCAGCAGTGATAGGATTGGAGAGGTTCGGTGAGCAAATGAAGACCCTTTGAAGTCATATTGCATGGTACCCATTACACGGGTCTTAACTCTCCAGGTTTAAGGTATTCTTCCTTCAACTAAAACATGCATGTGGAACCCAAGTATGATCTACCATGTGAACGGGAGACGTGTTCAAATATGTCTCAGTTTTCCTCCCCTGGTACTCGGGTGCAACATTCCAGACGCTTTACTAACACTCTCCCCACTTGGAGAGTCAGCGCCTTTAACCTCCTGTTTGGCCCAGTTTGCAATTTCTGCGGAAGATGAACAGGAATAGCGAGAACCAATGAGAGACTAGCTGAAGGTGTCTGGACGGGCAAATTTAACTCTCATTTCCCACCAGGAAAAGGAAATAACCAAAGGCTCAGCGTGCCGTGCCGAAACCAGATTAGGGCGTGAAGCCATCCTGCGGTGTTGCTGCCAGGTCACAAGAAAGCAAGTTGAAGAAAGGAGCTCAGGGGCACTGTAATGCACAAACCTGCAGAGTTATAAATGACAGCTATCCTCCAAAAATAGACTGAAGTAAGGCTGCCAAGAGGACTTGAAAGCAGGGCAGAATTGCAGGAAACCGATTTCAGGAGGTAGACTGGAATTGCATTGAAAGCATAGGAAAAGAGGCAGAACGTCCACAATGATGCACTTGGCCAAAAAGGGCGTATGCGTTTTTTCCTGAATATATTCAGGAAAAAACGCATACGCCCTTTTTGGCCAACCAAGCAAGCTTGCAAAGGAAATCTGCACTACAATGAAGTCTCACATCCCCCCGGTCAAAAGGGCCATCTGAAAAAAGTGTAAAATCCAGAAAGGCAGGACAGGCCATGGAGAACTGGGAGTCTTGTTATGCTGATGGGCGGGATGTAAAAACGCATACGCCCTTTTTGGCCAACCAAGCAAGCTTGCAAAGGAAATCTGCACTACAATGAAGTCTCACTTCCCCCAGGTCAAAAGGGCCATCTGAAAAAAGTGTAAAATCCAGAAAGGCAGGACAGGCCATGGAGAACTGGGAGCCTTGTTATGCTGATGGGCGGGATGTAAATTGCCAACAGACACTCGGGAGAAGTGTATGGTGTTTCCTGAAACATCTAAAAAATAAAGCAACAGAGCCTAGGGCACTTCCACTTATGGTCCTATAGCTTAGGGAAATTAAAATCCAAAAGACACAGCCACCCCAAAGTTTGGGACGCCTCTGTTTACAAGAACCTCATTTACAGTACAAGTTCAACATCGCAGAAAGTGAAAAATGGATAAAGAAGTTGTGGTATTTACTTACAAAGCAATATCACTCAGCAATGAATTCTATGTCATCAGGCCCTTAGCATCACAATGAGTGGATTCAGGTATGATGATTCTAACTGAAATAAGTCACACAGAAAAAGAAACATCATAAGATATCAGTAATACACGGAATGTAAACTTGGCTACACAGGAACTGAATTACAGAACAGAACAGGGTCTCAAATTTAGAAAACCAACTTATGCTTGCTTAAGGGTAAAGGTGAGTTGGGGTGCTGCATAAAACCAGAGATTGAAATGAGCACAGATAAAGTTCCTTAAGTCAAATATGGAATAGACAAGAGCTACTCCTTGCTCAACGAAATGGACTCAACACCGCATATTA
Source organism: Stenella coeruleoalba (assembly GCF_951394435.1). Taxonomy (NCBI): domain Eukaryota; kingdom Metazoa; phylum Chordata; class Mammalia; order Artiodactyla; family Delphinidae; genus Stenella; species Stenella coeruleoalba. The sequence continues at coordinate 803,823 of NW_027646328.1, forward strand.
AACGCCTAAGAATGTACCTGACTAGTAAGTATCTTAAAACCTATGGATTGCTATGTCTCCGAAAGAGAATCAAGCATGTGTACAGGGGCATAAACGCAGCAGTGATAGGATTGGAGAGGTTCGGTGAGCAAATGAAGACCCTTTGAAGTCATATTGCATGGTACCCATTACACGGGTCTCAACTCTCCAGGTTTAAGGTATTCTTCCTTCAGCTAAAACATGCATGTGGAACCCAAGTATGATCAACCATGTGAACGGGAGACGTGTTCAAATATGTCTCAGTTTTCCCCCCCTGGTACTCGGGTGCAACATTCCAGACGCTTTACTAACACTCTCTCCACTTGGAGAGTCAGCGCCTTTAACCTCCTGTTTGGCCCAGTTTGCAATTTCTGCGGAAGATGAACAGGAATAGCGAGAACCAATGAGAGACTAGCTGGAGGTGTCTGGACGGGCAAATTTAACTCTCATTTCCCACCAGGAAGAGGAAATAACCAAAGGCTCAGCGTGCCGTGCCGGAACCAGATTAGGGCATGAAGCCATCCTGCGGTGTTGCGGCCAGGTCACAAGAAAGCAAGTTGAAGAAAGGAGCTCAGGGACACTGTAATTCACAAACCTGCAGAGTTATAAATGACAGCTATCGTCCAAAAATAGACTGAAGTAAGGCTGCCAAGAGGACTTGAAAGCGGGGCAGAATTGCAGGAAACCGATTTCAGGAGGTAGACTGGAATTGCATTGAAAGCATAGGAAAAGAGGCAGAACGTCCACAATGATGCACTTGGCCAAAAAGGGCGTATGCGTTTTTTCCTGAATATATTCAGGAAAAAACGCATACGCCCTTTTTGGCCAACCAAGCAAGCTTGCAAAGGAAATCCGCACTACAATGAAGTCTCACTTCCCCCCGGTCAAAAGGGCCTTCTGAAAAAAGTGTAAAATCCAGAAAGGCAGGACAGGCCATGGAGAACTGGGAGCCTTGTTATGCTGATGGGCGGGATGTAAATTGCCAACAACCACTCGCGAGAAGTGTATGGTGTTTCCTGAAACATCTAAAAAACAAAGCAACAGAGCCTAGGGCACTTCCACTTATGGTCCTATAGCTTAGGGAAATTAAAATCAAAAAGACACAGCCACCCCAAAGTTTGGGACGCCTCTGTTTACAAGAACCTCGTTTACAGTACAAGTTCAACATCGCAGAAAGTGAAAAATGGATAAAGAAGTTGTGGTATTCACTTACAAAGCAATATCACTCAGCAATGAAATCTATGTCATCAGGCCCTTAGCAGCACAATGAGTGGATTCAGGTATGATGATTCTAACTGAAATAAGTCACACAGAAAAAGCAACATCATAAGATATCAGTAATACACGGAATGGAAACTTGGCTACACAGGAACTGAATTACAGAACAGAACAGGGTCTCAAATTTAGAAAAACAACTTATGCTTGCTTAAGGGTAAAGGTGAGTTGGGGTGCTGCATAAAACCAGAGATTGAAATGAGCACAGATAAAGTTCCTTAAGCCAAATATGGAATAGACAAGAGCTACTCCTTGCTCAACGAAATGGACTCAACACCGCATATTAAACGCCTAAGAATGTACCTGACTTGTAAGTATCTTAAAACCTATGGATTGCTATGTCTCCGAAAGAGAATCAAGCATGTGTACAGGGGCATAAACGCAGCAGTGATAGGATTGGAGAGGTTCGGTGAGCAAATGAAGACCCTTTGAAGTCATATTGCATGGTACCCATTCCACGGGTTTCAACTACCCAGTTTTAAGGTATTCTTCCTTCAGCTAAAACATGCATGTGGAACCTAGAGTATGATCAACCATGTGATCGGGAGACGTGTTCAAATATGTCTCAGTTTTCCTCCCCTGGTACTCGGGTGCAACATTCCAGACGCTTTACTAACACTCTCTCCACTTGGAGAGTCAGTCCCTTTAACCTCCTGTTTGGCCCAGTTTGCAATTTCTGCGGAAGATGAACAGGAATAGCGAGAACCAATGAGAGGCTAGCTGGAGGTGTCTGGACGGGCAAATTTAACTCTCATTTCCCACCAGGAAGAGGAATTAACCAAAGGCTCAGCGTGCCGGGCCGGAACCAGATTAGGGCCTGAAGCCATCCTGCGGTGTTGCGGCCAGGTCACAAGAAAGCGAGTTGAAGAAAGGAGCTCAGGGGCACTGTAATTCACAAACCTGCAGAGTTATAAATGACAGCTATCGTCCAAAAATAGACTGAAGTAAGGCTGCCAAGAGGACTTGAAAGCGGGGCAGAATTGCAGGAAACCGATTTCAGGAGGTAGACTGGAATTGCATTGAAAGCATAGGAAAAGAGGCAGAACGTCCACAATGATGCACTTGGCCAAAAAGGGCGTATGCGTTTTTTCCTGAATATATTCAGGAAAAAACGCATACGCCCTTTTTGGCCAACCAAGCAAGCTTGCAAAGGAAATCTGCACTACAATGAAGTCTCACTTCCCCCCGGTCAAAAGGGCCATCTGAAAAAAGTGTAAAATCCAGAAAGGCAGGACAGGCCATGGAGAACTGGGAGCCTTGTTATGCTGATGGGCGGGATGTAAATTGCCAACAGACACTCGGGAGAAGTGTATGGTGTTTCCTGAAACATCTAAAAAACAAAGCAACAGAGCCTAGGGCACTGCCACTTATGGTCCTATAGCTTAGGGAAATTAAAATCAAAAAGACACAGCCACCCCAAAGTTTGGGACGCCTCTGTTTACAAGAACCTCGTTTACAGTACAAGTTCAACATCGCAGAAAGTGAAAAATGGATAAAGAAGTTGTGGTATTTACTTACAAAGCAATATCACTCAGCAATGAAATCTATGTCATCAGGCCCTTAGCATCACAATGAGTGGATTCAGGTATGATGATTCTAACTGAAATAAGTCACACAGAAAAAGAAACATCATAAGATATCAGTAATACACGGAATGTAAACTTGGCTACACAGGAACTGAATTACAGAACAGAACAGGGTCTCAAATTTAGAAAACCAACTTATGCTTGCTTAAGGGTAAAGGTGAGTTGGGGTGCTGCATAAAACCAGAGATTGAAATGAGCACACGTAAAGTTCCTTAAGTCAAATACGGAATAGACAAGAGCTACTCCTTGCTCAACGAAATGGACTCAACACTGCATATTAAACGCCTAAGAATGTACCTGACTAGTAAGTATCGTAAAACCTATGGATTGCTATGTCTCCAAAAGAGAATCAAGCATGTGTACAGGGGCATAAACGCAGCAGTGATAGGATTGGAGAGGTTCGGTGAGCAAATGAAGACCCTTTGAAGTCATATTGCATGGTACCCATTACACGGGTCTTAACTCTCCAGGTTTAAGGTATTCTTCCTTCAGCTAAAACATGCATGTGGAACCCAAGTATGATCAACCATGTGAACGGGAGACGTGTTCAAATATGTCTCAGTTTTCCTCCCCTGGTACTCGGGTGCAACATTCCAGACGCTTTACTAACACTCTCCCCACTTGGAGAGTCAGCGCCTTTAACCTCCTGTTTGGCCCAGTTTGCAATTTCAGCGGAAGATGAACAGGAATAGCGAGAACCAATGAGAGGCTAGCTGGAGGTGTCTGGACGGGCAAATTTAACTCTCATTTCCCACCAGGAAGAGGAAATAACCAAAGGCTCAGCGTGCCGTGCCGGAACCAGATTAGGGCCTGAAGCCATCCTGCGGTGTTGCGGCCAGGTCACAAAAAAGCAAGTTGAAGAAAGGAGCTCAGGGGCACTGTAATTCACAAACCTGCAGAGTTATAAATGACAGCTATCGTCCAAAAATAGACTGAAGTAAGGCTGCCAAGAGGACTTGAAAGCGGGGCAGAATTGCAGGAAACCGATTTCAGGAGGTAGACTGGAATTGCATTGAAAGCATAGGAAAAGAGGCAGAACGTCCACAATGATGCACTTGGCCAAAAAGGGCGTATGCGTTTTTTCCTGAATATATTCAGGAAAAAACGCATACGCCCTTTTTGGCCAACCAAGCAAGCTTGCAAAGGAAATCTGCACTACAATGAAGTCTCACTTCCCCCCGGTCAAAAGGGCCATCTGAAAAAAGTGTAAAATCCAGAAAGGCAGGACAGGCCATGGAGAACTGGGAGCCTTGTTATGCTGATGGGCGGGATGTAAATTGCCAACAGACACTCGGGAGAAGTGTATGGTGTTTCCTGAAACATCTAAAAAACAAAGCAACAGAACCTAGGGCACTTCCACTTATGGTCCTATAGCTTAGGGAAATTAAAATCAAAAAGACACAGCCACCCCAAAGTTTGGAACGGCTCTGTTTACAAGAACCTCGTTTACAGTACAAGTTCAACATCGCAGAAAGTGAAAAATGGATAAAGAAGTTGTGGTATTTACTTACAAAGCAATATCACTCAGCAATGAAATCTGTGTCATCAGACCCTTAGCAGCACAATGAGTGGATTCAGGTATGATGATTCTAACTGAAATAAGTCACACAGAAAAAGAAACATCATAAGATATCAGTAATACACGGAATGTAAACTTGGCTACACAGGAACTGAATTACAGAACAGAACAGGGTCTCAAATTTAGAAAACCAACTTATGCTTGCTTAAGGGTAAAGGTGAGTTGGGGTGCTGCATAAAACCAGAGATTGAAATGAGCACAGATAAAGTTCCTTAAGCCAAATATGGAATAGACAAGAGCTACTCCTTGCTCAACGAAATGGACTCAACACCCCATATTAAACGCCTAAGAATGTACCTGACTAGTAAGTATCTTAAAACCTATGGATTGCTATGTCTCCGAAAGAGAATCAAGCATGTGTACAGGGGCATAAACGCAGCAGTGATAGGATTGGAGAGGTTCGGTGAGCAAATGAAGACCCTTTGAAGTCATATTGCATGGTACCCATTCCACGGGTTTCAACTACCCAGTTTTAAGGTATTCTTCCTTCAGCTAAAACATGCATGTGGAACCTAGAGTATGATCAACCATGTGATCGGGAGACGTGTTCAAATATGTCTCAGTTTTCCTCCCATGGTACTCGGGTGCAACATTCCAGACGCTTTACTAACACTCTCCCCACTTGGAGAGTCAGTACCTTTAACCTCCTGTTTGGCCCAGTTTGCAATTTCTGCGGAAGATGAACAGGAATAGCGAGAACCAATGAGAGGCTAGCTGGAGGTGTCTGGACGGGCAAATTTAACTCTCATTTCCCACCAGGAAGAGGAAATAAACAAAGGCTCAGCGTGCCGTACCGGAACCAGATTAGGGCCTGAAGTCATCCTGCGGTGTTGCGGCCAGGTCACAAGAAAGCGAGTTGAAGAAAGGAGCTCAGGGGCGCTGTAATTCACAAACCTGCAGAGTTATAAATGACAGCTATCGTCCAAAAATAAACTGAAGTAAGGCTGCCAAGAGGACTTGAAAGCGGGGCAGAATTGCAGGAAACCGATTTCAGGAGGTAGACTGGAATTGCATTGAAAGCATAGGAAAAGAGGCAGAACGTCCACAATGATGCACTTGGCCAAAAAGGGCGTATGCGTTTTTTCCTGAATATATTCAGGAAAAAATGCATACGCCCTTTTTGGCCAACCAAGCAAGCTTGCAAAGGAAATCTGCACTACAATGAAGTCTCACTTCCCCCCGGTCAAAAGGGCCATCTGAAAAAAGTGTAAAATCCAGAAAGGCAGGACAGGCCATGGAGAACTGGGAGCCTTGTTATGCTGATGGGCGGGATGTAAATTGCCAACAGACACTCGGGAGAAGTGTATGGTGTTTCCTGAAACATCTAAAAAACAAAGCAACAGAGCCTAGGGCACTGCCACTTATGGTCCTATAGCTTAGGGAAATTAAAATCAAAAAGACACAGCCACCCCAAAGTTTGGGACGCCTCTGTTTACAAGAACCTCGTTTACAGTACAAGTTCAACATCGCAGAAAGTGAAAAATGGATAAAGAAGTTGTGGTATTTACTTACAAAGCAATATCACTCAGCAATGAAATCTATGTCATCAGGCCCTTAGCATCACAATGAGTGGATTCAGGTATGATGATTCTAACTGAAATAAGTCACACAGAAAAAGAAACATCATAAGATATCAGTAATACACGGAATGTAAACTTGGCTACACAGGAACTGAATTACAGAACAGAACAGGGTCTCAAATTTAGAAAACCAACTTATGCTTGCTTAAGGGTAAAGGTGAGTTGGGGTGCTGCATAAAACCAGAGATTGAAATGAGCACAGATAAAGTTCCTTAAGTCAAATACGGAATAGACAAGAGCTACTCCTTGCTCAACGAAATGGACTCAACACCGCATATTAAACGCCTAAGAATGTACCTGACTAGTAAGTATCGTAAAACCTATGGATTGCTATGTCTCCAAAAGAGAATCAAGCATGTGTACAGGGGCATAAACGCAGCAGTGATAGGATTGGAGAGGTTCGGTGAGCAAATGAAGACCATTTGAAGTCATATTGCATGGTACCCATTACACGGGTCTTAACTCTCCAGGTTTAAGGTAATCTTCCTTCAGCTAAAACATGCATGTGGAACCCAAGTATGATCAACCATGTGAACGGGAGACGTGTTCAAATATGTCTCAGTTTTCCTCCCCTGGTACTCGGGTGCAACATTCCAGACGCTTTACTAACACTCTCCCCACTTGGAGAGTCAGCGCCTTTAACCTCCTGTTTGGCCCAGTTTGCAATTTCTGCGGAAGATGAACAGGAATAGCGAGAACCAATGAGAGGCTAGCTGAAGGTGTCTGGACGGGCAAATTTAACTCTCATTTCCCACCAGGAAGAGGAAATAACCAAAGGCTCAGCGTGCCGTACCGGAACCAGATTAGGGCCTGAAGCCATCCTGCGGTGTTGCGGCCAGGTCACAAAAAAGCAAGTTGAAGAAAGGAGCTCAGGGGCACTGTAATTCACAAACCTGCAGAGTTATAAATGACAGCTATCGTCCAAAAATAGACTGAAGTAAGGCTGCCAAGAGGACTTGAAAGCGGGGCAGAATTGCAGGAAACCGATTTCAGGAGGTAGACTGGAATTGCATTGAAAGCATAGGAAAAGAGGCAGAACGTCCACAATGATGCACTTGGCCAAAAAGGGCGTATGCGTTTTTTCCTGAATATATTCAGGAAAAAACGCATACGCCCTTTTTGGCCAACCAAGCAAGCTTGCAAAGGAAATCTGCACTACAATGAAGTCTCACTTCCCCCCGGTCAAAAGGGTCATCTGAAAAAAGTGTAAAATCCAGAAAGGCAGGACAGGCCATGGAGAACTGGGAGCCTTGTTATGCTGATGGGCGGGATGTAAATTGCCAACAACCACTCGGGAGAAGTGTATGGTGTTTCCTGAAACATCTAAAAAACAAAGCAACAGAACCTAGGGCACTTCCACTTATGGTCCTATAGCTTAGGGAAATTAAAATCAAAAAGACACAGCCACCCCAAAGTTTGGAACGGCTCTGTTTACAAGAACCTCGTCTACAGTACAAGTTCAACATCGCAGAAAGTGAAAAATGGATAAAGAAGTTGTGGTATTTACTTACAAAGCAATATCACTCAGCAATGAAATCTGTGTCATCAGGCCCTTAGCAGCACAATGAGTGGATTCAGGTATGATGATTCTAACTGAAGTAATTCACACAGAAAAAGAAACATCATAAGATATCAGTAATACATGGAATGTAAACTTGGCTACACAGGAACTGAATTACAGAACAGAACAGGGTCTCAAATTTAGAAAACCAACTTATGCTTGCATAAGGGTAAAGGTGAGTTGGGGTGCTGCATAAAACCAGAGATTGAAATGAGCACAGATAAAGTTCCTTAAGTCAAATATGGAATAGACAAGAGCTACTCCTTGCTCAACGAAATGGACTCAACACCGCATATTAAACGCCTAAGAATGTACCTGACTAGTAAGTATCTTAAAACCTATGGATTGCTATGTCTCCGAAAGAGAATCAAGCATGTGTACAGGGGCATAAACGCAGCAGTGATAGGATTGGAGAGGTTCGGTGAGCAAATGAAGACCCTTTGAAGTCATATTGCATGGTACCCATTACACGGGTCTCAACTCTCCAGGTTTAAGGTATTCTTCCTTCAGCTAAAACATGCATGTGGAACCCAAGTATGATCAACCATGTGAACGGGAGACGTGTTCAAATATGTCTCAGTTTTCCTCCCCTGGTACTCGGGTGCAACATTCCAGACGCTTTACTAACACTCTCCCCACTTGGAGAGTCAGCGCCTTTAACCTCCTGTTTGGCCCAGTTTGCAATTTCTGCGGGAGATGAACAGGAATAGCGAGAACCAATGAGAGACTAGCTGGAGGTGTCTGGACGGGCAAATTTAACTCTCATTTCCCACCAGGAAGAGGAAATAACCAAAGGCTCAGCGTGCCGTGCCGGAACCAGATTAGGGCGTGAAGCCATCCTGCGGTGTTGCGGCCAGGTCACAAGAAAGCAAGTTGAAGAAAGGAGCTCAGGGGCACTGTAATTCACAAACCTGCAGAGTTATAAATGACAGCTATCGTCCAAAAATAGACTGAAGTAAGGCTGCCAAGAGACTTGAAAGCGGGGCAGAATTGCAGGAAACCGATTTCAGGAGGTAGACTGGAATTGCATTGAAAGCATAGGAAAAGAGGCAGAACGTCCACAATGATGCACTTGGCCAAAAAGGGCGTATGCGTTTTTTCCTGAATATATTCAGGAAAAAACGCATACGCCCTTTTTGGCCAACCAAGCAAGCTTGCAAAGGAAATCTGCACTACAATGAAGTCTCACTTCCCCCCGGTCAAAAGGGCCATCTGAAAAAAGTGTAAAATCCAGAAAGGCAGGACAGGCCATGGAGAACTGGGAGCCTTGTTATGCTGATGGGCAGGATGTAAATTGCCAACAACCACTCGGGAGAAGTGTATGGTGTTTCCTGAAACATCTAAAAAACAAAGCAACAGAACCTAGGGCACTTCCACTTATGGTCCTATAGCTTAGGGAAATTAAAATCAAAAAGACACAGCCACCCCAAAGTTTGGAACGGCTCTGTTTACAAGAACCTCGTTTACAGTACAAGTTCAACATCGCAGAAAGTGAAAAATGGATAAAGAAGTTGTGGTATTTACTTACAAAGCAATATCACTCAGCAATGAAATCTGTGTCATCAGGCCCTTAGCAGCACAATGAGTGGATTCAGGTATGATGATTCTAACTGAAATAAGTCACACAGAAAATGAAACATCATAGGATATCAGTAATACACGGAATGGAAACTTGGCTACACAGGAACTGAATTACAGAACAGAACAGGGTCTCAAATTTAGAAAACCAACTTATTCTTGCTTAAGGGTAAAGGTGAGTTGGGGTGCTGCATAAAACCAGAGATTGAAATGAGCACAGATAAAGTTCCTTAAGCGAAATATGGAATAGACAAGAGCTACTCCTTGCTCAACGAAATGGACTCAACACCCCATATTAAACGCCTAAGAATGTACCTGACTAGTAAGTATCTTAAAACCTATGGATTGCTATGTCTCCGAAAGAGAATCAAGCATGTGTACAGGGGCATAAACGCAGCAGTGATAGGATTGGAGAGGTTCGGTGAGCAAATGAAGACCCTTTGAAGTCATATTGCATGGTACCCATTACACGGGTTTCAACTACCCAGGTTTAAGGTATTCTTCCTTCAGCTAAAACATGCATGTGGAACCTAGAGTATGATCAACCATGTGATCGGGAGACGTGTTCAAATATGTCTCAGTTTTCCTCCCCTGGTACTCGGGTGCAACATTCCAGACGCTTTACTAACACTCTCCCCACTTGGAGAGTCAGCGCCTTTAACCTCCTGTTTGGGCCAGTTTGCAATTTCTGCGGAAGATGAACAGGAATAGCGAGAACCAATGAGAGGCTAGCTGGAGGTGTCTGGACGGGCAAATTTAACTCTCATTTCCCACCAGGAAGAGGAATTAACCAAAGGCTCAGCGTGCCGGGCCGGAACCAGATTAGGGCCTGAAGCCATCCTGCGGTGTTGCGGCCAGGTCACAAGAAATCGAGTTGAAGAAAGCTCAGGGGCACTGTAATTCACAAACCTGCAGAGTTATAAATGACAGCTATCGTCCAAAAATAGACTGAAGTAAGGCTGCCAAGAGGACTTGAAAGCGGGGCAGAATTGCAGGAAACCGATTTCAGGAGGTAGACTGGAATTGCATTGAAAGCATAGGAAAAGAGGCAGAACGTCCACAATGATGCACTTGGCCAAAAAGGGCGTATGCGTTTTTTCCTGAATATATTCAGGAAAAAACGCATACGCCCTTTTTGGCCAACCAAGCAAGCTTGCAAAGGAAATCTGCACTACAATGAAGTCTCACTTCCCCCCGGTCAAAAGGGCCATCTGAAAAAAGTGTAAAATCCAGAAAGGCAGGACAGGCCATGGAGAACTGGGAGCCTTGTTATGCTGATGGGCGGGATGTAAATTGCCAACAACCACTCGGGAGAAGTGTATGGTGTTTCCTGAAACATCTAAAAAACAAAGCAACAGAACCTAGGGCACTTCCACTTATGGTCCTATAGCTTAGGGAAATTAAAATCAAAAAGACACAGCCACACCAAAGTTTGGAACGGCTCTGTTTACAAGAACCTCGTTTACAGTACAAGTTCAACATCGCAGAAAGTGAAAAATGGATAAAGAAGTTGTGGTATTTACTTACAAAGCAATATCACTCAGCAATGAAATCTGTGTCATCAGGCCCTTAGCAGCACAATGAGTGGATTCAGGTATGATGATTCTAACTGAAATAAGTCACACAGAAAAAGAAACATCATAAGATATCAGTAATACACGGAATGGAATCTTGGCTACACAGGAACTGAATTACAGAACAGAACAGGGTCTCAAATTTAGAAAACCAACTTATTCTTGCTTAAGGGTAAAGGTGAGTTGGGGTGCTGCATAAAACCAGAGATTGAAATGAGCACAGATAAAGTTCCTTAAGCCAAATGTGGTATAGAAAAGAGCTACTCCTTGCTCAACGAAATGGACTCAACACCCCATATTAAACGCCTAAGAATGTACCTGACTAGTAAGTATCTTAAAACCTATGGATTGCTATGTCTCCGAAAGAGAATCAAGCATGTGTACAGGGGCATAAACGCAGCAGTGATAGGATTGGAGAGGTTCGGTGAGCAAATGAAGACCCTTTGAAGTCATATTGCATGGTACCCATTCCACGGGTTTCAACTACCCAGGTTTAAGGTATTCTTCCTTCAGCTAAAACATGCATGTGGAACCTAGAGTATGATCAACCATGTGATCGGGAGATGTGTTCAAATATGTCTCAGTTTTCCTCCCCTGGTACTCGGGTGCAACATTCCAGACGCTTTACTAACACTCTCCCCAATTGCAGAGTCAGTCACTTTAACCTCCTGTTTGGCCCAGTTTGCAATTTCTGCGGAAGATGAACAGGAATAGCGAGAACCAATGAGAGGCTAGCTGGAGGTGTCTGGACGGGCAAATTTAACTCTCATTTCCCACCAGGAAGAGGAATTAACCAAAGGCTCAGCGTGCCGGGCCGGAACCAGATTAGGGCCTGAAGCCATCCTGCGGTGTTGCGGCCAGGTCACAAGAAAGCGAGTTGAAGAAAGGAGCTCAGGGGCACTGTAATTCACAAACCTGCAGAGTTATAAATGACAGCTATCGTCCAAAAATAGACTGAAGTAAGGCTGCCAAGAGGACTTGAAAGCGGGGCAGAATTGCAGGAAACCGATTTCAGGAGGTAGACTGGAATTGCATTGAAAGCATAGGAAAAGAGGCAGAACGTCCACAATGATGCACTTGGCCAAAAAGGGCGTATGCGTTTTTTCCTGAATATATTCAGGAAAAAACGCATACGCCCTTTTTGGCCAACCAAGCAAGCTTGCAAAGGAAATCTGCACTACAATGAAGTCTCACTTCCCCCCGGTCAAAAGGGCCATCTGAAAAAAGTGTAAAATCCAGAAAGGCAGGACAGGCCATGGAGAACTGGGAGCCTTGTTATGCTGATGGGCGGGATGTAAATTGCCAACAGACACTCGGGAGAGGTGTATGGTGTTTCCTGAAACATCTAAAGAACAAAGCAACAGAGCCTAGGGCACTGCCACTTATGGTCCTATAGCTTAGGGAAATTAAAATCAAAAAGACACAGCCACCCCAAAGTTTGGGACGCCTCTGTTTACAAGAACCTCGTTTACAGTACAAGTTCAACATCGCAGAAAGTGAAAAATGGATAAAGAAGTTGTGGTATTTACTTACAAAGCAATATCACTCAGCAATGAAATCTATGTCATCAGGCCCTTTGCATCACAATGAGTGGATTCAGGTATGATGACTCTAACTGAAATAAGTCACACAGAAAAAGAAACATCATAAGATATCAGTAATACACGGAATGTAAACTTGGCTACACAGGAACTGAATTACAGAACAGAACAGGGTCTCAAATTTAGAAAACCAACTTATGCTTGCTTAAGGGTAAAGGTGAGTTGGGGTGCTGCATAAAACCAGAGATTGAAATGAGCACAGATAAAGTTCCTTAAGTCAAATATGGAATAGACAAGAGCTACTCCTTGCTCAACGAAATGGACTCAACACCGCATATTAAACGCCTAAGAATGTACCTGACTAGTAAGTATCGTAAAACCTATGGATTGCTATGTCTCCAAAAGAGAATCAAGCATGTGTACAGGGGCATAAACGCAGCAGTGATAGGATTGGAGAGGTTCGGTGAGCAAATGAAGACCCTTTGAAGTCATATTGCATGGTACCCATTCCACGGGTCTCAAGTCTCCAGGTTTAAGGTATTCTTCCTTCAGCTAAAACATGCATGTGGAACCCAAGTATGATCAACCATGTGAACGGGAGACGTGTTCAAATATGTCTCAGTTTTCCTCCCCTGGTACTCGGGTGCAACATTCCAGACGCTTTACTAACACTCTCCCCACTTGGAGAGTCAGCGCCTTTAACCTCCTGTTTGGCCCAGTTTGCAATTTCTGCGGAAGATGAACAGGAATAGCGAGAAGCAATGAGAGGCTAGCTGGAGGTGTCTGGACGGGCAAATTTAACTCTCATTTCCCACCAGGAAGAGGAAATAACCAAAGGCTCAGCATGCCGTACCGGAACGAGATTAGGGCCTGAAGCCATCCTGCGGTGTTGCGGCCAGCTCAAAAGAAAGCGAGTTGAAGAAAGGAGCTCAGGGGCACTGTAATTCACAAACCTGCAGAGTTATAAATGACAGCTATCGTCCAAAAATAGACTGAAGTAAGGCTGCCAAGAGGACTTGAAAGCGGGGCAGAATTGCAGGAAACCGATTTCAGGAGGTAGACTGGAATTGCATTGAAAGCATAGGAAAAGAGGCAGAACGTCCACAATGATGCACTTGGCCAAAAAGGGCGTATGCGTTTTTTCCTGAATATATTCAGGAAAAAACGCATACGCCCTTTTTGGCCAACCAAGCAAGCTTGCAAAGGAAATCTGCACTACAATGAAGTCTCACTTCCCCCCGGTCAAAAGGGCCATCTGAAAAAAGTGTAAAATCCAGAAAGGCAGGACAGGCCATGGAGAACTGGGAGCCTTGTTATGCTGATGGGCGGGATGTAAATTGCCAACAGACACTCGGGAGAAGTGTATGGTGTTTCCTGAAACATCTAAAAAACAAAGCAACAGAGCCTAGGGCACTGCCACTTATGGTCCTATAGCTTAGGGAAATTAAAATCAAAAAGACACAGCCACCCCAAAGTTTGGGACGCCTCTGTTTACAAGAACCTCGTTTACAGTACAAGTTCAACATCGCAGAAAGTGAAAAATGGATAAAGAAGTTGTGGTATTTACTTACAAAGCAATATCACTCAGCAATGAAATCTATGTCATCAGGCCCTGTGCATCACAATGAGTGGATTCAGGTATGATGATTCTAACTGAAATAAGTCACACAGAAAAAGAAACATCATAAGATATCAGTAATACACGGAATGTAAACTTGGCTACACAGGAACTGAATTACAGAACAGAACAGGGTCTCAAATTTAGAAAACCAACTTATGCTTGCTTAAGGGTAAAGGTGAGTTGGGGTGCTGCGTAAAACCAGAGATTGAAATGAGCACAGATAAAGTTCCTTAAGTCAAATATGAAATAGACAAGAGCTACTCCTTGCTCAACGAAATGGACTCAACACCGCATATTAAACGCCTAAGAATGTACCTGACTAGTAAGTATCGTAAAACCTATGGATTGCTATGTCTCCAAAAGAGAATCAAGCATGTGCACAGGGGCATAAATGCAGCAGTGATAGGATTGGAGAGGTTCGGTGAGCAAATGAAGACCCTTTGAAGTCATATTGCATGGTACCCATTCCACGGGTCTCAACTCTCCAGGTTTAAGGTATTCTTCCTTCAGCTAAAACATGCATGTGGAACCCAAGTATGATCAACCATGTGAACGGGAGACGTGTTCAAATATGTCTCAGTTTTCCTCCCCTGGTACTCGGGTGCAACATTCCAGACGCTTTACTAACACTCTCCCCACTTGGAGAGTCAGCGCCTTTAACCTCCTGTTTGGCCCAGTTTGCAATTTCTGCGGAAGATGAACAGGAATAGCGAGAACCAATGAGAGGCTAGCTGGAGGTGTCTGGACGGGCAAATTTAACTCTCATTTCCCACCAGGAAGAGGAATTAACCAAAGGCTCAGCATGCCGGGCCGGAACCAGATTAGGGCCTGAAGCCATCCTGCGGTGTTGCGGCCAGGTCACAAGAAAGCGAGTTGAAGAAAGGAGCTCAGGGGCACTGTAATTCACAAACCTGCAGAGTTATAAATGACAGCTATCGTCCAAAAATAGACTGAAGTAAGGCTGCCAAGAGGACTTGAAAGCGGGGCAGAATTGCAGGAAACCGATTTCAGGAGGTAGACTGAAATTGCATTGAAAGCATAGGAAAAGAGGCAGAACGTCCACAATGATGCACTTGGCCAAAAAGGGCGTATGCGTTTTTTCCTGAATATATTCAGGAAAAAACGCATACGCCCTTTTTGGCCAACCAAGCAAGCTTGCAAAGGAAATCTGCACTACAATGAAGTCTCACTTCCCCCCGGTCAAAAGGGCCATCTGAAAAAAGTGTAAAATCCAGAAAGGCAGGACAGGCCATGGAGAACTGGGAGCCTTGTTATGCTGATGGGCGGGATGTAAATTGCCAACAGACACTTGGGAGAAGTGTATGGTGTTTCCTGAAACATCTAAAAAACAAAGCAACAGAGCCTAGGGCACTGCCACTTATGGTCCTATAGCTTAGGGAAATTAAAATCAAAAAGACACAGCCACCCCAAAGTTTGGGACGCCTCTGTTTACAAGAACCTCGTTTACAGTACAAGTTCAACATCGCAGAAAGTGAAAAATGGATAAAGAAGTTGTGGTATTTACTTACAAAGCAATATCACTCAGCAATGAAATCTATGTCATCAGGCCCTTAGCATCACAATGAGTGGATTCAAGTATGATGATTCTAACTGAAATAAGTCACACAGAAAAAAAACATCATAAAATATCAGTAATACACGGAATGTAACCTTGGCTACACAGGAACTGAATTACAGAACAGAACAGGGTCTCAAATTTAGAAAACCAACTTATGCTTGCTTAAGGGTAAAGGTGAGTTGGGGTGCTGCATAAAACCAGAGATTGGAATGAGCACAGATAAAGTTCCTTAAGTCAAATATGGAATAGACAAGAGCTACTCCTTGCTCAACGAAATGGACTCAACACCGCATATTAAACGCCTAAGAATGTACCTGACTAGTAAGTATCGTAAAACCTATGGATTGCTATGTCTCCAAAAGAGAATCAAGCATGTGTACAGGGGCATAAACGCAGCAGTGATAGGATTGGAGAGGTTCGGTGAGCAAATGAAGACCCTTTGAAGTCATATTTCATGGTACCCATTACACGGGTCTCAACTCTCCAGGTTTAAGGTATTCTTCCTTCAGCTAAAATATGCATGTGGAACCCAAGTATGATCAACCATGTGAACGGGAGACATGTTCAAATATGTCTCAGTTTTCCTCCCCTGGTACTCGGGTGCAACATTCCAGACGCTTTACTAACACTCTCCCCACTTGGAGAGTCAGCGCCTTTAACCTCCTGTTTGGCCCAGTTTGCAATTTCTGCGGAAGATGAACAGGAATAGCGAGAACCAATGAGAGGCTAGCTGGAGGTGTCTGGACGGGCAAATTATTCCTGAATATATTCAGGAAAAAACGCATACGCCCTTTTTGGCCAACCAAGCAAGCTTGCAAAGGAAATCTGCACTACAATGAAGTCTCACTTCCCCCCGGTCAAAAGGGCCATCTGAAAAAAGTGTAAAATCCAGAAAGGTAGGACAGGCCATGGAGAACTGGGAGCCTTGTTATGCTGATGGGCGGGATGTAAATTGCCAACAGACACTCGGGAGAAGTGTATGGTGTTTCCTGAAACATCTAAAAAACAAAGCAACAGAGCCTAGGGCACTGCCACTTATGGTCCTATAGCTTAGGGAAATTAAAATCAAAAAGACACAGCCACCCCAAAGTTTGGGACGCCTCTGTTTACAAGAACCTCGTTTACAGTACAAGTTCAACATCGCAGAAAGTGAAAAATGGATAAAGAAGTTGTGGTATTTACTTACAAAGCAATATCACTCAGCAATGAAATCTATGTCATCAGGCCCTTAGCATCACAATGAGTGGATTCAGGTATGATGATTCTAACTGAAATAAGTCACACAGAAAAAGAAACATCATAAGATATCAGTAATACACGGAATGTAAACTTGGCTACACAGGAACTGAATTACAGAACAGAACAGGGTCTCAAATTTAGAAAACCAACTTATGCTTGCTTAAGGGTAAAGGTGAGTTGGGGTGCTGCATAAAACCAGAGATTGAAATGAGCACAGATAAAGTTCCTTAAATCAAATATGGAATAGACAAGAGCTACTCCTTGCTCAACGAAATGGACTCAACACCGCATATTAAACGCCTAAGAATGTACCTGACTAGTAAGTATCGTAAAACCTATGGATTGCTATGTCTCCAAAAGAGAATCAAGCATGTGTACAGGGGCATAAACGCAGCAGTGATAGGATTGGAGAGGTTCGGTGAGCAAATGAAGACCCTTTGAAGTCATATTGCATGGTACCCATTCCACGGGTCTCAACTCTCCAGGTTTAAGGTATTCTTCCTTCAGCTAAAACATGCATGTGGAACCCAAGTATGATCAACCATGTGAACGGGAGACGTGTTCAAATATGTCTCAGTTTTCCTCCCCTGGTACTCGGGTGCAACATTCCAGACGCTTTACTAACACTCTCCCCACTTGGAGAGTCACCGCCTTTAACCTCCTGTTTGGCCCAGTTTGCAATTTCTGCGGAAGATGAACAGGAATAGCGAGAACCAATGAGAGGCTAGCTGGAGGTGTCTGGACGGGCAAATTATTCCTGAATATATTCAGGAAAAAACGCATACGCCCTTTTTGGCCAACCAAGCAAGCTTGCAAAGGAAATCTGCACTACAATGAAGTCTCACTTCCCCCCGGTCAAAAGGGCCATCTGAAAAAAGTGTAAAATCCGGAAAGGCAGGACAGGCCATGGAGAACTGGGAGCCTTGTTATGCTGATGGGCGGGATGTAAATTGCCAACAGACACTCGGGAGAAGTGTATGGTGTTTCCTGAAACATCTAAAAAACAAAGCAACAGAGCCTAGGGCACTGCCGCTTATGGTCCTATAGCTTAGGGAAATTAAAATCAAAAAGACACAGCCACCCCAAAGTTTGGGACGCCTCTGTTTACAAGAACCTCGTTTACAGTACAAGTTCAACATCGCAGAAAGTGAAAAATGGATAAAGAAGTTGTGGTATTTACTTACAAAGCAATATCACTCAGCAATGAAATCTATGTCATCAGGCCCTTAGCATCACAATGAGTGGATTCAGGTATGATGATTCTAACTGAAATAAGTCACAAAGAAAAAGAAACATCATAAGATATCAGTAATACACAGAATGAAAACTTGGCTACACAGGAACTGAATTACAGAACAGAACAGGGTCTCAAATTTAGAAAACCAACTTATGCTTGCTTAAGGGTAAAGGTGAGTTGGGGTGCTGCATAAAACCAGAGATTGAAATGAGCACAGATAAAGTTCCTTAAGTCAAATATGGAATAGACAAGAGCTACTCCTTGCTCAACGAAATGGACTCAACACCGCGTATTAAACGCCTAAGAATGTACCTGACTAGTAAGTATTGTAAAACCTATGGATTGCTATGTCTCCAAAAGAGAATCAAGCATGTGTACAGGGGCATAAACGCAGCAGTGATAGGATTGGAGAGGTTCGGTGAGCAAATGAAGACCCTTTGAAGTCATATTGCATGGTACCCATTCCACAGGTCTCAACTCTCCAGGTTTAAGGTATTCTTCCTTCAGCTAAAACATGCATGTGGAACCCAAGAATGATCAACCATGTGAATGGGAGACGTGTTCAAATATGTCTCAGTTTTCCTCCCCTGGTACTCGGGTGCAACATTCCAGACGCTTTACTAACACTCTCCCCACTTGGAGAGTCAGCGCCTTTAACCTCCTGTTTGGCCCAGTTTGCAATTTCTGCGGAAGATGAACAGGAATAGCGAGAACCAATGAGAGGGTAGCTGGAGGTGTCTGGACGGGCAAATTTAACTCTCATTTCCCACCAGGAAGAGGAAATAACCAAAGGCTCAGCGTGCCGTACCGGAACCAGATTAGGGCCTGAAGCCATCCTGCGGTGTGGCGGCCAGCTCAAAAGAAAGCGAGTTGAAGAAAGGAGCTCAGGGGCACTGTAATTCACAAACCTGCAGAGTTATAAATGACAGCTATCGTCCAAAAATAGACTGAAGTAAGGCTGCCAAGAGGACTTGAAAGCGGGGCAGAATTGCAGGAAACCGATTTCAGGAGGTAGACTGGAATTGCATTGAAAGCATAGGAAAAGAGGCAGAACGTCCACAATGATGCACTTGGCCAAAAAGGGCGTATGCGTTTTTTCCTGAATATATTCAGGAAAAAACGCATACGCCCTTTTTGGCCAACCAAGCAAACTTGCAAAGGAAATCTGCACTACAATGAAGTCTCACTTCCCCCCGGTCAAAAGGGCCATCTGAAAAAAGTGTAAAATCCAGAAAGGCAGGACAGGCCATGGAGAACTGGGAGCCTTGTTATGCTGATGGGCGGGATGTAAATTGCCAACAACCACTCGGGAGAAGTGTATGGTGTTTCCTGAAACATCTAAAAAACAAAGCAACAGAACCTAGGGCACTTCCACTTATGGTCCTATAGCTTAGGGAAATTAAAATCAAAAAGACACAGCCACCCCAAAGTTTGGAACGGCTCTGTTTACAAGAACCTCGTTTACAGTACAAGTTCAACATCGCAGAAAGTGAAAAATGGATAAAGAAGTTGTGGTATTTACTTACAAAGAAATATCACTCAGCAATGAAATCTGTGTCATCAGGCCCTTAGCAGCACAATTAGTGGATTCAGGTATGATGATTCTAACTGAAGTAAGTCACACAGAAAAAGAAACATCATAAGATATCAGTAATACACGGAATGTAAACTTGGCTACACAGGAACTGAATTACAGAACAGAACAGGGTCTCAAATTTAGAAAACCAACTTATGCTTGCTTAAGGGGAAAGGTGAGTTGGGGTGCTGCATAAAACCAGAGATTGAAATGAGCACAGATAAAGTTTCTTAAGTCAAATATGGAATAGACAAGAGCTACTCCTTGCTCAAAGAAATGGACTCAACACCGCATATTAAACGCCTAAGAATGTACCTGACTAGTAAGTATCTTAAAACCTATGGATTGCTATGTCTCCGAAAGAGAATCAAGCATGTGTACAGGGGCATAAACGCAGCAGTGATAGGATTGGAGAGGTTCGGTGAGCAAATGAAGACCCTTTGAAGTCATATTGCATGGTACCCATTACACGGGTCTTAACTCTCCAGGTTTAAGGTATTCTTCCTTCAGCTAAAACATGCATGTGGAACCCAAGTATGATCAACCATGTGAACGGGAGACGTGTTCAAATATGTCTCAGTTTTCCTCCCCTGGTACTCGGGTGCAACATTCCAGACGCTTTACTAACACTCTCCCCACTTGGAGAGTCAGCGCCTTTAACCTCCTGTTTGGCCCAGTTTGCAATTTCTGCGGGAGATGAACAGGAATAGCGAGAACCAATGAGAGACTAGCTGGAGGTGTCTGGACGGGCAAATTTAACTCTCATTTCCCACCAGGTAGAGGAAATAACGAAAGGCTCAGCGTGCCGTGCCGGAACCAGATTATGGCCTGAAGCCATCCTGCGGTGTTGCGGCCAGGTCACAAGAAAGCGAGTTGAAGAAAGGAGCTCAGGGGCACTGTAATTCACAAACCTGCAGAGTTATAAATGACAGCTATCGTCCAAAAATAGACTGAAGTAAGGCTGCCAAGAGGACTTGAAAGCAGGGCAGAATTGCAGGAAACCGATTTCAGGAGGTAGACTGGAATTGCATTGAAAGCATAGGAAAAGAGGCAGAACGTCCACAATGATGCACTTGGCCAAAAAGGGCGTATGCGTTTTTTCCTGAATATATTCAGGAAAAAACGCATACGCCCTTTTTGGCCAACCAAGCAAGCTTGCAAAGGAAATCTGCACTACAATGAAGTCTCACTTCCCCCCGGTCAAAAGGGCCATCTGAAAAAAGTGTAAAATCCAGAAAGGCAGGACAGGCCATGGAGAACTGGGAGCCTTGTTATGCTGATGGGCGGGATGTAAATTGCCAACAACCACTCGGGAGAAGTGTATGGTGTTTCCTGAAACATCTAAAAAACAAAGCAACAGAACGTAGGGCACTTCCACTTATGGTCCTATAGCTTAGGGAAATTAAAATCAAAAAGACACAGCCACCCCAAAGTTTGGAACGGCTCTGTTTACAAGAACCTCGTTTACAGTACAAGTTCAACATCGCAGAAAGTGAAAAATGGATAAAGAAGTTGTGGTATTTACTTACAAAGCAATATCACTCAGCAATGAAATCTGTGTCATCAGGCCCTTAGCAGCACAATGAGTGGATTCAGGTATGATGATTCTAACTGAAATAAGTCACACAGAAAAAGAAACATCATAAGATATCAGTAATACAGGGAATGGAAACTTGGCTACACAGGAACTGAATTACAGAACAGAACAGGGTCTCAAATTTAGAAAAACAACTTATGCTTGCTTAAGGGTAAAGGTGAGTTGGGGTGCTGCATAAAACCAGAGATTGAAATGAGCACAGATAAAGTTCCTTAAGCCAAATATGGAATAGACAAGAGCTACTCCTTGCTCAACGAAATGGACTCAACATCCCATATTAAACGCCTAAGAATGTTCCTGACTAGTAAGTATCTTAAAACCTATGGATTGCTATGTCTCCGAAAGAGAATCAAGCATGTGTACAGGGGCATAAACGCAGCAGTGATAGGATTGGAGAGGTTCGGTGAGCAAATGAAGACCCTTTGAAGTCATATTGCATGGTACCCATTCCACGGGTTTCAACTACCCAGGTTTAAGGTATTCTTCCTTCAGCTAAAACATGCATGTGGAACCTAGAGTATGATCAACCATGTGATCGGGAGACGTGTTCAAATATGTCTCAGTTTTCGTACCCTGGAACTCGGGTGCAACATTCCAGACGCTTTACTAACACTCTCCCGACTTGGAGAGTCAGTCCCTTTAACCTCCTGTTTGGCCCAGTTTGCAATTTCTGCGGAAGATGAACAGGAATAGTGAGAACCAATGAGAGACTAGCTGTAGGTGTCTGGACGGGCAAATTTAACTCTCATTTCCCACCAGGAAGAGGAATTAACCAAAGGCTCACCATGCCGGGCCGGAACCAGATTAGGGCCTGAAGCCATCCTGCGGTGTTGCGGCCAGGTCACAAGAAAGCGAGTTGAAGAAAGGAGCTCAGGGGCACTGTAATTCACAAAACTGCAGAGTTATAAATGACAGCTATCGTCCAAAAATAGACTGAAGTAAGGCTGCCAAGAGGACTTGAAAGCGGGGCAGAATTGCAGGAAACCGATTTCAGGAGGTAGACTGGAATTGCATTGAAAGCATAGGAAAAGAGGCAGAACGTCCACAATGATGCACTTGGCCAAAAAGGGCGTATGCGTTTTTTCCTGAATATATTCAGGAGAAAACGCATACGCACTTTTTGGCCAACCAAGCAAGCTTGCAAAGGAAATCTGCACTACAATGAAGTCTCACTTCCCCCCGGTCAAAAGGGCCATCTGAAAAAAGTGTAAAATCCAGAAAGGCAACAGGCCATGGAGAACTGGGAGCCTTGTTATGCTGATGGACGGGATGTAAATTGCCAACAGACACTTGGGAGAAGTGTATGGTGTTTCCTGAAACATCTAAAAAACAAAGCAACAGAGCCTAGGGCACTTCCACTTATGGTCCTATAGCTTAGGAAAATTAAAATCAAAAAGACACAGCCACCCCAAAGTTTGGAACGGCTCTGTTTACAAGAACCTCGTTTACAGTACAAGTTCAACATCGCAGAAAGTGAAAAATGGATAAAGAACTTGTGGTACTTACGTACAATGCAGTGTCACTCAGCAATGAAATCTATGTCATCAGGCCTGTAGCAGCATAATGAGTAGATTCAGGTACGATGATTCTAACTGAAATAAGTCACACAGAAAAAGAAACATCATAAGATATCACTAATACACGGAATGTAAACTTGGCTACACAGGAACTGAATTCCAAAACAGAACAGGTTCTCAAATTTAGAAAACCAACTTATGCTTGCTTAAGGGGAAAGGTGAGTTGGGTTGCTGCATAAAACCAGAGATTGAAATGAGCACAGATAAAGTTCCTTAAGCCAAATATGGAATAGACAAGAGCTACTCCTTGCTCAATGAAATTGACTCAACACCGCATATTAAACACCTAAGAATGTACCTGACTAGTAAGTATCTTAAAACCTATGGATTGCTATGTCTCCGAAAGAGATTCAAGCATGTGTACAAGGCCATAAACGCAGCAGTGATAGGATTGGAGAGTTTCGGTGAGCAAATGAAGACCCTTTGAAGTCATATTGCATGGTACCCATTCCACGGGTTTCAACTACCCAGGTTTTAGGTATTCTTCCTTCAGCTAAAACATGCATGTGGAACCCAAGTATGATCAACCATGTGATCGGGAGACGTGTTCAAATATGTCTCAGTTTTCCTCCCCTGGTACTCGGGTGCAACATTCCAGACGCTTTACTAACACTCTCCCCACTTGGAGAGTCAGCGCCTTTAACCTCCTGTTTGGCACAGTTTGCAATTTCTGCGGAAGATGAACAGGAATAGCGAGAACCAATGAGAGGCTAGCTGGAGGTGTCTGGACGGGCAAATTTAACTCTCATTTCCCACCAGGAAGAGGAAATAACCAAAGGCTCAGCGTGCCGTACCGGAACCAGATTAGGGCCTGAAGCCATCCTGTGGTGTTGCGGCCAGGTCACAAGAAAGCGAGTTGAAGAAAGGAGCTCAGGGGCACTGTAATTCACAAACCTGCAGAGTTATAAATGACAGCTATCGTCCAAAAATATACTGAAGTAAGGCTGCCAAGAGGACTTCAATGCGGGGCAGAATTGCAGGAAACCGATTTCAGGAGGTAGACTGGAATTGCATTGAAAGCATAGGAAAAGAGGCAGAACGTCCACAATGATGCACTTGGCCAAAAAGGGCCTATGCGTTTTTTCCTGAATATATTCAGGAAAAAACGCATAGGCCCTTTTTGGCCAACCAAGCAAGCTTGCAAAGGAAATCTGCACTACAATGAAGTCTCACTTCCCCCCGGTCAAAAGGGCCATCTGAAAAAAGTGTAAAATCCAGAAAGGCAGGACAGGCCATGGAGAACTGGGAGCCTTGTTATGCTGATGGGCGGGATGTAAATTGCCAACAACCACTCGGGAGAAGTGTATGGTGTTTCCTGAAACATCTAAAAAACAAAGCAACAGAACCTAGGGCACTTCCACTTATGGTCCTATAGCTTAGGGAAAATAAAATCAAAAAGACACAGCCACCCCAAAGTTTGGAACGGCTCTGTTTACAAGAACCTCATTTACAGTACAAGTTCAAAATCGCAGAAAGTGAAAAATGGATAAAGAAGTTGTGGTATTTACTTACAAAGCAATATCACTCAGCAATGAAATCTGTGTCATCAGGCCCTTAGCAGCACAATGAGTGGATTCAGGTATGAT
Source organism: Stenella coeruleoalba (assembly GCF_951394435.1). Classification (NCBI taxonomy): domain Eukaryota; kingdom Metazoa; phylum Chordata; class Mammalia; order Artiodactyla; family Delphinidae; genus Stenella; species Stenella coeruleoalba. The sequence goes on from NW_027646328.1 coordinate 828,127, forward strand.
GATTCTAACTGAAGTAAGTCACACAGAAAAAGAAACATCATAAGATATCAGTAATACACGGAATGTAAACTTGGCTACACAGGAACTGAATTACAGAACAGAACAGGGTCTCAAATTTAGAAAACCAACTTATGCTTGCTTAAGGGTAAAGGTGAGTTGGGGTGCTGCATAAAACCAGAGATTGAAATGAGCACAGATAAAGTTCCTTAAGTCAAATATGGAATAGACAAGAGCTACTCCTTGCTCAACGAAATGGACTCAACACCGCATATTAAACGCCTAAGAATGTACCTGACTAGTAAGTATCGTAAAACCTATGGATTGCTATGTCTCCGAAAGAGAATCAAGCATGTGTACAGGGGCATAAACGCAGCAGTGATAGGATTGGAGAGGTTCGGTGAGCAAATGAAGACCCTTTGAAGTCATATTGCATGGTACCCATTACACGGGACTCAACTCTCCAGGTTTAAGGTATTCTTCCTTCAGCTAAAACATGCATGTGGAACCCAAGTATGATCAACCATGTGAACGGGAGACGTGTTCAAATATGTCTCAGTTTTCCTCCCCTGGTACTCGGGTGCAACATTCCAGACGCTTTACTAACACTCTCCCCACTTGGAGAGTCAGCGCCTTTAACCTCCTGTTTGGCCCAGTTTGCAATTTCTGCGGAAGATGAACAGGAATAGCAAGAACCAATGAGAGACTAGCTGGAGGTGTCTGGACGGGCAAATTTAACTCTCATTTCCCACCAGGAAGAGGCATTAACCAAAGGCTCAGCGTGCCGTGCCGGAACCAGATTAGGGCCTGAAGCCATCATGCGGTGTTGCGGCCAGGTCACAAGAAAGCGAGTTGAAGAAAGGAGCTCAGGGGCACTGTAATTCACAAACCTGCAGAGTTATAAATGACAGCTATCGTCCAAAAATAGACTGAAGTAAGGCTGCCAAGAGGACTTGAAAGCGGGGCAGAATTGCAGGAAACCGATTTCAGGAGGTAGACTGGAATTGCATTGAAAGCATAGGAAAAGAGGCAGAACGTCCACAATGATGCACTTGGCCAAAAAGGGCGTATGCGTTTTTTCCTGAATATATTCAGGAAAAAACGCATACGCCCTTTTTGGCCAACCAAGCAAGCTTGCAAAGGAAATCTGCACTACAATGAAATCTCACTTCCCCCCGGTCAAAAGGGCCATCTGAAAAAAGTGTAAAATCCAGAAAGGCTACAGGCCATTGAGAACTGGGAGCCTTGTTATGCTGATGGGCGGGATGTAAATTGCCAACAGACACTTGGGAGAAGTGTATGGTGTTTCCTGAAACATCTAAAAAACAAAGCAACAGAGCCTAGGGCACTTCCACTTATGGTCCTATAGCTTAGGGAAATTAAAATCAAAAAGACACAGCCACCCCAAAGTTTGGAACGGCTCTGTTTACAAGAACCTCGTTTACAGTACAAGTTCAACATCGCAGAAAGTGAAAAATGGATAAAGAACTTGTGGTACTTACGTACAATGCAGTATCACTCAGCAATGAAATCTATGTCATCAGGCCCGTAGCAGCATAATGAGTAGATTCAGGTACGATGATTCTAACTGAAATAAGTCACACAGAAAAAGAAACATCATAAGATATCAGTAATACACGGAATGTAAACTTGGCTACACAGGAACTGAATTCCAAAACAGAACAGGTTCTCAAATTTAGAAAACCAACTTATGCTTGCTTAAGGGGAAAGGTGAGTTGGGTTGCTGCATAAAACCAGAGATTGAAATGAGCACAGATAAAGTTCCTTAAGCCAAATATGTTATAGACAAGAGCTACTCCTTGCTCAACGAAATGGACTCAACACCGCATATTAAACGCCTAAGAATGTACCTGACTAGTAAGTATCTTAAAACCTATGGATTGCTATGTCTCCGAAAGAGAATCAAGCATGTGTACAGGGGCATAAACGCAGCAGTGATAGGATTGGAGAGGTTCGGTGAGCAAATGAAGACCCTTTGAAGTCATATTGCATGGTACCCATTCCACGGGTTTCAACTACCCAGGTTTTAGGTATTCTTCCTTCAGCTAAAACATGCATGTGGAACCCAGAGTATGATCAACCATGTGATCGGGAGACGTGTTCAAATATGTCTCAGTTTTCCTCCCCTGGTACTCGGGTGTAACATTCCAGACGCTTTACTAACACTCTCCCCACTTGGAGACTCAGCGCCTTTAACCTCCTGTTTGGCCCAGTTTGCAATTTCTGCGGAAGATGAACAGGAATAGTGAGAACCAATGAGAGGCTAGCTGGAGGTGTCTGGACGGGCAAATTTAACTCTCATTTCCCACCAGGAAGAGGAAATAACCAAAGGCTCAGCGTGCCGTACCGGAACCAGATTAGGGCCTGAAGCCATCCTGCGGTGTTGCGGCCAGCTCAAAAGAAAGCGAGTTGAAGAAAGGAGCTCAGGGGCACTGTAATTCACAAACCTGCAGAGTTATAAATGACAGCTATCGTCCAAAAATATACTGAAGTAAGGCTGCCAAGAGGACTTGAAAGCTGGGCAGAATTGCAGGAAACCGAGTTCAGGAGGTAGACTGGAATTGCATTGAAAGCATAGGAAAAGAGGCAGAACGTCCACAATGATGCACTTGGCCAAAAAGGGCGTATGCGTTTTTTCCTGAATATATTCAGGAAAAAACGCATACGCCCTTTTTGGCCAACCAAGCAAGCTTGCAAAGGAAATCTGCACTACAATGAAGTCTCACTTCCCCCCGGTCAAAAGGGCCATCTGAAAAAAGTGTAAAATCCAGAAAGGCAACAGGCCATTGAGAACTGGGAGCCTTGTTATGCTGATGGGCGGGATGTAAATTGCCAACAACCACTCGGGAGAAGTGTATGGTGTTTCCTGAAACATCTAAAAAACAAAGCAACAGAACCTAGGGCACTTCCACTTATGGTCCTATAGCTTAGGGAAATTAAAATCAAAAAGACACAGCCACCCCAAAGTTTGGAACGGCTCTGTTTACAAGAACCTCGTTTACAGTACAAGTTCAACATCGCAGAAAGTGAAAAATGGATAAAGAAGTTGTGGTATTTACTTACAAAGCAATATCACTCAGCAATGAAATCTGTGTCATCAGGCCCTTAGCAGCACAATGAGTGGATTCAGGTATGATGATTCTAACTGAAATAAGTCACACAGAAAAAGAAACATCATAAGATATCAGTAATACACGGAATGTAAACTTGGCTACACAGGAACTGAATTACAGAACAGAACAGGGTCTCAAATTTAGAAAAACAACTTATTCTTGCTAAGGGTAAAGGTGAGTTGGGGTGCTGCATAAAACCAGAGATTGAAATGAGCACAGATAAAGTTCCTTAAGCCAAATATGGAATAGACAAGAGCTACTCCTTGCTCAACGAAATGGACTCAACACCGCATATTAAACGCCTAAGAATGTACCTGACTAGTAAGTATCTTAAAACCTATGGATTGCTATGTCTCTGAAAGAGAATCAAGCATGTGTACAGGGGCATAAACGCAGCAGTGATAGGATTGGAGAGGTTCGGTGAGCAAATGAAGACCCTTTGAAGTCATATTGCATGGTACCCATTACACGGGTCTTAACTCTCCAGGTTTAAGGTATTCTTCCTTAAGCTAAAACATGCATGTGGAACCCAAGTATGATCAACCATGTGAACGGGAGACGTGTTCAAATATGTCTCAGTTTTCCTCCCCTAGTACTCGGGTGCAACATTCCAGACGCTTTACTAACACTCTCCCCACTTGGAGAGTCAGTCCCTTTAACCTCCTGTTTGGCCCAGTTTGCAATTTCTGCGGAAGATGAACAGGAATAGCGAGAACCAATGAGAGGCTAGCTGGAGGTGTCTGGACGGGCAAATTTAACTCTCATTTCCCACCAGGAAGAGGAATTAACCAAAGGCTCAGCATGCCGGGCCGGAACCAGATTAGGGCCTGAAGCCATCCTGCAGTGTTGCGGCCAGGTCACAAGAAAGCGAGTTGAAGAAAGGAGCTCAGGGGCACTGTAATTCACAAACCTGCAGAGTTATAAATGACAGCTATCGTCCAAAAATAGACTGAAGTAAGGCTGCCAAGAGGACTTGAAAGCGGGGCAGAATTGCAGGAAACCGATTTCAGGAGGTAGACTGGAATTGCATTGAAAGCATAGGAAAAGAGGCAGAACGTCCACAATGATGCACTTGGCCAAAAAGGGCGTATGCGTTTTATCCTGAATATATTCAGGAAAAAACGCATACGCCCTTTTTGGCCAACCAAGCAAGCTTGCAAAGGAAATCTGCACTACAATGAAGTCTCACTTCCCCCCAGTCAAAAGGGCCATCTGAAAAAAGTGTAAAATCCAGAAAGGCAACAGGCCATGGAGAACTGGGAGCCTTGTTATGCTGATGGGCGGGATGTAAATTGCCAACAGACACTTGGGAGAAGTGTATGGTGTTTCCTGAAACATCTAAAAAACAAAGCAACAGAGCCTAGGGCACTGCCACTTATGGTCCTATAGCTTAGGGAAATTAAATTCAAAAAGACACAGCCACCCCAAAGTTTGGAACGGCTCTGTTTAGAAGAACCTCGTTTACAGTACAAGTTCAACATCGCAGAAAGTGAAAAATGGATAAAGAAGTTGTGGTATTCACTTACAAAGCAATATCACTCAGCAATGAAATCTGTGTCATCAGGCCCTTAGCAGCACAATGAGTGGATTCAGGTATGATGATTCTAACTGAAATAAGTCACACAGAAAAAGAAACATCATAAGATATCAGTAATACACGGAATGGAAACTTGGCTACACAGGAACTGAATTACAGAACAGAACAGGGTCTCAAATTTAGAAAAACAACTTATGCTTGCTTAAGGGTAAAGGTGAGTTGGGGTGCTGCATAAAACCAGAGATTGAAATGAGCACAGATAAAGTTCCTTAAGCCAAATATGGAATAGACAAGAGCTACTCCTTGCTCAACGAAATGGACTCAACACCGCATATTAAACGCCTAAGAATGTACCTGACTAGTAAGTATCTTAAAACCTATGGATTGCTATGTCTCCGAAAGAGAATCAAGCATGTGTACAGGGGCATAAATGCAGCAGTGATAGGATTGGAGAGGTTCGGTGAGCAAATGAAGACCCTTTGAAGTCATATTGCATGGTACCCATTCCACGGGTTTCAACTACCCAGGTTTAAGGTATTCTTCCTTCAGCTAAAACATGCATGTGGAACCTAGAGTATGATCAACCATGTGATCGGGAGACGTGTTCAAATATGTCTCAGTTTTCCTCCCCTGGTACTCGGGTGCAACATTCCAGACGCTTTACTAACACTCTCCCCACTTGGAGAGTCAGTCCCTTTAACCTCCTGTTTGGCCCAGTTTGCAATTTCTGCGGAAGATGAACAGGAATAGCGAGAACCAATGAGAGGCTAGCTGGAGGTGTCTGGACGGGCAAATTTAACTCTCATTTCCCACCAGGAAGAGGAAATAACCAAAGGCTCAGCGTGCCGTGCCGGAACCAGATTAGGGCCTGAAGCCATCCTGCGGTGTTGCGGCCAGGTCACAAGAAAGCGAGTTGAAGAAAGGAGCTCAGGGGCACTGTAATTCACAAACCTGCAGAGTTATAAATGACAGCTATCGTCCAAAAATATACTGAAGTAAGGCTGCCAAGAGGACTTGAAAGCGGGGCAGAATTGCAGGAAACCGATTTCAGGAGGTAGACTGGAATTGCATTGAAAGCATAGGAAAAGAGGCAGAACGTCCACAATGATGCACTTGGCCAAAAAGGGCGTATGCGTTTTTTCCTGAATATATTCAGGAAAAAACGCATACGCCCTTTTTGGCCAACCAAGCAAGCTTGCAAAGGAAATCTGCACTACAATGAAGTCTCACTTCCCCCCGGTCAAAAAGGCCATCTGAAAAAAGTGTAAAATCCAGAAAGGCAGGACAGGCCATGGAGAACTGGGAGCCTTGTTATGCTGATGGGCGGGATGTAAATTGCCAACAACCACTCGGGAGAAGTGTATGGTGTTTCCTGAAACATCTAAAAAACAAAGCAACAGAACCTAGGGCACTTCCACTTATGGTCCTATAGCTTAGGGAAATTAAAATCAAAAAGACACAGCCACCCCAAAGTTTGGAACGGCTCTGTTTACAAGAACCTCGTTTACAGTACAAGTTCAACATCGCAGAAAGTGAAAAATGGATAAAGAAGTTGTGGTATTTACTTACAAAGCAATATCACTCAGCAATGAAATCTGTGTCATCAGGCCCTTAGCAGCACAATGAGTGGATTCAGGTATGATGATTCTAACTGAAGTAAGTCACACAGAAAAAGAAACATCATAAGATATCAGTAATACACGGAATGGAAACTTGGCTACACAGGAACTGAATTACCGAACAGAACAGGGTCTCAAATTTAGAAAACCAACTTATGCTTGCTTAAGGGTAAAGGTGAGTTGGGGTGCTGCATAAAACCAGAGATTGAAATGAGCACAGATAAAGTTCCTTAAGCCAAATATGGAATAGACAAGAGCTACTCCTTGCTCAACGAAATGGACTCAAAACCGCATATTAAACACCTAAGAATGTACCTGACTTGTAAGTATCTTAAAACCTATGGATTGCTATGTCTCCGAAAGAGAATCAAGCATGTGTACAGGGGCATAAACGCAGCAGTGATAGGATTGGAGAGGTGCGGTGAGCAAATGAAGACCCTTTGAAGTCATATTGCATGGTACCCATTCCACGGGTTTCAACTACCCAGGTTTAAGGTATTCTTCCTTCAGCTAAAACATGCATGTGGAACCTAGAGTATGATCAACCATGTGATCGGGAGACGTGTTCAAATATGTCTCAGTTTTCCTCCCCTGGTACTCGGGTGCAACATTCCAGACGCTTTACTAACACTCTCCCCACTTGGAGAGTCAGTCCCTTTAACCTCCTGTTTGGCCCAGTTTGCAATTTCTGCGGAAGATGAACAGGAATAGCGAGAACCAATGAGAGACTAGCTGGAGGTGTCTGGACGGGCAAATTTAACTCTCATTTCCCACCAGGAAGAGGAATTAACCAAAGGCTCAGCATGCCGGGCCGGAACCAGATTAGGGCCTGAAGCCATCCTGCGGTGTTGCGGCCAGGTCACAAGAAAGCGAGTTGAAGAAAGGAGCTCAGGGGCACTGTAATTCACAAACCTGCAGAGTTATAAATGACAGCTATCGTCCAAAAATAGACTGAAGTAAGGCTGCCAAGAGGACTTGAAAGCGGGGCAGAATTGCAGGAAACCGATTTCAGGAGGTAGACTGGAATTGCAATGAAAGCATAGGAAAAAAGGCAGAACGTCCACAATGATGCACTTGGCCAAAAAGGGCGTATGCGTTTTTTCCTGAATATATTCAGGAAAAAACGCATACGCCCTTTTTGGCCAACCAAGCAAGCTTGCAAAGGAAATCTGCACTACAATGAAGTCTCACTTCCCCCCGGCCAAAAGGGCCATCTGAAAAAAGTGTAAAATCCAGAAAGGCAACAGGCCATTGAGAACGGGGAGCCTTGTTATGCTGATGGGCGGGATGTAAATTGCCAACAGACACTTGGGAGAAGTGTATGGTGTTTCCTGAAACATCTAAAAAACAAAGCAACAGAGCCTAGGGCACTTCCACTTATGGTCCTATAGCTTAGGGAAATTAAAATCAAAAAGACACAGCCACCCCAAAGTTTGGAACGGCTCTGTTTACAAGAACCTCGTTTACAGTACAAGTTCAACATCGCAGAATGTGAAAAATGGATAAAGAAGTTGTGGTATTTACTTACAAAGCAATATCACTCAGCAATGAAATCTGTGTCATCAGGCCCTTAGCAGCACAATGAGTGGATTCAGGTATGATGATTCTAACTGAAATAAGTCACACAGAAAAAGAAACATCATAAGATATCAGTAATACACGGAATGGAAACTTGGCTACACAGGAACTGAATTACAGAACAGAACAGGGTCTCAAATTTAGAAAACCAACTTATTCTTGCTTAAGGGTAAAGGTGAGTTGGGGTGCTGCATAAAACCAGAGATTGAAATGAGCACAGATAAAGTTCCTTAAGCCAAATATGGAATAGACAAGAGCTACTCCTTGCTCAACGAAATGGACTCAACATCCCATATTAAACGCCTAAGTATGTACCTGACTAGTAAGTATCTTAAAACCTATGGATTGCTATGTCTCCGAAAGAGAATCAAGCATGTGTACAGGGGCATAAACGCAGCAGTGATAGGATTGGAGAGGTTCAGTGAGCAAATGAAGACCCTTTGAAGTCATATTGCATGGTACCCATTCCACGGGTTTCAACTACCCAGGTTTAAGGTATTCTTCCTTCAGCTAAAACATGCATGTGGAACCTAGAGTATGATCAACCATGTGATCGGGAGACGTGTTTAAATATGTCTCAGTTTTCCTCCCCTGGTACTCGGGTGCAACATTCCAGACGCTTTACTAACACTCTCCCCACTTGGAGAGTCAGTCCCTTTAACCTCCTGTTTGGCCCAGTTTGCAATTTCTGCGGAAGATGAACAGGAATAGCGAGAACCAATGAGAGGCTAGCTGGAGGTGTCTGGACGGGCAAATTTAACTCTCATTTCCCACCAGGAAGAGGAATTAACCAAAGGCTCAGCATGCCGGGCCGGAACCAGATTAGGGCCTGAAGCCATCCTGCGGTGTTGCGGCCAGGTCACAAGAAAGCGAGTTGAAGAAAGGAGCTCAGGGGCACTGTAATTCACAAACCTGCAGAGTTATAAATGACAGCTATCGTCCAAAAATAGACTGAAGTAAGGCTGCCAAGAGGACTTGAAAGCGGGGCAGAATTGCAGGACACCGATTTCAAGAGGTAGACTGGAATTGCATTGAAAGCATAGGAAAAGAGGCAGAACGTCCACAATGATGCACTTGGCCAAAAAGGGCGTATGCGTTTTTTCCTGAATATATTCAGGAAAAAACGCATACGCCCTTTTTGGCCAACCAAGCAAGCTTGCAAAGGAAATCTGCACTACAATGAAGTCTCACTTCCCCCCGGCCAAAAGGGCCATCTGAAAAAAGTGTAAAATCCAGAAAGGCAACAGGCCATTGAGAACTGGGAGCCTTGTTATGCTGATGGGCGGGATGTAAATTGCCAACAGACACTCGGGAGAAGTGTATGGTGTTTCCTGAAACATCTAAAAAACAAAGCAACAGAGCCTAGGGCACTTCCACTTATGGTCCTATAGCTTAGGGAAATTAAAATAAAAAAGACACAGCCACCCCAAAGTTTGGAAAGGCTCTGTTTACAAGAACCTCGTTTACAGTACAAGTTCAACATCGCAGAAAGTGAAAAATGGATAAAGAAGTTGTGGTATTTACTTACAAAGCAATATCACTCAGCAATGAAATCTGTGTCATCAGGCCCTTAGCAGCACAATGAGTGGATTCAGGTATTATGATTCTAACTGAAATAAGTCACACAGAAAAAGAAACATCATAAGATATCAGTAATACACGGAATGTAAACTTGGCTACACAGGAACTGAATTACAGAACAGAACAGGGTCTCAAATTTAGAAAACCAACTTATGCTTGCTTAAGGGTAAAGGTGAGTTGGGGTGCTGCATAAAACCAGAGATTGAAATGAGCACAGATAAAGTTCCTTAAGCCAAATATGGAATAGACAAGAGCTACTCCTTGCTCAACGAAATGGACTCAACACCGCATATTAAACGCCTAAGAATGTACCTGACTAGTAAGTATCTTAAAACCTATGGATTGCTATGTCTCCGAAAGAGAATAAAGCATGTGTACAGGGGCATAAACGCAGCAGTGATAGGATTGGAGAGGTTCGGTGAGCAAATGAAGACCCTTTGAAGTCATATTGCATGGTACCCATTCCACGGGTTTCAACTACCCAGGTTTAAGGTATTCTTCCTTCAGCTAAAACATGCATGTGGAACCTAGAGTATGATCAACCATGTGATCGGGAGACGTGTTCAAATATGTCTCAGTTTTCCTCCCCTGGTACTCGGGTGCAACATTCCAGACGCTTTACTAACACTCTCCCCACTTGGAGAGTCAGTCCCTTTAACCTCCTGTTTGGCCCAGTTTGCAATTTCTGCGGAAGATGAACAGGAATAGCGAGAACCAATGAGAGGCTAGCTGGAGGTGTCTGGACGGGCAAATTTAACTCTCATTTCCCACCAGGAAGAGGAATTAACCAAAGGCTCAGCGTGCCGTGCCGGAACCAGATTAGGGCCTGAAGCCATCCTGCGGTGTTGCGGCCAGGTCACAAGAAAGTAAGTTGAAGAAAGGAGCTCAGGGGCACTGTAATGCACAAACCTGCAGAGTTATAAATGACAGCTATCGTCCAAAAATAGACTGAAGTAAGGCTGCCAAGAGGACTTGAAAGAGGGGCAGAATTGCAGGAAACCGATTTCAGGAGGTAGACTGGAATTGCATTGAAAGCATAGGAAAAGAGGCAGAACGTCCACAATGATGCACTTGGCCAAAAAGGGCGTATGCGTTTTCTCCTGAATATATTCAGGAAAAAACGCATACGCCCTTTTTGGCCAACCAAGCAAGCTTGCAAAGGAAATCTGCACTACAATGAAGTCTCACTTCCCCCCGGCCAAAAGGGCCATCTGAAAAAAGTGTAAAATCCAGAAAGGCAACAGGCCATTGAGAACTGGGAGCCTTGTTATGCTGATGGGCGGGATGTAAATTGCCAACAGACACTCGGGAGAAGTGTATGGTGTTTCCTGAAACATCTAAAAAACAAAGCAACAGAGCCTAGGGCACTTCCACTTATGGTCCTATAGCTTAGGGAAATTAAAATAAAAAAGACACAGCCACCCCAAAGTTTGGAAAGGCTCTGTTTACAAGAACCTCGTTTACAGTACAAGTTCAACATCGCAGAAAGTGAAAAATGGATAAAGAAGTTGTGGTATTTACTTACAAAGCAATATCACTCAGCAATGAAATCTGTGTCATCAGGCCCTTAGCAGCACAATGAGTGGATTCAGGTATGATGATTCTAACTGAAATAAGTCACACAGAAAAAGAAACATCATAAGATATCAGTAATACACGGAATGTAAACTTGGCTACACAGGAACTGAATTACAGAACAGAACAGGGTCTCAAATTTAGAAAACCAACTTATGCTTGCTTAAGGGTAAAGGTGAGTTGGGGTGCTGCATAAAACCAGAGATTGAAATGAGCACAGATAAAGTTCCTTAAGCCAAATATGGAATAGACAAGAGCTACTCCTTGCTCAACGAAATGGACTCAACACCCCATATTAAACGCCTAAGAATGTACCTGACTAGTAAGTATCTTAAAACCTATGGATTGCTATGTCTCCGAAAGAGAATCAAGCATGTGCACAGGGGCATAAACGCAGCAGTGATAGGATTGGAGAGGTGCGGTGAGCAAATGAAGACCCTTTGAAGTCATATTGCATGGTACCCATTCCACGGGTTTCAACTACCCAGGTTTAAGGTATTCTTCCTTCAGCTAAAACATGCATGTGTAACCTAGAGTATGATCAACCATGTGATCGGGAGACGTGTTCAAATATGTCTCAGTTTTCCTCCCCTGGTACTCGGGTGCAACATTCCAGACGCTTTACTAACACTCTCCCGACTTGGAGAGTCAGTCCCTTTAACCTCCTGTTTGGCCCAGTTTGCAATTTCTGCGGAAGATGAACAGGAATAGCGAGAACCAATGAGAGGCTAGCTGGCGGTGTCTGGATGGGCAAATTTAACTCTCATTTCCCACCAGGAAGAGGAAATAACCAAAGGCTCAGCGTGCCGTGCCGGAACCAGATTAGGGCCTGAAGCCATCCTGCGGTGTTGCGGCCAGCTCAAAAGAAAGCGAGTTGAAGAAAGGAGCTCAGGGGCACTGTAATTCACAAACCTGCAGAGTTATAAATGACAGCTATCGTCCAAAAATAGACTGAAGTAAGGCTGCCAAGAGGATTTGAAAGCGGGGCAGAATTGCAGGAAACCGATTTCAGGAGGTAGACTGGAATTGCATTGAAAGCATAGGAAAAGAGGCAGAACGTCCACAATGATGCACTTGGCCAAAAAGGGCGTATGCGTTTTTTCCTGAATATATTCAGGAAAAAACGCATACGCCCTTTTTGGCCAACCAAGCAAGCTTGCAAAGGAAATCTGCACTACAATGAAGTCTCACTTCCCCCCGGTCAAAAGGGCCATCTGAAAAAAGTGTAAAATCCAGAAAGGCAGGACAGGCCATGCAGAACTGGGAGCCTTGTTATACTGATGGGCAGAATGTAAATTGCCAACAGACACTCGGGAGAAGTGTATGGTGTTTCCTGAAACATCTAAAAAACAAAGCAACAGAACCTAGGGCACTTCCACTTATGGTCCTATAGCTTAGGGAAATTAAAATCAAAAAGACACAGCCACCCCAAAGTTTGGAACGGCTCTGTTTACAAGAACCTCGTTTACAGTACAAGTTCAACATCGCAGAAAGTGAAAAATGGATAAAGAAGTTGTGGTATTTACTTACAAAGCAATATCACTCAGCAATGAAATCTGTGTCATCAGGCCCTTAGCAGCACAATGAGTGGATTCAGGTATGATGATTCTAACTGAAGTAAGTCACACAGAAAAAGAAACATCATAAGATATCAGTAATACACGGAATGGAAACTTGGCTACACAGGAACTGAATTACAGAACAGAACAGGGACTCAAATTTAGAAAAACAACTTATGCTTGCTTAAGGGGAAAGGTGAGTTGGGGTGCTGCATAAAACCAGAGATTGAAATGAGCACAGATAAAGTTCCTTAAGTCAAATATGGAATAGACAAGAGCTACTCCTTGCTCAACGAAATGGACTCAACATCGCATATTAAACGCCTAAGAATGTACCTGACTAGTAAGTATCTTAAAACCTATGGATTGCTATGTCTCCGAAAGAGAATCAAGCATGTGTACAGGGACATAAACGCAGCAGTGATAGGATTGGAGAGGTTCGGTGAGCAAATGAAGACCCTTTGAAGTCATATTGCATGGTACCCATTACACGGGTCTTAACTCTCCAGGTTTAAGGTATTCTTCCTTCAGCTAAAACATGCATGTGGAACCCAAGTATGATCAACCATGTGAACGGGAGACGTGTTCAAATATGTCTCAGTTTTCCTCCCCTGGTACTCGGGTGCAACATTCCAGACGCTTTAATAACACTCTCCCCACTTGGAGAGTCAGCGCCTTTAACCTCCTGTTTGGCCCAGTTTGCAATTTCTGCGGAAGATGAACAGGAATAGCGAGAACCAATGAGAGACTAGCTGGAGGTGTCTGGACGGGCAAATTTAACTCTCATTTCCCACCAGGAAGAGGAAATAACCAAAGGCTCAGCGTGCCGTGCCGGAACCAGATTATGGCCTGAAGCCATCCTGCGGTGTTGCGGCCAGGTCACAAGAAAGCAAGTTGAAGAAAGGAGCTCAGGGGCACTGTAATTCACAAACCTGCAGAGTTATAAATGACAGCTATCGTCCAAAAATAGACTGAAGTAAGGCTGCCAAGAGGACATGAAAGCGGGGCAGAATTGCAGGAAACCGATTTCAGGAGGTAGACTGGAATTGCATTGAAAGCATAGGAAAAGAGGCAGAACGTCCACAATGATGCACTTGGCCAAAAAGGGCGTATGCGTTTTTTCCTGAATATATTCAGGAAAAAACGCATACGCCCTTTTTGGCCAACCAAGCAAGCTTGCAAAGGAAATCTGCACTACAATGAAGTCTCACTTCCCCCCGGTCAAAAGGGCCATCTGAAAAAAGTGTAAAATCCAGAAAGGCAGGACAGGCCATGGACAACTGGGAGCCTTGTTATGCTGATGGGCGGGATGTAAATTGCCAACAGACACTTGGGAGAAGTGTATGGTGTTTCCTGAAACATCTAAAAAACAAAGCAACAGAGCCTAGGGCACTTCCACTTATGGTCCTATAGCTTAGGGAAATTAAAATCAAAAAGACACAGCCACCCCAAAGTTTGGGACGCCTCCGTTTACAAGAACCTTGTTTACCATACAAGTTCAATATCACAGAAAGTGAAAAATGGATAAAGAACTTGTGGTACTTACGTACAATGCAGTATCACTCAGCAATGAAATCTATGTCATCATGCCCGTAGCAGCATAATGAGTGGATTCAGGTACGATGATTCTACCTGAAATAAGTCACACAGAAAAAGAAACATCATAAGATATCACTAATACACGGAATGTAAACTTGGCTACACAGGAACTGAATTACAGAACAGAACAGGGTCTCAAATTTAGAAAACCAACTTATGCTTGCTTAAGGGTAAAGGTGAGTTGGGGTGCTGCATAAAACCAGAGATTGAAATGAGCACAGATAAAGTTCCTTAAGTCAAATATGGAATAGACAAGAGCTACTCCTTGCTCAACGAAATGGACTCAACACCGCATATTAAACGCCTAAGAATGTACCTGACTAGTAAGTATCGTAAAACCTATGGATTGCTATGTCTCCAAAAGAGAATCAAGCATGTGTACAGGGGCATAAACGCAGCAGTGATAGGATTGGAGAGGTTCGGTGAGCAAATGAAGACCCTTTGAAGTCATATTGCATGGTACCCATTACACGGGTCTCAACTCTCCAGGTTTAAGGTATTCTTCCTTCAGCTAAAACATGCATGTGGAACCCAAGTATGATCAACCATGTGAACGGGAGACGTGTTCAAATATGTCTCAGTTTTCCTCCCCTGGTACTCGGGTGCAACATTCCAGACGCTTTACTAACACTCTCCCCACTTGGAGAGTCAGCGCCTTTAACCTCCTGTTTGGCCCAGTTTGCAATTTCTGCGGAAGATGAACAGGAATAGCGAGAACCAATGAGAGGCTAGCTGGAGGTGTCTGGACGGGCAAATTTAACTCTCATTTCCCACCAGGAAGAGGAAATAACCAAAGGCTCAGCGTGCCGTACCGGAACCAGATTAGGGCCTGAAGCCATCCTGCGGTGTTGCGGCCAGCTCAAAAGAAAGCGAGTTGAAGAAAGGAGCTCAGGGGCACTGTAATTCACAAACCTGCAGAGTTATAAATGACAGCTATCGTCCAAAAATAGACTGAAGTAAGGCTGCCAAGAGGACTTGAAAGCGGGGCAGAATTGCAGGAAACCGATTTCAGGAGGTAGACTGGAATTGCATTGAAAGCATAGGAAAAGAGGCAGAACGTCCACAATGATGCACTTGGCCAAAAAGGGCGTATGCGTTTTTTCCTGAATATATTCAGGAAAAAACGCATACGCCCTTTTTGGCCAACCAAGCAAGCTTGCAAAGGAAATCTGCACTACAATGAAGTCTCACTTCCCCCCGGTCAAAAGGGCCATCTGAAAAAAGTGTAAAATCCAGAAAGACAAGACAGGCCATGGAGAACTGGGAGCCTTGTTATGCTGATGGGCGGGATGTAAATTGCCAACAACCACTCGGGAGAAGTGTATGGTGTTTCCTGAAACATCTAAAAAACAAAGCAACAGAGCCTAGGGCACTTCCACTTATGGTCCTATAGCTTAGGGAAATTAAAATCAAAAAGACACAGCCACCCCAAAGTTTGGGACGCCTCCGTTTACAAGAACCTTGTTTACCATACAAGTTCAATATCACAGAAAGTGAAAAATGGATAAAGAATTTGTGGTACTTACGTACAATGCAGTATCACTCAGCAATGAAATCTATGTCATCATGCCCGTAGCAGCATAATGAGTGGATTCAGGTACGATTATTCTAACTGAAATAAGTCACACAGAAAAAGAAACATCATAAGATATCACTAATACACGGAATGTAAACTTGGCTACACAGGAACTGCATTCCAAAACAGAACAGGGTCTCAAATTTAGAAAACCAACTTATGCTTGCTTAAGGGGAAAGGTGAGTTGGGGTGCTGCATAAAACCAGAGATTGAAATGAGCACAGATAAAGTTCCTTAAGCCAAATATGGAATAGACAAGAGCTACTCCTTGCTCAACGAAATGGACTCAACACCCCATAGTAAACGCCTAAGAATGTACCTGACTAGTAAGTATCTTAAATCCTATGGATTGCTATGTCTCCAAAAGAGAATCAAGCGTGTGTACAGGGGCATAAACGCAGCAGTGATAGGATTGGAGAGGTTCGGTGAGCAAATGAAGACCCTTTGAAGTCATATTGCATGGTACCCATTACACGGGTCTCAACTCTCCAGGTTTAAGGTATTCTTCCTTCAGCTAAAACATGCATGTGGAACCCAAGTATGATCAACCATGTGAACGGGAGACGTGTTCAAATATGTCTCAGTTTTCCTCCCCTGGTACTCGGGTGCAACATTCCAGACGCTTTACTAACATTCTCCGCACTTGAAGAGTCAGCGCCTTTAACCTCCTGTTTGGCCCAGTTTGCAATTTCTGCGGAAGATGAACAGGAATAGCGAGAACCAATGAGAGGCTAGCTGGAGGTGTCTGGACGGGCAAATTTAACTCTCATTTCCCACCAGGAAGAGGAAATAACCAAAGGCTCAGCGTGCCGTGCCGGAACCAGATTAGGGCCTGAAGCCATCCTGCGGTGTTGCGGCCAGGTCACAAGAAAGCAAGTTGAAGAAAGGAGCTCAGGGGCACTGTAATGCACAAACCTGCAGAGTTATAAATGACAGCTATCGTCCAAAAATAGACTGAAGTAAGGCTGCCAAGAGGACTTGAAAGCGGGGCAGAATTGCAGGAAACCGATTTCAGGAGGTAGACTGGAATTGCATTGAAAGCATAGGAAAAGAGGCAGAACGTCCACAATGATGCACTTGGCCAAAAAGGGCGTATGCGTTTTTTCCTGAATATATTCAGGAAAAAACGCATACGCCCTTTTTGGCCAACCAAGCAAGCTTGCAAAGGAAATCTGCACTACAATGAAGTCTCACTTCCCCCCGGTCAAAAGGGCCATCTGAAAAAAGTGTAAAATCCAGAAAGGCAACAGGCCATTGAGAACTGGGAGCCTTGTTATGCTGATGGGCGGGATGTAAATTGCCAACAGATAATTGGGAGAAGTGTATGGTGTTTCCTGAAACATCTAAAAAACAAAGCAACAGAGCCTAGGGCACTGCCACTTATGGTCCTATAGTTTAGGGAAATTAAAATCAAAAAGACACAGCCACCCCAAAATTTGGGACGCCTCTGTTTACAAGAACCTCGTTTACAGTACAAGTTCAACATCGCAGAAAGTGAAAAATGGATAAAGAAGTTGTGGTATTTACTTACAAAGCAATATCACTCAGCAATGAAATCTATGTCATCAGGCCCTTAGCATCACAATGAGTGGATTCAGGTATGATGATTCTACCTGAAATAAGTCACACAGAAAAAGAAACATCATAAGATATCAGTAATACACGGAATGTAAACTTGGCTACACAGGAACTGAATTACAGAACAGAACAGGGTCTCAAATTTAGAAAACCAACTTATGCTTGCTTAAGGGTAAAGGTGAGTTGGGGTGCTGCATAAAACCAGAGATTGAAATGAGCACAGATAAAGTTCCTTAAGTCAAATATGGAATAGACAAGAGCTACTCCTTGCTCAACGAAATGGACTCAACACCGCATATTAAACGCCTAAGAATGTACCTGACTAGTAAGTATCGTAAAACCTATGGATTGCTATGTCTCCAAATGAGAATCAAGCATGTGTACAGGGGCATAAACGCAGCAGTGATAGGATTGGAGAGGTTCGGTGAGCAAATGAAGACCCTTTGAAGTCATATTGCATGGTACCCATTACACGGGTCTCAACTCTCCAGGTTTAAGGTATTCTTCCTTCAGCTAAAACATGCATGTGGAACCCAAGTATGATCAACCATGTGAACGGGAGACGTGTTCAAATATGTCTCAGTTTTCCTCCCCTGGTACTCGGGTGCAACATTCCAGACGCTTTACTAACACTCTCCCCACTTGGAGAGTCAGTGCCTTTAACCTCCTGTTTGGCCCAGTTTGCAATTTCTGCGGAAGATGAACAGGAATAGCGAGAACCAATGAGAGGCTAGCTGGAGGTGTCTGGACGGGCAAATTTAACTCTCATTTCCCACCAGGAAGAGGAAATAACCAAAGGCTCAGCGTGCCGTACCGGAACCAGATTAGGGCCTGAAGCCATCCTGCGGTGTTGCGGCCAGCTCAAAAGAAAGCGAGTTGAAGAAAGGAGCTCAGGGGCACTGTAATTCACAAACCTGCAGAGTTATAAATGACAGCTATCGTCCAAAAATAGACTGAAGTAAGGCTGCCAAGAGGACTTGAAAGCGGGGCAGAATTGCAGGAAACCGATTTCAGGAGGTAGACTGGAATTGCATTGAAAGCATAGGAAAAGAGGCAGAACGTCCACAATGATGCACTTGGCCAAAAAGGGCGTATGCGTTTTTTCCTGAATATATTCAGGAAAAAACGCATACGCCCTTTTTGGCCAACCAAGCAAGCTTGCAAAGGAAATCTGCACTACAATGAAGTCTCACTTCCCCCCGGTCAAAAGGGCCATCTGAAAAAAGTGTAAAATCCAGAAAGACAAGACAGGCCATGGAGAACTGGGAGCCTTGTTATGCTGATGGGCGGGATGTAAATTGCCAACAACCACTCGGGAGAAGTGTATGGTGTTTCCTGAAACATCTAAAAAACAAAGCAACAGAGCCTAGGGCACTTCCACTTATGATCCTATAGCTTAGGGAAATTAAAATCAAAAAGACACAGCCACCCCAAAGTTTGGAACGGATCTGTTTACAAGAACCTCGTTTACAGTACAAGTTCAACATCGCAGAAAGTGAAAAATGGATAAAGAAGTTGTGGTATTTACTTACAAAGCAATATCACTCAGCAATGAAATCTGTGTCATCAGGCCCTTAGCATCACAATGAGTAGATTCAGGTACGATGATTCTAACTGAAATAAGTCACACAGAAAAAGAAACATCATAAGATATCACTAATACACGGAATGTAAACTTGGCTACACAGGAACTGAATTCCAAAACAGAACAGGGTCTCAAATTTAGAAAACCAACTTATGCTTGCTTAAGGGTAAAGGTGAGTTGGGGTGCTGCATAAAACCAGAGATTGAAATGAGCACAGATAAAGTTCCTTAAGCCAAATATGGAATAGACAAGAGCTACTCCTTGCTCAACGAAATGGACTCAACACCCCATATTAAACGCCTAAGAATGTACCTGACTAGTAAGTATCTTAAAACCTATGGATTGCTATGTCTCCAAAAGAGAATCAAGCGTGTGTACAGGGGCATAAACACAGCAGTGATAGGATTGGAGAGGTGCGGTGAGCAAATGAAGACCCTTTGAAGTCATATTGCATGGTACCCATTCCACGGGTCTCAACTCTCCAGGTTTAAGGTATTCTTCCTTCAGCTAAAACATGCATGTGGAACCCAAGTATGATCAACCATGTGAACGGGAGACGTGTTCAAATATGTCTCAGTTTTCCTCCCCTCGTACTTGGGTGCAACATTCCAGACGCTTTACTAACACTCTCCCCACTTGGAGAGTCAGCGCCTTTAACCTCCTGTTTGGCCCAGTTTGCAATTTCTGCGGAAGATGAACAGGAATAGCGAGAACCAATGAGAGACTAGCTGGAGGTGTCTGGACGGGCAAATTTAACTCTCATTTCCCACCAGGAAGAGGAATTAACCAAAGGCTCAGCATGCCGTGCCAGAACCAGATTAGGGCCTGAAGCCATCCTGCGGTGTTGCGGCCAGGTCACAAGAAAGCGAGTTGAAGTAAGGAGCTCAGGGGCACTGTAATTCACAAACCTGCAGAGTTATAAATGACAGCTATCGTCCAAAAATAGACTGAAGTAAGGCTGCCAAGAGGACTTGAAAGCGGGGCAGAATTGCAGGAAACCGATTTCAGGAGGTAGACTGGAATTGCATTGAAAGCATAGGAAAAGAGGCAGAACGTCCACAATGATGCACTTGGCCAAAAAGGGCGTATGCGTTTTTTCCTGAATATATTCAGGAAAAAACGCATACGCCCTTTTTGGCCAACCAAGCAAGCTTGCAAAGGAAATCTGCACTACAATGAAGTCTCACTTCCCCCCGGTCAAAAGGGCCATCTGAAAAAAGTGTAAAATCCAGAAAGGGAGGACAGGCCATGGAGAACTGGGAGCCTTGTTATGCTGATGGGCGGGATGTAAATTGCCAACAGACACTCGGGAGAAGTGTATGGTGTTTCCTGAAACATCTAAAAAACAAAGCAACAGAGCCTAGGGCACTGCCACTTATGGTCCTATAGCTTAGGGAAATTAAAATCAAAAAGACACAGCCACCCCAAAGTTTGGGATGCCTCTGTTTACAAGAACCTCGTTTACAGTACAAGTTCAACATCGCAGAAAGTGAAAAATGGATAAAGAAGTTGTGGTATTTACTTACAAAGCAATATCACTCAGCAATGAAATCTGTGTCATCAGGCCCTTAGCATCACAATGAGTGGATTCAGGTACGATGATTCTAACTGAAATAAGTCACACAGAAAAAGAAACATCATAAGATATCACTAATACACGGAATGTAAACTTGGCTACACAGGAACTGAATTCCAAAACAGAACAGGGTCTCAAATTTAGAAAACCAACTTATGCTTGCTTAAGGGTAAAGGTGAGTTGGGGTGCTGCATAAAACCAGAGATTGAAATGAGCACAGATAAAGTTCCTTAAGCCAAATATGGAATAGACAAGAGCTACTCCTTGCTCAACGAAATGGACTCAACACCCCATATTAAACGCCTAAGAATGTACCTGACTAGTAAGTATCTTAAAACCTATGGATTGCTATGTCTCCAAAAGAGAATCAAGCGTGTGTACAGGGGCATAAACACAGCAGTGATAGGATTGGAGAGGTGCGGTGAGCAAATGAAGACCCTTTGAAGTCATATTGCATGGTACCCATTCCACGGGTCTCAACTCTCCAGGTTTAAGGTATTCTTCCTTCAGCTAAAACATGCATGTGGAACCCAAGTATGATCAACCATGTGAACGGGAGACGTGTTCAAATATGTCTCAGTTTTCCTCCCCTCGTACTTGGGTGCAACATTCCAGACGCTTTACTAACACTCTCCCCACTTGGAGAGTCAGCGCCTTTAACCTCCTGTTTGGCCCAGTTTGCAATTTCTGCGGAAGATGAACAGGAATAGCGAGAACCAATGAGAGACTAGCTGGAGGTGTCTGGACGGGCAAATTTAACTCTCATTTCCCACCAGGAAGAGGAATTAACCAAAGGCTCAGCGTGCCGTGCCGGAACCAGATTAGGGCCTGAAGCCATCCTGCGGTGTTGCGGCCAGGTCACAAGAAAGCGAGTTGAAGTAAGGAGCTCAGGGGCACTGTAATTCACAAACCTGCAGAGTTATAAATGACAGCTATCGTCCAAAAATAGACTGAAGTAAGGCTGCCAAGAGGACTTGAAAGCGGGGCAGAATTGCAGGAAACCGATTTCAGGAGGTAGACTGGAATTGCATTGAAAGCATAGGAAAAGAGGCAGAACGTCCACAATGATGCACTTGGCCAAAAAGGGCGTATGCGTTTTTTCCTGAATATATTCAGGAAAAAACGCATACGCCCTTTTTGGCCAACCAAGCAAGCTTGCAAAGGAAATCTGCACTACAATGAAGTCTCACTTCCCCCCGGTCAAAAGGGCCATCTGAAAAAAGTGTAAAATCCAGAAAGGGAGGACAGGCCATGGAGAACTGGGAGCCTTGTTATGCTGATGGGCGGGATGTAAATTGCCAACAGACACTCGGGAGAAGTGTATGGTGTTTCCTGAAACATCTAAAAAACAAAGCAACAGAGCCTAGGGCACTGCCACTTATGGTCCTATAGCTTAGGGAAATTAAAATCAAAAAGACACAGCCACCCCAAAGTTTGAGATGCCTCTGTTTACAAGAACCTCGTTTACAGTACAAGTTCAACATCGCAGAAAGTGAAAAATGGATAAAGAAGTTGTGGTATTTACTTACAAAGCAATGTCACTCAGCAATGAAATCTATTTCATCAGGCCCTTAGCATCACAATGAGTGGATTCAGGTATGATGATTCTACCTGAAATAAGTCACACAGAAAAAGAAACATCATAAGATATCAGTAATACACGGAATGTAAACTTGGCTACACAGGAACTGAATTACAGAACAGAACAGGGTCTCAAATTTAGAAAACCAACTTATGCTTGCTTAAGGGTAAAGGTGAGTTGGGGTGCTGCATAAAACCAGAGATTGAAATGAGCACAGATAAAGTTCCTTAAGCCAAATATGGAATAGACAAGAGCTACTCCTTGCTCAACGAAATGGACTCAACACCGCATATTAAACGCCTAAGAATGTACCTGACTAGTAAGTATCGTAAAACCTATGGATTGCTATGTCTCCAAAAGAGAATCAAGCATGTGTACAGGGGCATAAACGCAGCAGTGATAGGATTGGAGAGGTTCGGTGAGCAAATGAAGACCCTTTGAAGTCATATTGCATGGAACCCATTACACGGGTCTCAACTCTCCAGGTTTAAGGTATTCTTCCTTCAGCTAAAACATGCATGTGGAACCCAAGTATGATCAACCATGTGAACGGGAGACGTGTTCAAATATGTCTCAGTTTTCCTCCCCTGGTACTCGGGTGCAACATTCCAGACGCTTTACTAACACTCTCCCCACTTGGAGAGTCAGCGCCTTTAACCTCCTGTTTGGCCCAGTTTGCAATTTCTGCGGAAGATGAACAGGAATAGCGAGAACCAATGAGAGGCTAGCTGGAGGTGTCTGGACGGGCAAATTTAACTCTCATTTCCCACCAGGAAGAGGAAATAACCAAAGGCTCAGCGTGCCGTACCAGAACCAGATTACGGCCTGAAGCCATCCTGCGGTGTTGCGGCCAGCTCAAAAGAAAGCGAGTTGAAGAAAGGAGCTCAGGGGCACTGTAATTCACAAACCTGCAGAGTTATAAATGACAGCTATCGTCCAAAAATAGACTGAAGTAAGGCTGCCAAGAGGACTTGAAAGCGGGGCAGAATTGCAGGAAACCGATTTCAGGAGGTAGACTGGAATTGCATTGAAAGCATAGGAAAAGAGGCAGAACGTCCACAATGATGCACTTGGCCAAAAAGGGCGTATGCGTTTTTTCCTGAATATATTCAGGAAAAAACGCATACGCCCTTTTTGGCCAACCAAGCAAGCTTGCAAAGGAAATCTGCACTACAATGAAGTCTCACTTCCCCCCGGTCAAAAGGGCCATCTGAAAAAAGTGTAAAATCCAGAAAGGCAGGACAGGCCATGGAGAACTGGGAGCCTTGTTATGCTGATGGGCGGGATGTAAATTGCCAACAACCACTCGGGAGAAGTGTATGGTGTTTCCTGAAACATCTAAAAAACAAAGCAACAGAGCCTAGGGCACTGCCACTTATGGTCCTATAGCTTAGGGAAATTAAAATCAAAAAGACACAGCCACCCCAAAGTTTGGAACGGCTCTGTTTACAAGAACCTCGTTTACAGTACAAGTTCAACATCGCAGAAAGTGAAAAATGGATAAAGAAGTTGTGGTATTTACTTACAAAGCAATATCACTCAGCAATGAAATCTGTGTCATCAGGCCCTTAGCAGCACAATGAGTGGATTCAGGTACGATGATTCTAACTGAAATAAGTCACACAGAAAAAGAAACATCATAAGATATCACTAATACATGGAATGTAAACTTGGCTACACAGGAACTGAATTCCAAAACAGAACAGGGTCTCAAATTTAGAAAACCAACTTATGCTTGCTTAAGGGTAAAGGTGAGTTGGGGTGCTGCATAAAACCAGAGATTGAAATGAGCTCAGATAAAGTTCCTTAAGCCAAATATGGAATAGACAAGAGCTACTCCTTGCTCAACGAAATGGACTCAACACCCCATATTAAACGCCTAAGAATGTACCTGACTAGTAAGTATCTTAAAACCTATGGATTTCTATGTCTCCAAAAGAGAATCAAGCGTGTGTACAGGGGCATAAACGCAGCAGTGATAGGATTGGAGAGGTTCGGTGAGCAAATGAAGACCCTTTGAAGTCATATTGCATGGTACCCATTACATGGGTCTCAACTCTCCAGGTTTAAGGTATTCTTCCTTCAGCTAAAACATGCATGTGGAACCCAAGTATGATCAACCATGTGAACGGGAGACGTGTTGAAATATGTCTCAGTTTTCCTCCCCTGGTACTCGGGTGCAACATTCCAGACGCTTTACTAACACTCTCCCAACTTGGAGAGTCAGCGCCTTTAACCTCCTGTTTGGCCCAGTTTGCAATTTCTGCGGAAGATGAACAGGAATAGCGAGAACCAATGAGAGACTAGCTGGAGGTGTCTGGACGGGCAAATTTAACTCTCATTTCCCACCAGGAAGAGGAATTAACCAAAGGCTCAGCATGCCGTGCCGGAACCAGATTAGGGCCTGAAGCCATCCTGCGGTGTTGCGGCCAGGTCACAAGAAAGCGAGTTGAAGAAAGGAGCTCAGGGGCACTGTAATTCACAAACCTGCAGAGTTATAAATGACAGCTATCGTCCAAAAATAGACTGAAGTAAGGCTGCCAAGAGGACTTGAAAGCGGGGCAGAATTGCAGGAAACCGATTTCAGGAGGTAGACTGGAATTGCATTGAAAGCATAGGAAAAGAGGCAGAACGTCCACAATGATGCACTTGGCCAAAAAGGGCGTATGCGTTTTTTCCTGAATATATTCAGGAAAAAACGCATACGCCCTTTTTGGCCAACCAAACAAGCTTGCAAAGGAAATCTGCACTACAATGAAGTCTCACTTCCCCCCGGTCAAAAGGGCCATCTGAAAAAAGTGTAAAATCCAGAAAGGCAGGACAGGCCATGGACAACTGGGAGCCTTGTTATGCTGATGGGCGGGATGTAAATTGCCAACAGACACTCGGGAGAAGTGTATGGTGTTTCCTGAGACATCTAAAAAACAAAGCAACAGAGCCTAGGGCACTGCCACTTATGGTCCTATAGCTTAGGGAAATTAAAATCAAAAAGACACAGCCACCCCAAAGTTTGGAACGGCTCTGTTTACAAGAACCTCGTTTACAGTACAAGTTCAACATCGCAGAAAGTGAAAAATGGATAAAGAAGTTGTGGTATTTACTTACAAAGCAATATCACTCAGCAATGAAATCTGTGTCATCAGGCCCGTAGCAGCACAATGAGTGGATTCAGGTATGATGATTCTAACTGAAATAAGTCACACAGAAAAGAAACATCATAAGATATCACTAATACACGGAATGTAAACTTGGCTACACAGGAACTGAATTACAGAACAGAACAGGGTCTCAAATTTAGAAAACCAACTTATGCTTGCTTCAGGGTAAAGGTGAGTTGGGGTGCTGCATAAAACCAGAGATTGAAATGAGCACAGATAAAGTTCCTTAAGTCAAATATGGAATAGACAAGAGCTACTCCTTGCTCAACGAAATGGACTCAACAGCGCATATTAAACGCCTAAGAATGTACCTGACTAGTAAGTATCGGAAAACCTATGGATTGCTATGTCTCCAAAAAAGAATCAAGCATGTGTACAGGGGCATAAACGCAGCAGTGATAGGATTGGAGAGGTTCGGTGAGCAAATGAAGACCCTTTGAAGTCATATTGCATGGTACGCATTACACGGGTCTCAACTCTCCAGGTTTAAGGTATTCTTCCTTCAGCTACAACATTCATGTGGAACCTAGAGTATGATCAACCATGTGATCGGGAGACGTGTTCAAATATGTCTCAGTTTTCCTCCCCTGGTACTCGGGTGCAACATTCCAGACGCTTTACTAACACTCTCCCGAATTGGAGAGTCAGTCCCTTTAACCTCCTGTTTGGCCCAGTTTGCAATTTCTGCGGAAGATGAACAGGAATAGCGAGAACCAATGAGAGACTAGCTGGAGGTGTCTGGACGGGCAAATTTAACTCTCATTTCCCACCAGGAAGAGGAATTAACCAAAGGCTCAGCATGCCGGGCCGGAACCAGATTAGGGCCTGAAGCCATCCTGCGGTGTTGCGGCCAGGTCACAAGAAAGCGAGTTGAAGAAAGAAGCTCAGGGGCACTGTAATTCACAAACCTGCAGAGTTATAAATGACAGCTATCGTCCAAAAATAGACTGAAGTAAGTCTGCCAAGAGGACTTGAAAGCGGGGCAGAATTGCAGGAAACCGATTTCAGGAGGTAGACTGGAATTGCATTGAAAGCGCAGGAAAAGAGGCAGAACGTCCACAATGATGCACTTGGCCAAAAAGGGCGTATGCGTTTTTTCCTGAATATATTCAGGAAAAAACGCATACGCCCTTTTTGGCCAACCAAGCAAGCTTGCAAAGGAAATCTGCACTACAATGAAGTCTCACTTCCCCCCGGTCAAAAGGGCCATCTGAAAAAAGTGTAAAATCCAGAAAGACAAGACAGGCCATGGAGAACTGGGAGCCTTGTTATGCTGATGGGCGGGATGTAAATTGCCAACAACCACTCGGGAGAAGTGTATGGTGTTTCCTGAAACATGTAAAAAACAAAGCAACAGAACCTACGGCACTTCCACTTATGGTCCTATAGCTTAGGGAAATTAAAATCAAAAAGACACAGCCACCCCAAAGTTTGGAACGGATCTGTTTACAAGAACCTCGTTTACAGTACAAGTTCAACATCGCAGAAAGTGAAAAATGGATAAAGAAGTTGTGGTATTTACTTACAAAGCAATATCACTCAGCAATGAAATCTGTGTCATCAGGCCCTTAGCAGCACAATGAGTGGATTCAGGTACGATGATTCTAACTGAAATAAGTCACACAGAAAAAGAAACATCATAAGATATCACTAATACACGGAATGTAAACTTGGCTACACAGGAACTGAATTCCAAAACAGAACAGTGTCTCAAATTTAATAAACCAACTTATGCTTGCTTAAGGGTAAAGGTGAGTTGGGGTGCTGCATAAAACCAGAGATTGAAATGAGCACAGATAAAGCTCCTTAAACCAAATATGGAATAGACAAGAGCTACTCCTTGCTCAACGAAATGGACTCAACACCCCATATTAAACGCCTAAGAATGTACCTGACTAGTAAGTATCTTAAAACCTATGGATTGCTATGTCTCCAAAAGAGAATCAAGCATGTGTACAGGGGCATAAACGCAGCAGTGATAGGATTGGAGAGGTTCGGTGAGCAAATGAAGACCCTTTGAAGTCATATTGCATGGTACCCATTACACGGGTCTGAACTCTCCAGGTTTAAGGTATTCCTCCTTCAGCTAAAACATGCATGTGGAACCCAAGTATGATCAACCATGTGAACGGGAGACGTGTTCAAATATGTCTCAGTTTTCCTCCCCTGGTACTCGGGTGCAACATTCCAGACGCTTTACTAACACTCTCCCCACTTGGAGAGTCAGCGCCTTTAACCTCCTGTTTGGCCCAGTTTGCAATTTCTGCGGAAGATGAACAGGAATAGCGAGAACCAATGAGAGGCTAGCTGGAGGTGTCTGGACGGGCAAATTTAACTCTCATTTCCCACCAGGAAGAGGAATTAACCAAAGGCTCAGCGTGCCGTGCCAGAACCAGATTAGGGCCTGAAGCCATCCTGCGGTGTTGCGGCCAGCTCAAAAGAAAGCGAGTTGAAGAAAGGAGCTCAGGGGCACTGTAATTCACAAACCTGCAGAGTTATAAATGACAGCTATCGTCCAAAAATAGACTGAAGTAAGGCTGCCAAGAGGACTTGAAAGCGGGTCAGAATTGCAGGAAACCGATTTCAGGAGGTAGACTGGAATTGCATTGAAAGCCTAGGAAAAGAGGCAGAACGTCCACAATGATGCACTTGGCCAAAAAGGGCGTATGCGTTTTTTCCTGAATATATTCAGGAAAAAACGCATACGCCCTTTTTGGCCAACCAAGCAAGCTTGCAAAGGAAATCTGCACTACAATGAAGTCTCACTTCCCCCTGGTCAAAAGGGCCATCTGAAAAAAGTGTAAAATCCAGAAAGGCAGGACAGGCCATGGAGAACTGGGAGCCTTGTTATGCTGATGGGCGGGATGTAAATTGCCAACAGACACTCGGGAGAAGTGTATGGTGTTTCCTGAAACATCTAAAAAACAAAGCAACAGAGCCTAGGGCACTGCCACTTATGGTCCTATAGCTTAGGGAAATTAAAATCAAAAAGACACAGCCACCCCAAAGTTTGGAACGGCTCTGTTTACAAGAACCTCGTTTACAGTACAAGTTCAACATCGCAGAAAGTGAAAAATGGATAAAGAAGTTGTGGTATTTACTTACAAAGCAATATCACTCAGCAATGAAATCTATGTCATCAGGCCCTTAGCATCACAATGAGTGGATTCAGGTATGATGATTCTAACTGAAATAAGTCACACAGAAAAAGAAACATCATAAGATATCAGTAATACACGGAATGTAAACTTGGCTACACAGGAACTGAATTACAGAACAGAACAGGGTCTCAAATTTAGAAAACCAACTTATGCTTGCTTAAGGGTAAAGGTGAGTTGGGGTGCTGCATAAAACCAGAGATTGAAATGAGCACAGATAAAGTTCCTTAAGTCAAATATGGAATAGACAAGAGCTACTCCTTGCTCAACGAAATGGACTCAACACCGCATATTAAACGCCTAAGAATGTACCTGACTAGTAAGTATCTTAAAACCTATGGATTGCTATGTCTCCAAAAGAGAATCAAGCATGTGTACAGGGGCATAAACGCAGCAGTGATAGGATTGGAGAGGTTCGGTGAGCAAATGAAGACCCTTTGAAGTCATATTGCATGGTACCCATTACACGGGTCTCAACTCTCCAGGTTTAAGGTATTCTTCCTTCAGCCAAAACATGCATGTGGAACCCAAGTATGATCAACCATGTGAACGGGAGACGTGTTCAAATATGTCTCAGTTTTCCTCCCCTGGTACTCGGGTGCAACATTCCAGACGCTTTACTAACACTCTCCCCACTTGGAGAGTCCGCGCCTTTAACCTCCTGTTTGGCCCAGTTTGCAATTTCTGCGGAAGATGAACAGGAATATCGAGAACCAATGAGAGACTAGCTGGAGGTGTCTGGACGGGCAAATTTAACTCTCATTTCCCACCAGGAAGAGGAATTAACCAAAAACTCAGCATGCCGGGCCGGAACCAGATTAGGGCCTGAAGCCATCCTGCGGTGTTGCGGCCAGGTCACAAGAAAGCGAGTTGAAGAAAGGAGCTCAGGGGCACTGTAATTCACAAACCTGCAGAGTTATAAATGACAGCTATCGTCCAAAAATAGACTGAAGTAAGGCTGCCAAGAGGACTTGAAAGCGGGGCAGAATTGCAGGAAACCGATTTCAGGAGGTAGACTGGAATTGCATTGAAAGCATAGGAAAAGAGGCAGAACGTCCACAATGATGCACTTGGCCAAAAAGGGCGTATGCGTTTTTTCCTGAATATATTCAGGAAAAAACTCATACGCCCTTTTTGGCCAACCAAGCAAGCTTGCAAAGGAAATCTGCACTGCAATGAAGTCTCACTTCCCCCCGGTCAAAAGGGCCATCTGAAAAAAGTGTAAAATCCAGAAAGGCAACAGGCCATTGAGAACTGGGAGCCTTGTTATGCTGATGGGCGGGATGTAAATTGCCAACAGACACTTGGGAGAAGTGTATGGTGTTTCCTGAAACATCTAAAAAACAAAGCAACAGAGCCTAGGGCACTTCCACTTATGGTCCTATAGCTTAGGGAAATTAAAATCAAAAAGACACAGCCACCCCAAAGTTTGGAACGGCTCTGTTTACAAGAACCTCGTTTACAGTACAAGTTCAACATCGCAGAAAGTGAAAAATGGATAAAGAAGTTGTGGTATTCACTTACAAAGCAATATCACTCAGCAATGAAATCTATGTCATCAGGGCCTTAGCATCGCAATGAGTGGATTCAGGTATGATGATTCTAACTGAAATAAGTCACACAGAAAAAGAAACATCATAAGATATCACTAATACACGGAATGTAAACTTGCCTACACAGGAACTGAATTACAGAACAGAACAGGGTCTCAAATTTAGAAAACCAACTTATGCTTGCTTAAGGGTAAAGGTGAGTTGGGGTGCTGCATAAAACCAGAGATTGAAATGAGCACAGATAAAGTTCCTTAAGCCAAATATGGAATAGACAAGAGCTACTCCTTGCTCAACGAAATGGACTCAACACCCCATATTAAACGCGTAAGAATGTTCCTGACTAGTAAGTATCTTAAAACCTATGGATTGCTATGTCTCCAAAAGAGAATCAAGCATGTGTACAGGGGCATAAACGCAGCAGTGATAGGATTGGAGAGGTTCGGTGAGCAAATGAAGACCCTTTGAAGTCATATTGCATGGTACCCATTCCACGGGTTTCAACTACCCAGGTTTAAGGTATTCTTCCTTCAGCTAAAACATGCATGTGGAACCTAGAGTATGATCAACCATGTGATCGGGAGACGTGTTCAAATATGTCTCAGTTTTCGTACCCTGGTACTCGGGTCCAACATTCCAGACGCTTTACTAACACTCTCCCGACTTGGAGAGTCAGTCCCTTTAACCTCCTGTTTGGCCCAGTTTGCAATTTCTGCGGAAGATGAACAGGAATAGCGAGAACCAATGAGAGGCTAGCTGGAGGTGTCTGGACGGGCAAATTTAACTCTCATTTCCCACCAGGAAGAGGAATTAACCAAAGGCTCAGCGTGCCGTGCCGGAACCAGATTAGGTCCTGAAGCCATCCTGCGGTGTTGGGGCCAGGTCACAAGAAAGCGAGTTGAAGAAAGGAGCTCAGGGGCACTGTAATTCACAAACCTGCAGAGTTATAAGTGACAGCTATCGTCCAAAAATAGACTGAAGTAAGGCTGCCAAGAGGACTTGAAAGCGGGGCAGAATTGCAGGAAACCAATTTCAGGAGGTAGACTGGAATTGCATTGAAAGCATAGGAAAAGAGGCAGAACGTCCACAATGATGCACTTGGCCAAAAAGGGCGTATGCGTTTTTTCCTGAATATATTCAGGAAAAAACGCATACGCCCTTTTTGGCCAACCAAGCAAGCTTGCAAAGGAAATCTGCACTACAATGAAGTCTCACTTCCCCCCGGTCAAAAGGGCCATCTGAAAAAAGTGTAAAATCCAGAAAGGCAGGACAGGCCATGGAGAACTGGGAGCCTTGTTATGCTGATGGGCGGGATGTAAATTGCCAACAACCACTCGGGAGAAGTGTATGGTGTTTCCTGAAACATCTAAAAAACAAAGCAACAGAACCTAGGGCATTTCCACTTATGGTCCTATAGCTTAGGGAAATTAAAATCAAAAAGACACAGCCACCCCAAAGTTTGGGACGCCTCTGTTTACAAGAACCTCGTTTACAGTACAAGTTCAACATCGCAGAAAGTGAAAAATGGATAAAGAAGTTGTGGTATTTACTTACCAAGCAATATCACTCAGCAATGAAATCTGTGTCATCAGGCCCTTAGCAGCACAATGAGTGGATTCAGGTATGATGATTCTAACTGAAATAAGTCACACAGAAAAAGAAACATCATAAGATATCAGTAATACACGGAATGTAAACTTGGCTACACAGGAACTGAATTACAGAACAGAACAGGGTCTCAAATTTAGAAAACCAACTTATGCTTGCTTAAGGGGAAAGGTGAGTTGGGGTGCTGCATAAAACCAGAGATTGAAATGAGCACAGATAAAGTTCCTTAAGCCAAATATGGAATAGACAAGAGCTACTCCTTGCTCAACGAAATGGACTCAACACCGCATATTAAACCCCTAAGAATGTACCTGACTAGTAAGTATCTTAAAACCTATGGATTGCTATGTCTCCAAAAGAGAATCAAGCATGTGTACAGGGGCATAAACGCAGCAGTGATAGGATTGGAGAGGTTCGGTGAGCAAATGAAGACCCTTTGAAGTCATATTGCATGGTACCCATTCCACGGGTTTCAACTACCCAGGTTTTAGGTATTCTTCCTTCAGCTAAAACATGCATGTGGAACCCAAGTATGATCAACCATGTGAACGGGAGACGTGTTCAAATATGTCTCAGTTTTCCTCCCCTGGTACTCGGGTGCAACATTCCAGACGCTTTACTAACACTCTCCCCACTTGGAGAGTCAGCGCCTTTAACCTCCTGTTTGGCCCAGTTTGCAATTTCTGCGGAAGATGAACAGGAATAGTGAGAACCAATGAGAGGCTAGCTGGAGGTGTCTGGACGGGCAAATTTAACTCTCATTTCCCACCAGGAAGAGGAATTAACCAAAGGCTCAGCGTGCCGTGCCGGAACCAGATTAGGTCCTGAAGCCATCCTGCGGTGTTGGGGCCAGGTCACAAGAAAGCGAGTTGAAGAAAGGAGCTCAGGGGCACTGTAATTCACAAACCTGCAGAGTTATAAGTGACAGCTATCGTCCAAAAATAGACTGAAGTAAGGCTGCCAAGAGGACTTGAAAGCGGGGCAGAATTGCAGGAAACCAATTTCAGGAGGTAGACTGGAATTGCATTGAAAGCATAGGAAAAGAGGCAGAACGTCCACAATGATGCACTTGGCCAAAAAGGGCGTATGCGTTTTTTCCTGAATATATTCAGGAAAAAACGCATACGCCCTTTTTGGCCAACCAAGCAAGCTTGCAAAGGAAATCTGCACTACAATGAAGTCTCACTTCCCCCCGGTCAAAAGGGCCATCTGAAAAAAGTGTAAAATCCAGAAAGGCAGGACAGGCCATGGAGAACTGGGAGCCTTGTTATGCTGATGGGCGGGATGTAAATTGCCAACAACCACTCGGGAGAAGTGTATGGTGTTTCCTGAAACATCTAAAAAACAAAGCAACAGAACCTAGGGCATTTCCACTTATGGTCCTATAGCTTAGGGAAATTAAAATCAAAAAGACACAGCCACCCCAAAGTTTGGGACGCCTCTGTTTACAAGAACCTCGTTTACAGTACAAGTTCAACATCGCAGAAAGTGAAAAATGGATAAAGAAGTTGTGGTATTTACTTACAAAGCAATATCACTCAGCAATGAAATCTGTGTCATCAGGCCCTTAGCAGCACAATGAGTGGATTCAGGTATGATGATTCTAACTGAAATAAGTCACACAGAAAAAGAAACATCATAAGATATCAGTAATACACGGAATTGAAACTTGGCTACACAGGAACTGAATTACAGAACAGAACAGGGTCTCAAATTTAGAAAACCAACTTATGCTTGCTTAAGGGGAAAGGTGAGTTGGGGTGCTGCATAAAACCAGAGATTGAAATGAGCACAGATAAAGTTCCTTAAGCCAAATATGGAATAGACAAGAGCTACTCCTTGCTCAACGAAATGGACTCAACACCGCATATTAAACCCCTAAGAATGTACCTGACTAGTAAGTATCTTAAAACCTATGGATTGCTATGTCTCCAAAAGAGAATCAAGCATGTGTACAGGGGCATAAACGCAGCAGTGATAGGATTGGAGAGGTTCGGTGAGCAAATGAAGACCCTTTGAAGTCATATTGCATGGTACCCATTCCACGGGTTTCAACTACCCAGGTTTTAGGTATTCTTCCTTCAGCTAAAACATGCATGTGGAACCCAAGTATGATCAACCATGTGAACGGGAGACGTGTTCAAATATGTCTCAGTTTTCCTCCCCTGGTACTCGGGTGCAACATTCCAGACGCTTTACTAACACTCTCCCCACTTGGAGAGTCAGCGCCTTTAACCTCCTGTTTGGCCCAGTTTGCAATTTCTGCGGAAGATGAACAGGAATAGTGAGAACCAATGAGAGGCTAGCTGGAGGTGTCTGGACGGGCAAATTTAACTCTCATTTCCCACCAGGAAGAGGAAATAACCAAAGGCTCAGCGTGCCGTACCGGAACCAAATTAGGGCCTGAAGCCATCCTGCGGTGTTGCGGCCAGCTCAAAAGAAAGCGAGTTGAACAAAGGAGCTCAGGGGCACTGTAATTCACAAACCTGCAGAGTTATAAATGACAGCTATCGTCCAAAAATATACTGAAGTAAGGCTGCCAAGAGGACTTGAAAGCGGGGCAGAATTGCAGGAAACCGATTTCAGGAGGTAGACTGGAATTGCATTGAAAGCATAGGAAAAGAGGCAGAACGTCCACAATGATGCACTTGGCCAAAAAGGGCGTATGCGTTTTTTCCTGAATATATTCAGGAAAAAACGCATACGCCCTTTTTGGCCAACCAAGCAAGCTTGCAAAGGAAATCTGCACTACAATGAAGTCTCACTTCCCCCCGGTCAAAAGGGCCATCTGAAAAAAGTGTAAAATCCAGAAAGGCAGGACAGGCCATGGAGAACTGGGAGCCTTGTTATGCTGATGGGCGGGATGTAAATTGCCAACAACCACTCGGGAGAAGTGTATGGTGTTTCCTGAAACATCTAAAAAACAAAGCAACAGAACCTAGGGCACTTCCACTTATGGTCCTATAGCTTAGGGAAATTAAAATCAAAAAGACACAGCCACCCCAAAGTTTGGAATGGCTCTGTTTACAAGAACCTCGTTTACAGCACAAGTTCAACATCGCAGAAAGTGAAAAATGGATAAAGAAGTTGTGGTATTTACTTACAAAGCAATATCACTCAGCAATGAAATCTGTGTCATCAGGCCCTTAGCAGCACAATGAGTGGATTCAGGTATGATGATTCTAACTGAAGTAAGTCACACAGAAAAAGAAATATCATAAGATATCAGTAATACACGGAATGTAAACTTGGCTACACAGGAACTGAATTACAGAACAGAACAGGGTCTCAAATTTAGAAAACCAACTTATGCTTGCTTAAGGGTAAAGGTGAGTTGGGGTGCTGCATAAAACCAGAGATTGAAATGAGCACAGATAAAGTTCCTTAAGCCAAATATGGAATAGACAAGAGCTACTCCTTGCTCAACGAAATGGACTCAACACCCCATATTAAACGCCTAAGAATGTACCTGACTAGTAAGTATCTTAAAACCTATGGATTGCTATGTCTCCAAAAGAGAATCAAGCGTGTGTACAGGGGCATAAACGCAGCAGTGATAGGATTGGAGAGGTTCGGTGAGCAAATGAAGACCCTTTGAAGTCATATTGCATGGTACCCATTCCACGGGTCTCAACTCTCCAGGTTTAAGGTATTCTTCCTTCAGCTAAAACATGCATGTGGAACCCAAGTATGATCAACCATGTGAACGGGAGACGTGTTCAAATATGTCTCAGTTTTCCTCCCCTGGTACTCGGGTGCAACATTCCAGACGCTTTACTAACACTCTCCCCACTTGGAGAGTCAGCGCCTTTAACCTCCTGTTTGGCCCAGTTTGCAATTTCTGCGGAAGATGAACAGGAATAGCGAGAACCAATGAGAGGCTAGCTGGAGGTGTCTGGACGGGCAAATTTAACTCTCATTTCCCACCAGGAAGAGGAAATAACCAAAGGCTCAGCGTGCCGTACCGGAACCAGATTAGGTCCTGAAGCCATCCTGCGGTGTTGCGGCCAGCTCAAAAGAAAGCGAGTTGAAGAAAGGAGCTCAGGGGCACTGTAATTCACAAACCTGCAGAGTTATAAATGACAGCTATCGTCCAAAAATAGACTGAAGTAAGGCTGCCAAGAGGACTTGAAAGCGGGGCAGAATTGCAGGAAACCGATTTCAGGAGGTAGACTGGAATTGCATTGAAAGCATAGGAAAAGAGGCAGAACGTCCACAATGATGCACTTGGCCAAAAAGGGCGTATGCGTTTTTTCCTGAATATATTCAGGAAAAAACGCATACGCCCTTTTTGGCCAACCAAGCAAGCTTGCAAAGAAATCTGCACTACAATGAAGTCTCACTTCCCCCCGGTCAAAAGGGCCATCTGAAAAAAGTGTAAAATCCAGAAAGGCAGGACAGGCCATGGAGAACTGGGAGCCTTGTTATGCTGATGGGCGGGATGTAAATTGCCAACAACCACTCGGGAGAAGTGTATGGTGTTTCCTGAAACATCTAAAAAACAAAGCAACAGAACCTAGGGCACTTCCACTTATGGTCCTATAGCTTAGGGAAATTAAAATCAAAAAGACACAGCCACCCCAAAGTTTGGAACGGCTCTGTTTACAAGAACCTCGTTTACAGTACAAGTTCAACATCGCAGAAAGTGAAAAATGGATAAAGAAGTTGTGGTATTTACTTACAAAGCAATATCACTCAGCAATGAAATCTGTGTCATCAGGCCCGTAGCAGCACAATGAGTGGATTCAGGTATGATGATTCTAACTGAAGTAAGTCACACAGAAAAAGAAACATCATAAGATATCAGTAATACACGGAATGTAAACTTGGCTACACAGGAACTGAATTACAGAACAGAACAGGGACTCAAATTTAGAAAACCAACTTATGCTTGCTTAAGGGTAAAGGTGAGTTGGGTTGCTGCATAAAACCAGAGATTGAAATGAGCACAGATAAAGTTCCTTAAGTCAAATATGGAATAGACAAGAGCTACTCCTTGCTCAACGAAATGGACTCAACACCGCATATTAAACGCCTAAGAATGTACCTGACTAGTAAGTATCTTAAAACCTATGGATTGCTATGTCTCCGAAAGAGAATCAAGCATGTGTACAGGGGCATAAACGCAGCAGTGATAGGATTGGAGAGGTTCGGTGAGCAAATGAAGACCCTTTGAAGTCATATTGCATGGTACCCATTCCACGGGTTTCAACTACCCAGGTTTAAGGTATTCTTCCTTCAGCTAAAACATGCATGTGGAACCTAGAGTATGATCAACCATGTGAACGGGAGACGTGTTCAAATATGTCTCAGTTTTCGTACCCTGGTACTTGGGTGCAACATTCCAGACGCTTTACTAACACTCTCCCGACTTGGAGAGTCAGTCCCTTTAACCTCCTGTTTGGCCCAGTTTGCAATTTCTGCGGAAGATGAACAGGAATAGCGAGAACCAATGAGAGGCTAGCTGGAGGTGTCTGGACGGGCAAATTTAACTCTCATTTCCCACCAGGAAGAGGAATTAACCAAAGGCTCAGCGTGCCGTGCCGGAACCAGATTAGGTCCTGAAGCCATCCTGCGGTGTTGCGGCCAGCTCACAAGAAAGCGAGTTGAAGAAAGGAGCTCAGGGGCACTGTAATTCACAAACCTGCAGAGTTATAAATGACAGCTATCGTCCAAAAATAGACTGAAGTAAGGCTGCCAAGAGGACTTGAAAGCGGGGCAGAATTGCAGGAAACCGATTTCAGGAGGTAGACTGGAATTGCATTGAAAGCATAGGAAAAGAGGCAGAACGTCCACAATGATGCACTTGGCCAAAAAGGGCGTATGCGTTTTTTCCTGAATATATTCAGGAAAAAACGCATACGCCCTTTTTGGCCAACCAAGCAAGCTTGCAAAGGAAATCTGCACTGCAATGAAGTCTCACTTCCCCCCGGTCAAAAGGGCCATCTGAAAAAAGTGTAAAATCCAGAAAGGCAGGACAGGCCATGGAGAACTGGGAGCCTTGTTATGCTGATGGGCGGGATGTAAATTGCCAACAACCACTCGGGAGAAGTGTATGGTGTTTCCTGAAACATCTAAAAAACAAAGCAACAGAGCCTAGGGCACTTCCACTTATGGTCCTATAGCTTAGGGAAATTAAAATCAAAAAGACACAGCCACCCCAAAGTTTGGAACGGCTCTGTTTACAAGAACCTCGTTTACAGTACAAGTTCAACATCGCAGAAAGTGAAAAATGGATAAAGAACTTGTGGTACTTACGTACAATGCAGTATCACTCAGCAATGAAATCTGTGTCATCAGGCCCTTAGCAGCACAATGAGTGGATTCAGGTATGATGATTCTAACTGAAATAAGTCACACAGAAAAAGAAACATCATAAGATATCAGTAATACACGGAATGTAAACTTGGCTACACAGGAACTGAATTACAGAAAAGAACAGGGTCTCAAATTTAGAAAACCAACTTATGCTTGCTTAAGGGGAAAGGTGAGTTGGGGTGCTGCATAAAACCAGAGATTGAAATGAGCACAGATAAAGTTCCTTAAGCCAAATATGGAATAGACAAGAGCTACTCCTTGCTCAACGAAATGGACTCAACACCGCATATTAAACGCCTAAGAATGTACCTGACTAGTAAGTATCTTAAAACCTATGGATTGCTATGTCTCCAAAAGAGAATCAAGCATGTGTACAGGGGCATAAACGCAGCAGTGATAGGATTGGAGAGGTTCGGTGAGCAAATGAAGACCCTTTGAAGTCATATTGCATGGTACCCATTCCACGGGTTTCAACTACCCAGGTTTTAGGTATTCTTCCTTCAGCTAAAACATGCATGTGGAACCCAAGTATGATCAACCATGTGAACGGGAGACGTGTTCAAATATGTCTCAGTTTTCCTCCCCTGGTACTCGGGTGCAACATTCCAGACGCTTTACTAACACTCTCCCCACTTGGAGAGTCAGCGCCTTTAACCTCCTGTTTGGCCCAGTTTGCAATTTCTGCGGAAGATGAACAGGAATAGCGAGAACCAATGAGAGGCTAGCTGGAGGTGTCTGGACGGGCAAATTTAACTCTCATTTCCCACCAGGAAGAGGAAATAACCAAAGGCTCAGCGTGCCGTACCGGAACCAGATTAGGGCCTGAAGCCATCCTGCGGTGTTGCGGCCAGGTCACAAGAAAGCGAGTTGAAGAAAGGAGCTCAGGGGCACTGTAATTCACAAACCTGCAGAGTTATAAATGACAGCTATCGTCCAAAAATATACTGAAGTAAGGCTGCCAAGAGGACTTGAAAGCGGGGCAGAATTGCAGGAAACCGATTTCAGGAGGTAGACTGGAATTGCATTGAAAGCATAGGAAAAGAGGCAGAACGTCCACAATGATGCACTTGGCCAAAAAGGGCGTATGCGTTTTTTCCTGAATATATTCAGGAAAAAACGCATACGCCCTTTTTGGCCAACCAAGCAAGCTTGCAAAGGAAATCTGCACTACAATGAAGTCTCACTTCCCCCCGGTCAAAAGGGCCATCTGAAAAAAGTGTAAAATCCAGAAAGGCAGGACAGGCCATGGAGAACTGGGAGCCTTGTTATGCTGATGGGCGGGATGTAAATTGCCAACAGACACTCGGGAGAAGTGTATGGTGTTTCCTGAAACATCTAAAAAACAAAGCAACAGAACCTAGGGCACTTCCACTTATGGTCCTATAGCTTAGGGAAATTAAAATCAAAAAGACACAGCCACCCCAAAGTTTGGAACGGCTCTGTTTACAAGAACCTCGTTTACAGTACAAGTTCAATATCACAGAAAGTGAAAAATGGATAAAGAATTTGTGGTATTCACTTACAAAGCAATATCACTCAGCAATGAAATCTATGTCATCAGGCCCTTAGCATCGCAATGAGTGGATTCAGGTATGATGATTCTAACTGAAATAAGTCACACAGAAAAAGAAACATCATAAGATATCAGTAATACACGGAATGTAAACTTGGCTACACAGGAACTGAATTACAGAACAGAACAGGGTCTCAAATTTAGAAAACCAACTTATGCTTGCTTAAGGGTAAAGGTGAGTTGGGGTGCTGCATAAAACCAGAGATTGAAATGAGCACAGATAAAGTTCCTTAAGCCAAATATGGAATAGACAAGAGCTACTCCTTGCTCAACGAAATGGACTCAACACCCCATATTAAACGCCTAAGAATGTTCCTGACTAGTAAATATCTTAAAACCTATGGATTGCTATGTCTCCAAAAGAGAATCAAGCATGTGTACAGGGGCATAAACGCAGCAGTGATAGGATTGGAGAGGTTCGGTGAACAAATGAAGACCCTTTGAAGTCATATTGCATGGTACCCATTCCACGGGTTTCAACTACCCAGGTTTAAGGTATTCTTCCTTCAGCTAAACCATGCATGTGGAACCTAGATTATGATCAACCATGTGATCGGGAGACGTGTTCAAATATGTCTCAGTTTTCGTACCCTGGTACTTGGGTGCAACATTCCAGACGCTTTACTAACACTCTCCCGACTTGGAGAGTCAGTCCCTTTAACCTCCTGTTTGGCCCAGTTTGCAATTTCTGCGGAAGATGAACAGGAATAGCGAGAACCAATGAGAGGCTAGCTGGAGGTGTCTGGACGGGCAAATTTAACTCTCATTTCCCACCAGGAAGAGGAATTAACCAAAGGCTCAGCGTGCCGTGCCGGAACCAGATTAGGTCCTGAAGCCATCCTGCGGTGTTGCTGCCAGGTCACAAGAAAGCGAGTTGAAGAAAGGAGCTCAGGGGCACTGTAATTCACAAACCTGCAGAGTTATAAATGACAGCTATCGTCCAAAAATAGACTGAAGTAAGGCTGCCAAGAGGACTTGAAAGCGGGGCAGAATTGTAGGAAACCGATTTCAGGAGGTAGACTGGAATTGCTTTGAAAGCATAGGAAAAGAGGCAGAACGTCCACAATGATGCACTTGGCCAAAAAGGGCGTATGCGTTTTTTCCTGAATATATTCAGGAAAAAACGCATACGCACTTTTTGGCCAACCAAGCAAGCTTGCAAAGGAAATCTGCACTACAATGAAGTCTCAATTCTCCCCGGTCAAAAGGGCCATCTGAAAAAAGTGTAAAATCCAGAAAGGCAGGACAGGCCATGGAGAACTGGGAGCCTTGTTATGCTGATGGGCGGGATGTAAATTGCCAACAACCATTCGGGAGAAGTGTATGGTGTTTCATGAAACATCTAAAAAACAAAGCAACAGAGCCTAGGGCACTTCCACTTATGGTCCTATAGCTTAGGGAAATTAAAATCAAAAAGACACAGCCACCCCAAAGTTTGGAACGGCTCTGTTTACAAGAACCTCGTTTACAGAACAAGTTCAACATCGCAGAAAGTGAAAAATGGATAAAGAACTTGTGGTACTTACGTACAATGCAGTATCACTCAGCAATGAAATCTATGTCATCAGGCCCGTAGCAGCATAATGAGTAGATTCAGGTACGATGATTCTAACTGAAATAAGTCACACAGAAAAAGAAACATCATAAGATATCAGTAATACACGGAATGTAAACTTGGCTACACAGGAACTGAATTCCAAAACAGAACAGGGTCTCAAATTTAGAAAACCAACTTATGCTTGCTTAAGGGTAAAGGTGAGTTGGGTTGCTGCATAAAACCAGAGATTGAAATGAGCACAGATAAAGTTCCTTAAGCCAAATATGGAATAGACAAGAGCTACTCCTTGCTCAACGAAATGGACTCAACACCGCATATTAAACGCCTAAGAATGTACCTGACTACTAAGTATCTTAAAACCTATGGATTGCTATGTCTCCAAAAGAGAATCAAGCATGTGTACAGGGGCATAAACGCAGCAGTGATAGGATTGGAGAGGTTCGGTGAGCAAATGAAGACCCTTTGAAGTCATATTGCATGGTACCCATTCCACGGGTTTCAACTACCCAGGTTTTAGGTATTCTTCCTTCAGCTAAAACATGCATGTGGAACCCAAGTATGATCAACCATGTGAACGGGAGACGTGTTCAAATATGTCTCAGTTTTCCTCCCCTGGTACTCGGGTGCAACATTCCAGACGCTTTACTAACACTCTCCCCACTTGGAGAGTCAGCGCCTTTAACCTCCTGTTTGGCCCAGTTTGCAATTTCTGCGGAAGATGAACAGGAATAGCGAGAACCAATGAGAGGCTAGCTGGAGGTGTCTGGACGGGCAAATTTAACTCTCATTTCCCACCAGGAAGAGGAAATAACCAAAGGCTCAGCGTGCCGTACCGGAACCAGATTAGGGCCTGAAGCCATCCTGCGGTGTTGCGGCCAGGTCACAAGAAAGCGAGTTGAAGAAAGGAGCTCAGGGGCACTGTAATTCACAAACCTGCAGAGTTATAAATGACAGCTATCGTCCAAAAATAGACTGAAGTAAGGCTGCCAAGAGGACTTGAAAGCGGGGCAGAATTGCAGGAAACCAATTTCAGAAGGTAGACTGGAATTGCATTGAAAGCATAGGAAAAGAGGCAGAACGTCCACAATGATGCACTTGGCCAAAAAGGGCGTATGCGTTTTTTCCTGAATATATTCAGGAAAAAACGCATACGCCCTTTTTGGCCAACCAAGCAAGCTTGCAAAGGAAATCTGCACTACAATGAAGTCTCACTTCCCCCCGGTCAAAAGGGCCATCTGAAAAAAGTGTAAAATCCAGAAAGGCAACAGGCCATTGAGAACTGGGAGCCTTGTTATGCTGATGGGCGGGATGTAAATTGCCAACAGACACTTGGGAGAAGTGTATGGTGTTTCCTGAAACATCTAAAAAACAAAGCAACAGAGCCTAGGGCACTTCCACTTATGGTCCTATAGCTTAGGGAAATTAAAATCAAAAAGACACAGCCAGCCCAAAGTCTGGGACGCCTCTGTTTACAAGAACCTCGTTTACAGTACAAGTTCAACATCGCAGAAAGTGAAAAATGGATAAAGAAGTTGTGGTATTCACTTACAAAGCAATATCACTCAGCAATGAAATCTATGTCATCAGGCCCTTAGCAGCACAATGAGTGGATTCAGGTATGATGATTCTAACTGAAATAAGTCACACAGAAAAAGAAACATCATAAGATATCAGTAATACACGGAATGGAAACTTGGCTACACAGGAACTGAATTACAGAACAGAACAGGGTCTCAAATTTAGAAAAACAACTTATGCTTGCTTAAGGGTAAAGGTGAGTTGGGGTGCTGCATAAAACCAGAGATTGAAATGAGCACAGATAAAGTTCCTTAAGCCAAATATGGAATAGACAAGAGCTACTCCTTGCTCAACGAAATGGACTCAACACCGCATATTAAACGCCTAAGAATGTACCTGACTTG
The DNA here is from genome assembly GCF_951394435.1 of Stenella coeruleoalba. Taxonomy (NCBI): domain Eukaryota; kingdom Metazoa; phylum Chordata; class Mammalia; order Artiodactyla; family Delphinidae; genus Stenella; species Stenella coeruleoalba. The sequence goes on from NW_027646328.1 coordinate 871,048, forward strand.
TAAGTATCTTAAAACCTATGGATTGCTATGTCTCCGAAAGAGAATCAAGCATGTGTACAGGGGCATAAACGCAGCAGTGATAGGATTGGAGAGGTTCGGTGAGCAAATGAAGACCCTTTGAAGTCATATTGCATGGTACCCATTCCACGGGTTTCAACTACCCAGGTTTAAGGTGTTGTTCCTTCAGCTAAAACATGCATGTGGAACCTAGAGTATGATCAACCATGTGATCGGGAGACATGTTCAAATATATCTCAGTTTTCCTCCCCTGGTACTCGGGTGCAACATTCCAGACGCTTTACTAACACTCTCCCGACTTGGAGAGTCATTCCCTTTAACCTCCTGTTTGGCCCAGTTTGCAATTTCTGCGGAACATGAACAGGAATAGCGAGAAACAATGAGAGGCTAGCTGGAGGTGTCTGGACGGGCAAATTTAACTCTCATTTGCCACCAGGAAGAGGAATTAACCAAAGGCTCAGCGTGCCGTGCCGGAACCAGATTAGGGCCTGAAGCCATCCTGCGGTGTTGCGGCCAGGTCACAAGAAAGCGAGTTGAAGAAAGGAGCTCAGGGGCACTGTAATTCACAAACCTGCAGAGTTATAAATGACAGCTATCGTCCAAAAATAGACTGAAGTAAGGCTGCCAAGAGGACTTGAAAGCAGGGCAGAATTGCAGGAATCCGATTTCAGGAGGTAGACTGGAATTGCATTGAAAGCATAGGAAAAGAGGCAGAACGTCCACAATGATGCACTTGGCCAAAAAGGGCGTATGCGTTTTTTCCTGAATATATTCAGGAAAAAACGCATACGCCCTTTTTGGCCAACCAAGCAAGCTTGCAAAGGAAATCTGCACTACAATGAAGTCTCACTTCCCCCCGGTCAAAAGGGCCATCTGAAAAAAGTGTAAAATCCAGAAAGGCAGGACAGGCCATGGAGAACTGGGAGCCTTGTTATGCTGATGGGCGGGATGTAAATTGCCAACAGACACTTGGGAGAAGTGTATGGTGTTTCCTGAAACATCTAAAAAACAAAGCAACAGAGCCTAGGGCAATGCCACTTATGGTCCTATAGCTTAGGGAAATTAAAATCAACAAGACACAGCCACCCCAAAGTTTGGGACGCCTGTGTTTACAAGAACCTCGTTTACAGTACAAGTTCAACATCGCAGAAAGTGAAAAATGGAAAAAGAATTTGTGGTATTTACTTACAAACCAATATCACTCAGCAATGAAATCTATGTCATCAGGCCCTTAGCAGCACAATGAGTGGATTCAGGTATGATGATTCTAACTGAAATAAGTCACACAGAAAAAGAAACATCATAAGATATCAGTAATACACGGAATGTAAACTTGGCTACACAGGAACTGAATTACAGAACAGAACAGGGTCTCAAATTTAGAAAACCAACTTATGCTTGATTAAGGGTAAAGGTGAGTTGGGGTGCTGCATAAAACCAGAGATTGAAATGAGCACAGATAAAGTTCCTTAAGTCAAATATGGAATAGACAAGAGCTACTCCTTGCTCAACGAAATGGACTCAACACCGCATATTAAACGCCTAAGAATGTACCTGACTAGTAAGTATCGTAAAACCTATGGATTGCTATGTCTCCGAAAGAGAATCAAGCATGTGTACAGGGGCATAAACGCAGCAGTGATAGGATTGGAGAGGTTCGGTGAGCAAATGAAGACCCTTTGAAGTCATATTGCATGGTACCCATTCCACGGGTCTCAACTCTCCAGGTTTAAGGTATTCTTCCTTCAGCTAAAACATGCATGTGGAACCCAAGTATGATCAACCATGTGAACGGGAGACGTGTTCAAATATGTCTCAGTTTTCCTCCCCTGGTACTCGGGTGCAACATTCCAGACGCTTTACTAACACTCTCCCCACTTGGAGAGTCAGCGCCTTTAACCTCCTGTTTGGCCCAGTTTGCAATTTCTGCGGAAGATGAACAGGAATAGCGAGAACCAATGAGAGGCTAGCTGGAGGTGTCTGGACGGGCAAATTTGACTCTCATTTCCCACCAGGAAGAGGAATTAACCAAAGGCTCAGCGTGCCGTGCCGGAACCAGATTAGGTCCTGAAGCCATCCTGCTGTGTTGCGGCCAGGTCACAAGAAAGCAAGTTGAAGAAAGGAGCTCAGGGGCACTGTAATTCACAAACCTGCAGAGTTATAAATGACAGCTATCGTCCAAAAATAGACTGAAGTAAGGCTGCCAAGAGGACTTGAAAGCGGGGCAGAATTGCAGGAAACCGATTTCAGGAGGTAGACTGGAATTGCATTGAAAGCATAGGAAAAGAGGCAGAACGTCCACAATGATGCACTTGGCCAAAAAGGGCGTATGCGTTTTTTCCTGAATATATTCAGGAAAAAACCCATACGCCCTTTTTGGCCAACCAAGCAAGCTTGCAAAGGAAATCTGCACTACAATGAAGTCTCACTTCCCCCCGGTCAAAAGGGCCATCTGAAAAAAGTGTAAAATCCAGAAAGGCAGGACAGGCCATGGAGAACTGGGAGCCTTGTTATGCTGATGGGCGGGATGTAAATTGCCAACAACCACTCGGGAGAAGTGTATGGTGTTTCCTGAAACATCTAAAAAACAAAGCAACAGAACCTAGGGCACTTCCACTTATGGTCCTATAGCTTAGGGAAATTAAAATCAAAAAGACACAGCCACCCCAAAGTTTGGAACGGCTCTGTTTACAAGAACCTCGTTTACAGTACAAGTTCAACATCGCAGAAAGTGAAAAATGGATAAAGAAGTTGTGGTATTTACTTACAAAGCAATATCACTCAGCAATGAAATCTGTGTCATCAGGCCCTTAGCAGCACAATGAGTGGATTCAGGTATGATGATTCTAACTGAAGTAATTCACACAGAAAAAGAAACATCATAAGATATCAGTAATACATGGAATGTAAACTTGGCTACACAGGAACTGAATTACAGAACAGAACAGGGTCTCAAATTTAGAAAACCAACTTATGCTTGCTTAAGGGTAAAGGTGAGTTGGGGTGCTGTATAAAACCAGAGATTGAAATGAGCACAGATAAAGTTCCTTAAGTCAAATATGGAATAGACAAGAGCTACTCCTTGCTCAACGAAATGGACTCAACACCGCATATTAAACGCCTAAGAATGTACCTGACTAGTAAGTATCTTAAAACCTATGGATTGCTATGTCTCCGAAAGAGAATCAAGCATGTGTACAGGGGCATAAACGCAGCAGTGATAGGATTGGAGAGGTTCGGTGAGCAAATGAAGACCCTTTGAAGTCATATTGCATGGTACCCATTACACGGGTCTCAACTCTCCAGGTTTAAGGTATTCTTCCTTCAGCTAAAACATGCATGTGGAACCCAAGTATGATCAACCATGTGAACGGGAGACGTGTTCAAATATGTCTCAGTTTTCCCCCCCTGGTACTCGGGTGCAACATTCCAGACGCTTTATTAACACTCTCCCCACTTGGAGAGTCAGCGCCTTTAACCTCCTGTTTGGCCCAGTTTGCAATTTCTGCGGAAGATGAACAGGAATAGCGAGAACGAATGAGAGACTAGCTGGAGGTGTCTGGACGGGCAAATTTAACTCTCATTTCCCACCAGGAAGAGGAAATAACCAAAGGCTCAGCGTGCCGTGCCGGAACCAGATTAGGGCGTGAAGCCATCCTGCGGTGTTGCGGCCAGGTCACAAGAAAGCAAGTTGAAGAAAGGAGCTCAGGGGCACTGTAATTCACAAACCTGCAGAGTTATAAATGACAGTTATCGTCCAAAAATAGACTGAAGTAAGGCTGCCAAGAGGACTTGAAAGCGGGGCAGAATTGCAGGAAACCGATTTCAGGAGGTAGACTGGAATTGCATTGAAAGCATAGGAAAAGAGGCAGAACGTCCACAATGATGCACTTGGCCAAAAAGGGCGTATGCGTTTTTTCCTGAATATATTCAGGAAAAAACGCATACGCCCTTTTTGGCCAACCAAGCAAGCTTGCAAAGGAAATCTGCACTACAATGAAGTCTCACTTCCCCCCGGTCAAAAGGGCCATCTGAAAAAAGTGTAAAATCCAGAAAGGCAGGACAGGCCATGGAGAACTGGGAGCCTTGTTATGCTGATGGGCGGGATGTAAATTGCCAACAACCACTCGGGAGAAGTGTATGGTGTTTCCTGAAACATCTAAAAAACAAAGCAACAGAACCTAGGGCACTTCCACTTATGGTCCTATAGCTTAGGGAAATTAAAATCAAAAAGACACAGCCACCCCAAAGTTTGGAACGGCTCTGTTTACAAGAACCTCGTTTACAGTACAAGTTCAACATCGCAGAAAGTGAAAAATGTATAAAGAAGTTGTGGTATTTACTTACAAAGCAATATCACTCAGCAATGAAATCTGTGTCATCAGGCCCTTAGCAGCACAATGAGTGGATTCAGGTATGATGATTCTAACTGAAATAAGTCACACAGAAAAAGAAACATCATAGGATATCAGTAATACACGGAATGGAAACTTGGCTACACAGGAACTGAATTACAGAACAGAACAGGGTCTCAAATTTAGAAAACCAACTTATTCTTGCTTAAGGGTAAAGGTGAGTTGGGGTGCTGCATAAAACCAGAGATTGAAATGAGCACAGATAAAGTTCCTTAAGCCAAATATGGAATAGACAAGAGCTACTCCTTGCTCAACGAAATGGACTCAACACCCCATATTAAACGCCTAAGAATGTACCTGACTAGTAAGTATCTTAAAACCTATGGATTGCTATGTCTCCGAAAGAGAATCAAGCATGTGTACAGGGGCATAAACGCAGCAGTGATAGGATTGGAGAGGTTCGGTGAGCAAATGAAGACCCTTTCAAGTCATATTGCATGGTACCCATTCCACGGGTTTCAACTACCCAGGTTTAAGGTATTCTTCCTTCAGCTAAAACATGCATGTGGAACCTAGAGTATGATCAACCATGTGATCGGGAGACGTGTTCAAATATGTCTCAGTTTTCCTCCCCTGGTACTCGGGTGCAACATTCCAGACGCTTTACTAACACTCTCCCCACTTGGAGAGTCAGTCCCTTTAACCTCCTGTTTGGCCCAGTTTGCAATTTCTGTGGAAGATGAACAGGAATAGCGAGAACCAATGAGAGGCTAGCTGTAGGTGTCTGGACGGGCAAATTTAACTCTCATTTCCCACCAGGAAGAGGAATTAACCAAAGGCTCAGCGTGCCGGGCCGGAACCAGATTAGGGCCTAAAGCCATCCTGCGGTGTTGCGGCCAGGTCACAAGAAATCGAGTTGAAGAAAGGAGCTCAGGGACACTGTAATTCACAAACCTGCAGAGTTATAAATGACATCTATCGTCCAAAAATAGACTGAAGTAAGGCTGCCAAGAGGACTTGAAAGCGGGGCAGAATTGCAGGAAACCAATTTCAGGAGGTAGACTGGAATTGCATTGAAAGCATAGGAAAAGAGGCAGAACGTCCACAATGATGCACTTGGCCAAAAAGGGCGTATGCGTTTTTTCCTGAATATATTCAGGAAAAAACGCATACGCCCTTTTTGGCCAACCAAGCAAGCTTGCAAAGGAAATCTGCACTACAATGAAGTCTCACTTCCCCCCGGTCAAAAGGGCCATCTGAAAAAAGTGTAAAATCCAGAAAGGCAACAGGCCATTGAGAACTGGGAGCCTTGTTATGCTGATGGGCGGGATGTAAATTGCCAACAGACACTTGGGAGAAGTGTATGGTGTTTCCTGAAACATCTAAAAAACAAAGCAACAGAGCCTAGGGCACTTCCACTTATGGTCCTATAGCTTAGGGAAATTAAAATCAAAAAGACACAGCCAGCCCAAAGTCTGGGACGCCTCTGTTTACAAGAACCTCGTTTACAGTACAAGTTCAACATCGCAGAAAGTGAAAAATGGATAAAGAAGTTGTGGTATTCACTTACAAAGCAATATCACTCAGCAATGAAATCTATGTCATCAGGCCCTTAGCAGCACAATGAGTGGATTCAGGTATGATGATTCTAACTGAAATAAGTCACACAGAAAAAGAAACATCATAAGATATCAGTAATACACGGAATGGAAACTTGGCTACACAGGAACTGAATTACAGAACAGAACAGGGTCTCAAATTTAGAAAAACAACTTATGCTTGCTTAAGGGTAAAGGTGAGTTGGGGTGCTGCATAAAACCAGAGATTGAAATGAGCACAGATAAAGTTCCTTAAGCCAAATATGGAATAGACAAGAGCTACTCCTTGCTCAACGAAATGGACTCAAAACCGCATATTAAACGCCTAAGAATGTACCTGACTTGTAAGTATCTTAAAACCTATGGATTGCTATGTCTCCGAAAGAGAATCAAGCATGTGTACAGGGGCATAAACGCAGCAGTGATAGGATTGGAGAGGTTCGGTGAGCAAATGAAGACCCTTTGAAGTCATATTGCATGGTACCCATTCCACGGGTCTCAACTCTCCAGGTTTAAGGTATTCTTCCTTCAGCTAAACCATGCATGTGGAACCTAGAGTATGATCAACCATGTGATCGGGAGACATGTTCAAATATGTCTCAGTTTTCCTCCCCTGGTACTCGGGTGCAACATTCCAGACGCTTTACTAACACTCTCCCGACTTGGAGAGTCATTCCTTTTAACCTCCTGTTTGGCCCAGTTTGCAATTTCTGCGGAACATGAACAGGAATAGCGAGAAACAATGAGAGGCTAGCTGGAGGTGTCTGGACGGGCAAATTTAACTCTCATTTGCCACCAGGAAGAGGAATTAACCAAAGGCTCAGCGTGCCGTGCCGGAACCAGATTAGGGCCTGAAGCCATCCTGCGGTGTTGCGGCCAGGTCACAAGAAAGCGAGTTGAAGAAAGGAGCTCAGGGGCACTGTAATTCACAAACCTGCAGAGTTATAAATGACAGCTATCGTCCAAAAATAGACTGAAGTAAGGCTGCCAAGAGGACTTGAAAGCAGGGCAGAATTGCAGGAATCCGATTTCAGGAGGTAGACTGGAATTGCATTGAAAGCATAGGAAAAGAGGCAGAACGTCCACAATGATGCACTTGGCCAAAAAGGGCGTATGCGTTTTTTCCTGAATATATTCAGGAAAAAACGCATACGCCCTTTTTGGCCAACCAAGCAAGCTTGCAAAGGAAATCTGTACTACAATGAAGTCTCACTTCCCCCCGGTCAAAAGGGCCATCTGAAAAAAGTGTAAAATCCAGAAAGGCAGGACAGGCCATGGAGAACTGGGAGCCTTGTTATGCTGATGGGCGGGATGTAAATTGCCAACAGACACTCGGGAGAAGTGTATGGTGTTTCCTGAAACATCTAAAAAACAAAGCAACAGAGCCTAGGGCAATGCCACTTATGGTCCTATAGCTTAGGGAAATTAAAATCAACAAGACACAGCCACCCCAAAGTTTGGGACGCCTGTGTTTACAAGAACCTCGTTTACAGTACAAGTTCAACATCGCAGAAAGTGAAAAATGGAAAAAGAATTTGTGGTATTTACTTACAAACCAATATCACTCAGCAATGAAATCTATGTCATCAGGCCCTTAGCAGCACAATGAGTGGATTCAGGTATGATGATTCTAACTGAAATAAGTCACACAGAAAAAGAAACATCATAAGATATCAGTAATACACGGAATGTAAACTTGGCTACACAGGAACTGAATTACAGAACAGAACAGGTTCTCAAATTTAGAAAACCAACTTATGCTTGATTAAGGGTAAAGGTGAGTTGGGGTGCTGCATAAAACCAGAGATTGAAATGAGCACAGATAAAGTTCCTTAAGTCAAATATGGAATAGACAAGAGCTACTCCTTGCTCAACGAAATGGACTCAACACCGCATATTAAACGCCTAAGAATGTACCTGACTAGTAAGTATCGTAAAACCTATGGATTGCTATGTCTCCGAAAGAGAATCAAGCATGTGTACAGGGGCATAAACGCAGCAGTGATAGGATTGGAGAGGTTCGGTGAGCAAATGAAGACCCTTTGAAGTCATATTGCATGGTACCCATTCCACGGGTCTCAACTCTCCAGGTTTAAGGTATTCTTCCTTCAGCTAAAACATGCATGTGGAACCCAAGTATGATCAACCATGTGAACGGGAGACGTGTTCAAATATGTCTCAGTTTTCCTCCCCTGGTACTCGGGTGCAACATTCCAGACGCTTTACTAACACTCTCCCCACTTGGAGAGTCAGCGCCTTTAACCTCCTGTTTGGCCCAGTTTGCAATTTCTGCGGAAGATGAACAGGAATAGCGAGAACCAATGAGAGGCTAGCTGGAGGTGTCTGGACGGGCAAATTTGACTCTCATTTCCCACCAGGAGGAGGAATTAACCAAAGGCTCAGCGTGCCGTGCCGGAACCAGATTAGGTCCTGAAGCCATCCTGCGGCGTTGCGGCCAGGTCACAAGAAAGCAAGTTGAAGAAAGGAGCTCAGGGGCACTGTAATTCACAAACCTGCAGAGTTATAAATGACAGCTATCGTCCAAAAATAGACTGAAGTAAGGCTGCCAAGAGGACTTGAAAGCGGGGCAGAATTGCAGGAAACCGATTTCAGGAGGTAGACTGGAATTGCATTGAAAGCATAGGAAAAGAGGCAGAACGTCCACAATGATGCACTTGGCCAAAAAGGGCGTATGCGTTTTTTCCTGAATATATTCAGGAAAAAACGCATACGCCCTTTTTGGCCAACCAAGCAAGCTTGCAAAGGAAATCTGCACTACAATGAAGTCTCACTTCCCCCCGGTCAAAAGGGCCATCTGAAAAAAGTGTAAAATCCAGAAAGGCAGGACAGGCCATGGAGAACTGGGAGCCTTGTTATGCTGATGGGCGGGATGTAAATTGCCAACAACCACTCGGGAGAAGTGTATGGTGTTTCCTGAAACATCTAAAAAACAAAGCAACAGAACCTAGGGCACTTCCACTTATGGTCCTATAGCTTAGGGAAATTAAAATCAAAAAGACACAGCCACACCAAAGTTTGGAACGGCTCTGTTTACAAGAACCTCGTTTACAGTACAAGTTCAACATCGCAGAAAGTGAAAAATGGATAAAGAAGTTGTGGTATTTACTTACAAAGCAATATCACTCAGCAATGAAATCTGTGTCATCAGGCCCTTAGCAGCACAATGAGTGGATTCAGGTATGATGATTCTAACTGAAATAAGTCACACAGAAAAAGAAACATCATAAGATATCAGTAATACACGGAATGGAAACTTGGCTACACAGGAACTGAATTACAGAACAGAACAGGGTCTCAAATTTAGAAAACCAACTTATTCTTGCTTAAGGGTAAAGGTGAGTTGGGGTGCTGCATAAAACCAGAGATTGAAATGAGCACAGATAAAGTTCCTTAAGTCAAATATGGAATAGACAAGAGCTACTCCTTGCTCAACGAAATGGACTCAACACCCCATATTAAACGCCTAAGAATGTACCTGACTAGTAAGTATCTTAAAACCTATGGATTGCTATGTCTCCGAAAGAGAATCAAGCATGTGTACAGGGGCATAAACGCAGCAGTGATAGGATTGGAGAGGTTCGGTGAGCAAATGAAGACCCTTTGAAGTCATATTGCATGGTACCCATTCCACGGGTTTCAACTACCCAGGTTTAAGGTATTCTTCCTTCAGCTAAAACATGCATGTGGAACCTAGAGTATGATCAACCATGTGATCGGGAGACGTGTTCAAATATGTCTCAGTTTTCCTCCCCTGGTACTCGGGTGCAACATTCCAGACGCTTTACTAACACTCTCCCCACTTGCAGAGTCAGTCCCTTTAACCTCCTGTTTGGCCCAGTTTGCAATTTCTGCGGAAGATGAACAGGAATAGCGAGAACCAATGAGAGGCTAGCTGGAGGTGTCTGGACGGGCAAATTTAACTCTCATTTCCCACCAGGAAGAGGAATTAACCAAAGGCTCAGCATGCCGGGCCGGAACCAGATTAGGGCGTGAAGCCATCCTGCGGTGTTGCGGCCAGGTCACAAGAAAGCGAGTTGAAGAAAGGAGCTCAGGGGCACTGTAATTCACAAACCTGCAGAGTTATAAATGACAGCTATCGTCCAAAAATAGACTGAAGTAAGGCTGCCAAGAGGACTTGAAAGCGGGGCAGAATTGCAGGAAACTGATTTCAGGAGGTAGACTGGAATTGCATTGAAAGCATAGGAAAAGAGGCAGAACGTCCACAATGATGCACTTGGCCAAAAAGGGCGTATGCGTTTTTTCCTGAATATATTCAGGAAAAAACGCATACGCCCTTTTTGGCCAACCAAGCAAGCTTGCAAAGGAAATCTGCACTACAATGAAGTCTCACTTCCCCCCGGTCAAAGGGGCCATCTGAAAAAAGTGTACAATCCAGAAAGGCAGGACAGGCCATGGAGAACTGGGAGCCTTGTTATGCTGATGGGCGGGATGTAAATTGCCAACAGACACTCGGGAGAAGTGTATGGTGTTTCCTGAAACATCTAAAAAACAAAGCAACAGAGCCTAGGGCACTGCCACTTATGGTCCTATAGCTTAGGGAAATTAAAATCAAAAAGACACAGCCACCCCAAAGTTTGGGACGCCTCTGTTTACAAGAACCTCGTTTACAGTACATGTTCAACATTGCAGAAAGTGAAAAATGGATAAAGAAGTTGTGGTATTTACTTACAAAGCAATATCACTCAGCAATGAAATCTATGTCATCAGGCCCTTAGCATCACAATGAGTGGATTCAGGTATGATGATTCTAACTGAAATAAGTCACACAGAAAAAAAACATCATAAGATATCAGTAATACACCGAATGTAAAGTTGGCTACACAGGAACTGCATTCCAAAACAGAACAGGGTCTCAAATTTAGAAAACCAACTTATGCTTGCTTAAGGGTAAAGGTGAGTTGGGGTGCTGCATAAAACCAGAGATTGAAATGAGCACAGATAAAGTTCCTTAAGTCAAATATGGAATAGACAAGAGCTACTCCTTGCTCAACGAAATGGACTCAACACCGCATATTAAACGCCTAAGAATGTACCTGACAAGTAAGTATCGTAAAACCTATGGATTGCTATGTCTCCAAAAGAGAATCAAGCATGTGTACAGGGGCATAAACGCAGCAGTGATAGGATTGGAGAGGTTCGGTGAGCAAATGAAGACCCTTTGAAGTCATATTGCATGGTACCCATTCCACGGGTTTCAACTACCCAGGTTTAAGGTATTCTTCCTTCAGCTAAAACATGCATGTGGAACCTAAAGTATGATCAACCATGTGATCGGGAGACGTGTTCAAATATGTCTCAGTTTTCCTCCCCTGGTACTCGGGTGCAACATTCCAGACGCTTTACTAACACTCTCCCCACTTGCAGAGTCAGTCCCTTTAACCTCCTGTTTGGCCCAGTTTGCAATTTCTGCGGAAGATGAACAGGAATAGTGAGAACCAATGAGAGGCTAGCTGGAGGTGTCTGGACGGGCAAATTTAACTCTCATTTCCCACCAGGAAGAGGAATTAACCAAAGGCTCAGCATGCCGGGCCGGAACCAGATTAGGGCCTGAAGCCATCCTGCGGTGTTGCGGCCAGGTCACAAGAAAGCGAGTTGAAGAAAGGAGCTCAGGGGCACTGTAATTCACAAACCTGCAGAGTTATAAATGACAGCTATCGTCCAAAAATAGACTGAAGTAAGGCTGCCAAGAGGACTTGAAAGCGGGGCAGAATTGCAGGAAACCGATTTCAGGAGGTAGACTGGAATTGCATTGAAAGCATAGGAAAAGAGGCAGAACGTCCACAATGATGCACTTGGCCAAAAAGGGCGTATGCGTTTTTTCCTGAATATATTCAGGAAAAAACGCATACGCCCTTTTTGGCCAACCAAGCAAGCTTGCAAAGGAAATCTGCACTACAATGAAGTCTCACTTCCCCCGGTCAAAAGGGCCATCTGGAAAAAGTGTAAAATCCAGAAAGGCAGGACAGGCCATGGAGAACTGGGAGCCTTGTTATGCTGATGGGCGGGATGTAAATTGCCAACAGACACTTGGGAGAAGTGTATGGTGTTTCCTGAAACATCTAAAAAACAAAGCAACAGAGCCTAGGGCACTGCCACTTATGGTCCTATAGCTTAGGGAAATTAAAATCAAAAAGACACAGCCACCCCAAAGTTTGGGACGCCTCTGTTTACAAGAACCTCGTTTACAGTACAAGTTCAACATCGCAGAAAGTGAAAAATGGATAAAGAAGTTGTGGTATTTACTTACAAAGCAATATCACTCAGCAATGAAATCTGTGTCATCAGGCCCTTAGCAGCACAATGAGTGGATTCAGGTATGATGATTCTAACTGAAATAAGTCACACAGAAAAAGAAACATCATAAGATATCAGTAATACACGGAATTGAAACTTGGCTACACAGGAACTGAATTACAGAACAGAACAGGGTCTCAAATTTAGAAAACCAACTTATTCTTGCTTAAGGGTAAAGGTGAGTTGGGGTGCTGCATAAAACCAGAGATTGAAATGAGCACAGATAAAGCTCCTTAAGCCAAATATGGAATAGACAAGAGCTACTCCTTGCTCAACGAAATGGACTCAACACCCCATATTAAACGCCTAAGAATGTACCTGACTAGTAAGTATCTTAAAACCTATGGATTGCTATGTCTCCGAAAGAGAATCAAGCATGTGTACAGGGGCATAAACGCAGCAGTGATAGGATTGGAGAGGTTCGGTGAGCAAATGAAGACCCTTTGAAGTCATATTGCATGGTACCCATTCCACGGGTTTCAACTACCCAGGTTTAAGGTATTCTTCCTTCAGCTAAAACATGCATGTGGAACCTAGAGTATGATCAACCATGTGATCGGGAGACGTGTTCAAATATGTCTCAGTTTTCCTCCCATGGTACTCGGGTGCAACATTCCAGACGCTTTACTAACACTCTCCCCACTTGGAGAGTCAGTCCCTTTAACCTCCTGTTTGGCCCAGTTTGCAATCTCTGCGGAAGATGAACAGGAATAGCGAGAACCAATGAGAGGCTAGCTGGAGGTGTCTGGACGGGCAAATTTAACTCTCATTTCCCACCAGGAAGAGGAAATAAACAAAGGCTCAGCGTGCCGTACCGGAAACAGATTAGGGCCTGAAGCCATCCTGCGGTGTTGCGGCCAGCTCAAAAGAAAGCGAGTTGAAGAAAGGAGCTCAGGGGCACTGTAATTCACAAACCTGCAGAGTTATAAATGACAGCTATCGTCCAAAAATAAACTGAAGTAAGGCTGCCAAGAGGACTTGAAAGCGGGGCAGAATTGCAGGAAACCGATTTCAGGAGGTAGACTGGAATTGCATTGAAAGCATAGGAAAAGAGGCAGAACGTCCACAATGATGCACTTGGCCAAAAAGGGCGTATGCGTTTTTTCCTGAATATATTCAGGAAAAAACGCATACGCCCTTTTTGGCCAACCAAGCAAGCTTGCAAAGGAAATCTGCACTACAATGAAGTCTCACTTCCTCCCAGCCAAAAGGGTCATCTGAAAAAAGTGTAAAATCCAGAAAGGCAGGACAGGCCATGGAGAACTGGCAGCCTTGTTATGCTGATGGGCGGGATGTAAATTGCCAACAACCACTCGGGAGAAGTGTATGGTGTTTCCTGAAACATCTAAAAAACAAAGCAACAGAACCTAGGGCACTTCCACTTATGGTCCTATAGCTTAGGGAAATTAAAATCAAAAAGACACAGCCACCCCAAAGTTTGGGACGCCTCTGTTTACAAGAACCTCGTTTAGAGTACAAGTTCAACATCGCAGAAAGTGAAAAATGGATAAAGAAGTTGTGGTATTTACTTACAAAGCAATATCACTCAGCAATGAAATCTATGTCATCAGGCACTTAGCATCACAATGAGTGGATTCAGGTATGATGATTCTAACTGAAGTAAGTCACACAGAAAAAGAAACATCATAAGATATCAGTAATACACAGAATGTAAACTTGGCTACACAGGAACTGAATTACAGAACAGAACAGGGTCTCAAATTTAGAAAACCAACTTATGCTTGCTTAAGGGTAAAGGTGAGTTGGGGTGCTGCATAAAACCAGAGATTGAAATGAGCACAGATTAAGTTCCTTAAGTCAAATATGGAATAGACAAGAGCTACTCCTTGCTCAACGAAATGGACTCAACACCGCATATTAAACGCCTAAGAATGTACCTGACTAGTAAGTATCGTAAAACCTATGGATTGCTATGTCTCCAAAAGAGAATCAAGCATGTGTACAGGGACATAAACGCAGCAGTGATAGGATTGGAGAGGTTCGGTGAGCAAATGAAGACCCTTTGAAGTCATATTGCATGGTACCCATTACACGGGTCTCAACTCTGCAGGTTTAAGTTATTCTTCCTTCAGCTAAAACATGCATGTGGAACCCAAGTATGATCAACCATGTGAACGGGAGACGTGTTCAAATATGTCTCAGTTTTCCTCCCCTGGTACTCGGGTGCAACATTCCAGACGCTTTACTAACACTCTCCCCACTTGGAGAGTCAGCGCCTTTAACCTCCTGTTTGGCCCAGTTTGTAATCTCTGCGGAAGATGAACAGGAATAGCGAGAACCAATGAGAGGCTAGCTGGAAGTGTCTGGACGGGCAAATTTAACTCTCATTTCCCACCAGGAAGAGGAAATAACCAAAGGCTCAGCGTGCCATACCGGAAACAGATTAGGGCCTGAAGCCGTCCTGCGGTGTTGCGGCCAGGTCACAAGAAAGCAAGTTGAAGAAAGGAGCTCAGGGGCACTGTAATTCACAAACCTGCAGAGTTATAAATGACAGCTATCGTCCAAAAATAGACTGAAGTAAGGCTGCCAAGAGGACTTGAAAGCAGGGCAGAATTGCAGGAAACCAATTTCAGGAGGTAGACTGGAATTGCATTGAAAGCATAGGAAAAGAGGCAGAACGTCCACAATGATGCACTTGGCCAAAAAGGGCGTATGCGTTTTTTCCTGAATATATTCAGGAAAAAACGCACACGCCCTTTTTGGCCAACCAAGCAAGCTTGCAAAGGAAATCTGCACTACAATGAAGTCTCACTTCCCCCCGGTCAAAAGGGCCATCTGAAAAAAGTGTAAAATCCAGAAAGGCAGGACAGGCCATGGAGAACTGGGAGCCTTGTTATGCTGATGGGCGGGATGTAAATTGCCAACAACCACTCGGGAGAAGTGTATGGTGTTTCCTGAAACATCTAAAAAACAAAGCAACAGAACCTAGGGCACTTCCACTTATGGTCCTATAGCTTAGGGAAATTAAAATCAAAAAGACACAGCCACCCCAAAGTTTGGAACGGCTCTGTTTACAAGAACCTCGTCTACAGTACAAGTTCAACATCGCAGAAAGTGAAAAATGGATAAAGAAGTTGTGGTATTTACTTACAAAGCAATATCACTCAGCAATGAAATCTGTGTCATCAGGCCCTTAGCAGCACAATGAGTGGATTCAGGTATGATGATTCTAACTGAAGTAAGTCACACAGAAAAAGAAACATCATAAGATATCAGTAATACACGGAATGTAAACTTGGCTACACAGGAACTGAATTACAGAACAGAACAGGGTCTCAAATTTAGAAAACCAACTTATGCTTGCTTAAGGGTAAAGGTGAGTTGGGGTGCTGCATAAAACCAGAGATTGAAATGAGCACAGATAAAGTTCCTTAAGTCAAATATGGAATAGACAAGAGCTACTCCTTGCTCAACGAAATGGACTCAACACCACATATTAAACGCCTAAGAATGTACCTGACTAGTAAGTATCTTAAAACCTATGGATTGCTATGTCTCCGAAGGAGAATCAAGCATGTGTACAGGGGCATAAACGCAGCAGTGATAGGATTGGAGAGGTTCGGGGAGCAAATGAAGACCCTTTGAAGTCATATTGCATGGTACCCATTCCACGGGTTTCAACTACCCAGGTTTAAGGTATTCTTCCTTCAGCTAAAACATGCATGTGGAACCTAGAGTATGATCAACCATGTGATCGGGAGACGTGTTCAAATATGTCTCAGTTTTCCTCTCCTGGTACTCGGGTGCAACATTCCAGACGCTTTACTAACACTCTCCCCACTTGGAGAGTCAGCGCCTTTAACCTCCTGTTTGGCCCAGTTTGCAATCTCTGCGGAAGATGAACAGGAATAGCGAGAACCAATGAGAGACTAGCTGGAGGTGTCTGGACGGGCAAATTTAACTCTCATTTCCCACCAGGAAGAGGAAATAACCAAAGGCTCAGCGTGCCGTGCCGGAACCAGATTAGGGCCTGAAGCCATCCTGCGGTGTTGCGGCCAGGTCACAAGAAAGCGAGTTGAAGAAAGGAGCTCAGGGGCACTGTAATTCACAAACCTGCAGAGTTATAAATGACAGCTATCGTCCAAAAATAGACTGAAGTAAGGCTGCCAAGAGGACTTGAAAGCGGGGCAGAATTGCAGGAAACCGATTTCAGGAGGTAGACTGGAATTGCATTGAAAGCATAGGAAAAGAGGCAGAACGTCCACAATGATGCACTTGGCCAAAAAGGGCGTATGCGTTTTTTCCTGAATATATTCAGGAAAAAACGCATACGCCCTTTTTGGCCAACCAAGCAAGCTTGCAAAGGAAATCTGCACTACAATGAAGTCTCACTTCCCCCCGGTCAAAAGGGCCATCTGAAAAAAGTGTAAAATCCAGAAAGGCAGAACAGGCCATGGAGAACTGGGAGCCTTGTTATGCTGATGGGCGGGATGTAAATTACCAACAGACAATCGGGAGAAGTGTATGGTGTTTCCTGAAACATCTAAAAAACAAAGCAACAGAGCCTAGGGCACTGCCACTTATGGTCCTATAGCTTAGGGAAATTAAAATCAAAAAGACACAGCCACCCCAAAGTTTGGGACGCCTCTGTTTACAAGAACCTCGTTTAGAGTACAAGTTCAACATCGCAGAAAGTGAAAAATGGATAAAGAAGTTGTGGTATTTACTTACAAAGCAATATCACTCAGCAATGAAATCTATGTCATCAGGCACTTAGCATCACAATGAGTGGATTCAGGTATGATGATTCTAACTGAAGTAAGTCACACAGAAAAAGAAACATCATAAGATATCAGTAATACACGGAATGTAAACTTGGCTACACAGGAACTGAATTACAGAACAGAACAGGGTCTCAAATTTAGAAAACCAACTTATGCTTGCTTAAGGGTAAAGGTGAGTTGGGGTGCTGCATAAAACCAGAGATTGAAATGAGCACAGATTAAGTTCCTTAAGTCAAATATGGAATAGACAAGAGCTACTCCTTGCTCAACGAAATGGACTCAACACCGCATATTAAACGCCTAAGAATGTACCTGACTACTAAGTATCGTAAAACCTATGGATTGCTATGTCTCCAAAAGAGAATCAAGCATGTGTACAGGGACATAAACGCAGCAGTGATAGGATTGGAGAGGTTCGGTGAGCAAATGAAGACCCTTTGAAGTCATATTGCATGGTACCCATTACACGGGTCTCAACTCTGCAGGTTTAAGTTATTCTTCCTTCAGCTAAAACATGCATGTGGAACCCAAGTATGATCAACCATGTGAACGGGAGACGTGTTCAAATATGTCTCAGTTTTCCTCCCCTGGTACTCGGGTGCAACATTCCAGACGCTTTACTAACACTCTCCCCACTTGGAGAGTCAGCGCCTTTAACCTCCTGTTTGGCCCAGTTTGCAATTTCTGCGGAAGATGAACAGGAATAGCGAGAACCAATGAGAGGCTAGCTGGAAGTGTCTGGACGGGAAAATTTAACTCTCATTTCCCACCAGGAAGAGGAAATAACCAAAGGCTCAGCGTGCCATACCGGAAACAGATTAGGGCCTGAAGCCATCCTGTGGTGTTGCGGCCAGGTCACAAGAAAGCAAGTTGAAGAAAGGAGCTCAGGGGCACTGTAATTCACAAACCTGCAGAGTTATAAATGACAGCTATCGTCCAAAAATAGACTGAAGTAAGGCTGCCAAGAGGACTTGAAATCAGGGCAGAATTGCAGGAAACCAATTTCAGGAGGTAGACTGGAATTGCATTGAAAGCATAGGAAAAGAGGCAGAACGTCCACAATGATGCACTTGGCCAAAAAGGGCGTATGCGTTTTTTCCTGAATATATTCAGGAAAAAACGCACACGCCCTTTTTGGCCAACCAAGCAAGCTTGCAAAGGAAATCTGCACTACAATGAAGTCTCACTTCCCCCCGGTCAAAAGGGCCATCTGAAAAAAGTGTAAAATCCAGAAAGGCAGGACAGGCCATGGAGAACTGGGAGCCTTGTTATGCTGATGGGCGGGATGTAAATTGCCAACAACCACTCGGGAGAAGTGTATGGTGTTTCCTGAAACATCTAAAAAACAAAGCAACAGAACCTAGGGCACTTCCACTTATGGTCCTATAGCTTAGGGAAATTAAAATCAAAAAGACACAGCCACCCCAAAGTTTGGAACGGCTCTGTTTACAAGAACCTCGTTTACAGTACAAGTTCAACATCGCAGAAAGTGAAAAATGGATAAAGAAGTTGTGGTATTTACTTACAAAGCAATATCACTCAGCAATGAAATCTGTGTCATCAGGCCCTTAGCAGCACAATGAGTGGATTCAGGTATGATGATTCTAACTGAAGTAAGTCACACAGAAAAAGAAACATCATAAGATATCAGTAATACACGGAATGTAAACTTGGCTACACAGGAACTGAATTACAGAACAGAACAGGGTCTCAAATTTAGAAAACCAACTTATGCTTGCTTAAGGGTAAAGGTGAGTTGGGGTGCTGCATAAAACCAGAGATTGAAATGAGCACAGATAAAGTTCCTTAAGTCAAATATGGAATAGACAAGAGCTACTCCTTGCTCAACGAAATGGACTCAACACCGCATATTAAACGCCTAAGAATGTACCTGACTAGTAAGTATCTTAAAACCTATGGATTGCTATGTCTCCGAAGGAGAATCAAGCATGTGTACAGGGGCATAAACGCAGCAGTGATAGGATTGGAGAGGTTCGGGGAGCAAATGAAGACCCTTTGAAGTCATATTGCATGGTACCCATTCCAAGGGTTTCAACTACCCAGGTTTAAGGTATTCTTCCTTCAGCTAAAACATGCATGTGGAACCTAGAGTATGATCAACCATGTGATCGGGAGACGTGTTCAAATATGTCTCAGTTTTCCTCCCCTGGTACTCGGGTGCAACATTCCAGACGCTTTACTAACACTCTCCCCACTTGGAGAGTCAGCGCCTTTAACCTCCTGTTTGGCCCAGTTTGCAATTTCTGCGGAAGATGAACAGGAATAGCGAGAACCAATGAGAGGCTAGCTGGAGGTGTCTGGACGGGCAAATTTAACTCTCATTTCCGACCAGGAAGAGGAATTAACCAAAGGCTCAGCATGCCGGGCCGGAACCAGATTAGGGCCTGAAGCCATCCTGCGGTGTTGCGGCCAGGTCACAAGAAAGCGAGTTGAAGAAAGGAGCTCAGGAGCACTGTAATTCACAAACCTGCAGAGTTATAAATGACAGCTATCGTCCAAAAATAGACTGAAGTAAGGCTGTCAAGAGGACTTGAAAGCGGGGAAGAATTGCAGGAAACCGATTTCAGGAGGTAGACTGGAATTGCATTGAAAGCATAGGAAAAGAGGCAGAACGTCCACAATGATGCACTTGGCCAGGAAGGGCGTATGCGTTTTTTCCTGAATATATTCAGGAAAAAACGCATACGCCCTTTTTGGCCAACCAAGCAAGCTTGCAAAGGAAATCTGCACTACAATGAAGTCTCACTTCCCCCCGGTCAAAAGGGCCATCTGAAAAAAGTGTAAAATCCAGAAAGGCAACAGGCCATTGAGAACTGGGAGCATTGTTATGCTGATGGGCGGGATGTAAATTGCCAACAGACACTTGGGAGAAGTGTATGGTGTTTCCTGAAACATCTAAAAAACAAAGCAACAGAGCCTAGGGCACTTCCACTTATGGTCCTATAGCTTAGGGAAATTAAAATCAAAAAGACACAGCCACCCCAAAGTTTGGAACGGCTCTGTTTACAAGAACCTCGTTTACAGTACAAGTTCAACATCGCAGAAAGTGAAAAATGGATAAAGAAGTTGTGGTATTTACTTACAAAGCAATATCACTCAGCAATGAAATCTGTGTCATCAGGCCCGTAGCAGCACAATGAGTGGATTCAGGTATGATGATTCTAACTGAAGTAAGTCACACAGAAAAAGAAACATCATAAAATATCAGTAATACACGGAATGTAAACTTGGCTACACAGGAACTGAATTACAGAACAGAACAGGGTCTCAAATTTAGAAAACCAACTTATGCTTGCTTAAGGGTAAAGGTGAGTTGGGGTGCTGCATAAAACCAGAGATTGAAATGAGCACAGATAAAGTTCCTTAAGTCAAATATGGAATAGACAAGAGCTACTCCTAGCTCAACGAAATGGACTCAACACCGCATATTAAACGCCTAAGAATGTACCTGACTAGTAAGTATCTTAAAACCTATGGATTGCTATGTCTCCGAAAGAGAATCAAGCATGTGTACAGGGGCATAAACGCAGCAGTGATAGGATTGGAGAGGTTCGGTGAGCAAATGAAGACCCTTTGAAGTCATATTGCATGGTACCCATTACACGGGTCTCAAGTCTCCAGGTTTAAGGTATTCTTCCTTCAGCTAAAACATGCATGTGGAACCCAAGTATGATCAACCATGTGAACGGGAGACGTGTTCAAATATGTCTCAGTTTTCCTCCCCTGGTACTCGGGTGCAACATTCCAGACGCTTTACTAACACTCTCCCCACTTGGAGAGTCAGCGCCTTTAACCTCCTGTTTGGCCCAGTTTGCAATTTCTGCGGAAGATGAACAGGAATAGCGAGAACCAATGAGAGACTAGCTGGAGGTGTCTGGACGGGCAAATTTAACTCTCATTTCCCACCAGGAAGAGGAAATAACCAAAGGCTCAGCGTGCCGTGCCGGAACCAGATTAGGGCCTGAAGCCATCCTGCGGTGTTGCGGCCAGGTCACAAGAAAGCGAGTTGAAGAAAGGAGCTCAGGGGCACTGTAATTCACAAACCTGCAGAGTTATAAATGACAGCTATCGTCCAAAAATAGACTGAAGTAAGGCTGCCAAGAGGACTTGAAAGCGGGGCAGAATTGCAGGAAACCGATTTCAGGAGGTAGACTGGAATTGCATTGAAAGCATAGGAAAAGAGGCAGAACGTCCACAATGATGCACTTGGCCAAAAAGGGCGTATGCGTTTTTTCCTGAATATATTCAGGAAAAAACGCATACGCCCTTTTTGGCCAACCAAGCAAGCTTGCAAAGGAAATCTGCACTACAATGAAGTCTCACTTCCCCCCGGTCAAAAGGGCCATCTGAAAAAAGTGTAAAATCCAGAAAGGCAGGACAGGTCATGGACAACTGGGAGCCTTGTTATGCTGATGGGCGGGATGTAAATTGCCAACAGACACTCGGGAGAAGTGTATGGTGTTTCCTGAAACATCTAAAAAACAAAGCAACAGAGCCTAGGGCACTGCCACTTATGGTCCTATAGCTTAGGGAAATTAAAATCAAAAAGACACAGCCACCCCAAAGTTTGGGACGCCTCTGTTTACAAGAACCTCGTTTACAGTACAAGTTCAACATCGCAGAAAGTGAAAAATGGATAAAGAAGTTGTGGTATTTACTTACAAAGCAATATCACTCAGCAATGAAATCTATGTCATCAGGCCCTTAGCATCACAATGAGTGGATTCAGGTATGTTGATTCTAACTGAAATAAGTCACACAGAAAAAGAAACATCATAAGATATCAGTAATGCACGGAATGTAAACTTGGCTACACAGGAACTGAATTACAGAACAGAACAGGGTCTCAAATTTAGAA
Organism: Stenella coeruleoalba; assembly: GCF_951394435.1. Classification (NCBI taxonomy): domain Eukaryota; kingdom Metazoa; phylum Chordata; class Mammalia; order Artiodactyla; family Delphinidae; genus Stenella; species Stenella coeruleoalba. The sequence goes on from NW_027646328.1 coordinate 892,979, forward strand.
AAACAACTTATGCTTGCTTAAGGGTAAAGGTGAGTTGGGGTGCTGCATAAAACCAGAGATTGAAATGAGCACAGATAAAGTTCCTTAAGTCAAATATGGAATAGACAAGAGCTACTCCTTGCTCAACGAAATGGACTCAACACTGCATATTAAACGCCTAAGAATGTACCTGACTACTAAGTATCTTAAAACCTATGGATTGCTATGTCTCCAAAAGAGAATCAAGCATGTGTACAGGGGCATAAACGCAGCAGTGATAGGATTGGAGAGGTTCGGTGAGCAAATGAACACCCGTTGAAGTCATATTGCATGGTACCCATTACACGGGTCTTAACTCTCCAGGTTTAAGGTATTCTTCCTTCAGCTAAAACATGCATGTGGAACCCAAGTATGATCAACCATGTGAACGGGAGACGTGTTCAAATATGTCTCAGTTTTCCTCCCCTGGTACTCGGGTGCAACATTCCAGACGCTTTACTAACACTCTCCCCACTTGGAGAGTCAGCGCCTTTAACCTCCTGTTTGGCCCAGTTTGCAATTTCTGCGGAAGATGAACAGGAATAGCGAGAACCAATGAGAGACTAGCTGGAGGTGTCTGGACGGGCAAATTTAACTCTCATTTCCCACCAGGAAGAGGAATTAACCAAAGGCTCAGCATGCCGGGCTGGAACCAGATTAGGGCCTGAAGCCATCCTGCGGTGTTGCGGCCAGGTCACAAGAAAGCGAGTTGAAGTAAGGAGCTCAGGGGCACTGTAATTCACAAACCTGCAGAGTTATAAATGACAGCTATCGTCCAAAAATAGACTGAAGTAAGGCTGCCAAGAGGACTTGAAAGCGGGGCAGAATTGCAGGAAACCGATTTCAGGAGGTAGACTGGAATTGCATTGAAAGCATAGGAAAAGAGGCAGAACGTCCACAATGATGCACTTGGCCAAAAAGGGCGTATGCGTTTTTTCCTGAATATATTCAGGAAAAAACGCATACGCACTTTTTGGCCAACCAAGCAAGCTTGCAAAGGAAATCTGCACTACAATGAAGTCTCACTTCCCCCCGGTCAAAAGGGCCATCTGAAAAAAGTGTAAAATCCAGAAAGGCAGGACAGGCCATGGACAACTGGGAGCCTTGTTATGCTGATGGGCGGGATGTAAATTGCCAACAGACACTCGGGAGAAGTGTATGGTGTTTCCTGAAACATCTAAAAAACAAAGCAACAGAGCCTAGGGCACTGCCACTTATGGTCCTATAGCTTAGGGAAATTAAAATCAAAAAGACACAGCCACCCCAAAGTTTGGGACGCCTCTGTTTACAAGAACCTCGTTTACAGTACAAGTTCAACATCGCAGAAAGTGAAAAATGGATAAAGAAGTTGTGGTATTTACTTACAAAGCAATATCACTCAGCAATGAAATCTATGTCATCAGGCCCTTAGCATCACAATGAGTGGATTCAGGTATGTTGATTCTAACTGAAATAAGTCACACAGAAAAAGAAACATCATAAGATATCAGTAATACACGGAATGTAAACTTGGCTACACAGGAACTGAATTACAGAACAGAACAGGGTCTCAAATTTAGAAAAACAACTTATGCTTGCTTAAGGGTAAAGGTGAGTTGGGGTGCTGCATAAAACCAGAGATTGAAATGAGCACAGATAAAGTTCCTTAAGTCAAATATGGAATAGACAAGAGCTACTCCTTGCTCAACGAAATGGACTCAACACTGCATATTAAACGCCTAAGAATGTACCTGACTACTAAGTATCTTAAAACCTATGGATTGCTATGTCTCCAAAAGAGAATCAAGCATGTGTACAGGGGCATAAACGCAGCAGTGATAGGATTGGAGAGGTTCGGTGAGCAAATGAACACCCGTTGAAGTCATATTGCATGGTACCCATTACACGGGTCTTAACTCTCCAGGTTTAAGGTATTCTTCCTTCAGCTAAAACATGCATGTGGAACCCAAGTATGATCAACCATGTGAACGGGAGACGTGTTCAAATATGTCTCAGTTTTCCTCCCCTGGTACTCGGGTGCAACATTCCAGACGCTTTACTAACACTCTCCCCACTTGGAGAGTCAGCGCCTTTAACCTCCTGTTTGGCCCAGTTTGCAATTTCTGCGGAAGATGAACAGGAATAGCGAGAACCAATGAGAGACTAGCTGGAGGTGTCTGGACGGGCAAATTTAACTCTCATTTCCCACCAGGAAGAGGAAATAACCAAAGGCTCAGCGTGCCATGCCGGAACCAGATTAGGGCCTGAAGCCATCCTGCGGTGTTGCGGCCAGGTCACAAGAAAGCGAGTTGAAGAAAGGAGCTCAGGGGCACTGTAATTCACAAACCTGCAGAGTTATAAATGACAGCTATCGTCCAAAAATAGACTGAAGTAAGGCTGCCAAGAGGACTTGAAAGCGGGGCAGAATTGCAGGAAACCGATTTCAGGAGGTAGACTGGAATTGCATTGAAAGCATAGGAAAAGAGGCAGAACGTCCACAATGATGCACTTGGCCAAAAAGGGCGTATGCGTTTTTTCCTGAATATATTCAGGAAAAAACGCATACGCCCTTTTTGGCCAACCAAGCAAGCTTGCAAAGGAAATCTGCACTACAATGAAGTCTCACTTCACCCCGGTCAAAAGGGCCATCTGAAAAAAGTGTAAAATCCAGAAAGGCAGGACAGGCCATGGAGAACTGGGAGCCTTGTTATGCTGATGGGCGGGATGTAAATTGCCAACAGACACTCGGGAGAAGTGTATGGTGTTTCCTGAAACATCTAAAAAACAAAGCAACAGAGCCTAGGGCACTGCCACTTATGGTCCTATAGCTTAGGGAAATTAAAATCAAAAAGACACAGCCACCCCAAAGTTTGGGACGCCTCTGTTTACAAGAACCTCGTTTACAGTACAAGTTCAACATCGCAGAAAGTGAAAAATGGATAAAGAAGTTGTGGTATTTACTTACAAAGCAATATCACTCAGCAATGAAATCTATGTCATCAGGCCCTTAGCATCACAATGAGTGGATTCAGGTATGATGATTCTAACTGAAATAAGTCACACAGAAAAAGAAACATCATAAGATATCAGTAATACACGGAATGTAAACTTGGCTACACAGGAACTGAATTACAGAACAGAACAGGGTCTCAAATTTAGAAAAACAACTTATGCTTGCTTAAGGGTAAAGGTGAGTTGGGGTGCTGCATAAAACCAGAGATTGAAATGAGCACAGATAAAGTTCCTTAAGTCAAATATGGAATAGACAAGAGCTACTCCTTGCTCAACGAAATGGACTCAACACTGCATATTAAACGCCTAAGAATGTACCTGACTACTAAGTATCTTAAAACCTATGGATTGCTATGTCTCCAAAAGAGAATCAAGCATGTGTACAGGGGCATAAACGCAGCAGTGATAGGATTGGAGAGGTTCGGTGAGCAAATGAACACCCGTTGAAGTCATATTGCATGGTACCCATTACACGGGTCTTAACTCTCCAGGTTTAAGGTATTCTTCCTTCAGCTAAAACATGCATGTGGAACCCAAGTATGATCAACCATGTGAACGGGAGACGTGTTCAAATATGTCTCAGTTTTCCTCCCCTGGTACTCGGGTGCAACATTCCAGACGCTTTACTAACACTCTCCCCACTTGGAGAGTCAGCGCCTTTAACCTCCTGTTTGGCCCAGTTTGCAATTTCTGCGGAAGATGAACAGGAATAGCGAGAACCAATGAGAGACTAGCTGGAGGTGTCTGGACGGGCAAATTTAACTCTCATTTCCCACCAGGAAGAGGAAATAACCAAAGGCTCAGCGTGCCATGCCGGAACCAGATTAGGGCCTGAAGCCATCCTGCGGTGTTGCGGCCAGGTCACAAGAAAGCGAGTTGAAGAAAGGAGCTCAGGGGCACTGTAATTCACAAACCTGCAGAGTTATAAATGACAGCTATCGTCCAAAAATAGACTGAAGTAAGGCTGCCAAGAGGACTTGAAAGCGGGGCAGAACTGCAGGAAACCGATTTCAGGAGGTAGACTGGAATTGCATTGAAAGCATAGGAAAAGAGGCAGAACGTCCACAATGATGCACTTGGCCAAAAAGGGCGTATGCGTTTTTTCCTGAATATATTCAGGAAAAAACGCATACGCCCTTTTTGGCCAACCAAGCAAGCTTGCAAAGGAAATCTGCACTACAATGAAGTCTCACTTCCCCCCGGTCAAAAGGGCCATCTGAAAAAAGTGTAAAATCCAGAAAGGCAGGAAAGGCCATGGAGAAATGGGAGCCTTGTTATGCTGATGGGCGGGATGTAAATTGCCAACAGACACTCGGGAGAAGTGTATGGTGTTTCCTGAAACATCTAAAAAACAAAGCAACAGAGCCTAGGGCACTGCCACTTATGGTCCTATAGCTTAGGGAAATTAAAATCAAAAAGACACAGCCACCCCAAAGTTTGGGACGTCTCTGTTTACAAGAACCTCGTTTACAGTACAAGTTCAACATCGCAGAAAGTGAAAAATGGATAAAGAAGTTGTGGTATTTACTTACAAAGCAATATCACTCAGCAATGAAATCTATGTCATCAGGCCCTTAGCATCACAATGAGTGGATTCAGGTATGATGATTCTAACTGAAATAAGTCACACAGAAAAAGAAACATCATAAGATATCAGTAATACACGGAATGTAAACTTGGCTACACAGGAACTGAATTACAGAACAGAACAGGGTCTCAAATTTAGAAAACCAACTTATGCTTGCTTAAGGGTAAAGGTGAGGTGGGGTGCTGCATAAAACCAGAGATTGAAATGAGCACACATAAAGTTCCTTAAGTCAAATATGGAATAGACAAGAGCTACTCCTTGCTCAACGAAATGGACTCAACACCGCATATTAAACGCCTAAGAATGTACCTGACTAGTAAGTATCTTAAAACCTATGGATTGCTATGTCTCCAAAAGAGAATCAAGCATGTGTACAGGGGCATAAACGCAGCAGTGATAGGATTGGAGAGGTTCGGTGAGCAAATGAAGAGCCTTTGAAGTCATATTGCATGGTACCCATTACACGGGTCTCAACTCTCCAGGTTTAAGGTATTCTTCCTTCAGCTAAAACATGCATGTGGAACCCAGAGTATGATCAACCATGTGAACGGGAGACGTGTTCAAATATGTCTCAGTTTTCCTCCCCTGATACTCGGGTGCAAAATTCCAGACGCTTTACTAACACTCTTCCGACTTGGAGAGTCAGTCCCTTTAACCTCCTGTTTGGCCCAGTTTGCAATTTCTGCGGAAGATGAACAAGAATAGCGAGAACCAATGAGAGACTAACTGGAGGTGTCTGGACGGGCAAATTTAACTCTCATTTCCCACCAGGAAGAGGAATTAACCAAAGGCTCAGCGTGCCGTGCCGGAACCAGATTAGGGCCTGAAGCCATCCTGCGGTTTTGCGGCCAGGTCACAAGAAAGCGAGTTGAAGAAAGGAGCTCAGGGGCACTGTAATTCACAAACCTGCAGAGTTATAAATGAGAGGTATCGTCCAAAAATAGACTGAAGTAAGGCTGCCAAGAGGACTTGAAAGCGGGGTAGAATTGCAGGAAACCGATTTCAGGAGGTAGACTGGAATTGCATTGAAAGCATAGGAAAAGAGGCAGAACGTCCACAATGATGCACTTGGCCAAAAAGGGCGTATGCGTTTTTTCCTGAATATATTCAGGAAAAAACGCATACGCCCTTTTTGGCCAACCAAGCAAGCTTGCAAAGGAAATCTGCACTACAATGAAGTCTCACTTCCCCCCGGTCAAAAGGGCCATCTGAAAAAAGTGTAAAATCCAGAAAGGCAGGACAGGCCATGGAGAACTGGGAGCCTTGTTATGCTGATGGGCGGGATGTAAATTGCCAACAGACACTCGGGAGAAGTGTATGGTGTTTCCTGAAACATCTAAAAAACAAAGCAACAGAGCCTAGGGCACTGCCACTTATGGTCCTATAGCTTAGGGAAATTAAAATCAAAAAGACACAGCCACCCCAAACTTTCGAACGGCTCTGTTTACAAGAACCTCGTTTACAGTACAAGTTCAACATCGCAGAAAGTGAAAAATGGATAAAGAAGTTGTGGTATTTACTTACAAAGCAATATCACTCAGCAATGAAATCTGTGTCATCAGGCCCGTAGCAGCACAATGAGTGGATTCAGGTATGATGATTCTAACTGAAATAAGTCACACAGAAAAGAAACATCAAAAGATATCAGTAATACACGGAATGTAAACTTGGCTACACAGGAACTGAATTACAGAACAGAACAGGGTCTCAAATTTAGAAAACCAACTTATGCTTGCTTAAGGGTAAAGGTGAGTTGGGGTGCTGCATAAAACCAGAGATTGAAATGAGCACACATAAAGTTCCTTAAGTCAAATATGGAATAGACAAGAGCTACTCCTTGCTCAACGAAATGGACTCAACACCGCATATTAAATGCTTAAGAATGTACCTGACTAATAAGTATCGGAAAACCTATGGATTGCTATGTCTCCAAAAGAGAATCAAGCATGTGTACAGGGGCATAAACGCAGCAGTGATAGGATTGGAGATGTTCGGTGAGCAAATGAAGACCCTTTGAAGTCATATTGCATGGTACGCATTACACGGGTCTCAACTCTCCAGGTTTAAGGTATTCTTCCTTCAGCTAAAACATGCATGTGGAACCTAGAGTATGATCAACCATGTGATCGGGAGACGTGTTCAAATATGTCTCAGTTTTCCTCCCCTGGTACTCGGGTGCAACATTCCAGACGCTTTACTAACACTCTCCCGACTTGGAGAGTCAGTCCCTTTAACCTCCTGTTTGGCCCAGTTTGCAATTTCTGCGGAAGATGAACAGGAATAGCGAGAACCAATGAGAGGCTAGCTGGAGGTGTCTGGACGGGCAAATTTAACTCTCATTTCCCACCAGGAAGAGGAATTAACCAAAGGCTCAGCGTGCCGTGCCAGAACCAGATTAGGGCCTGAAGCCATCCTGCGGTGTTGCGGCCAGGTCACAAGAAAGCGAGTTGAAGAAAGGAGCTAAGGGGCACTGTATTTCACAAACCTGCAGAGTTATAAATGACAGCTATCGTCCAAAAATAGACTGAAGTAAGGCTGCCAAGAGGACTTGAAAGCGGGGCAGAATTGCAGGAAACCGATTTCAGGAGGTAGACTGGAATTGCATTGAAAGCATAGGAAAAGAGGCAGAACGTCCACAATGATGCACTTGGCCAAAAAGGGCGTATGCGGTTTTTCCTGAATATATTCAGGAAAAAACGCATACGCCCTTTTTGGCCAACCTAGCAAGCTTGCAAAGGAAATCTGCACTACAATGAAGTCTCACTTCCCCCCGGTCAAAAGGGCCATCTGAAAAAAGTGTAAAATCCAGAAAGACAAGACAGGCCATGGAGAACTGGGAGCCTTGTTATGCTGATGGGCGGGATGTAAATTGCCAACAGACACTCGGGAGAAGTGTATGGTGTTTCCTGAAACATCTAAAAAACAAAGCAACAGAGCCTAGGGCACTGCCACTTATGGTCCTATAGCTTAGGGAAATTAAAATCAAAAAGACACAGCCACCCCAAACTTTCGAACGGCTCTGTTTACAAGAACCTCGTTTACAATACAAGTTCAACATCGCAGAAAGTGAAAAATGGATAAAGAAGTTGTGGTATTTACTTACAAAGCAATATCACTCAGCAATGAAATCTGTGTCATCAGGCCCGTAGCAGCACAATGAGTGGATTCAGGTATGATGATTCTAACTGAAATAAGTCACACAGAAAAGAAACATCATAAGATATCAGTAATACACGGAATGTAAACTTGGCTACACAGGAACTGAATTACAGAACAGAACAGGGTCTCAAATTTAGAAAACCAACTTATGCTTGCTTAAGGGTAAAGGTGAGTTGGGGTGCTGCATAAAACCAGAGATTGAAATGAGCACAGATAAAGTTCCTTAAGTCAAATATGGAATAGACAAGAGCTACTCCTTGCTCAACGAAATGGACTCAACACCGCATATTAAACGCCTAAGAATGTACCTTACTAGTAAGTATCGGAAAACCTATGGATTGCTATGTCTCCAAAAGAGAATCAAGCATGTGTACAGGGGCATAAACGCAGCAGTGATAGGATTGGAGAGGTTCGGTGAGCAAATGAAGACCCTTTGAAGTCATATTGCATGGTACGCATTACACGGGTCTCAACTCTCCAGGTTTAAGGTATTCTTCCTTCAGCTAAAACATGCATGTGGAACCTAGAGTATGATCAACCATGTGATCAGGAGACGTGTTCAAACATGTCTCAGTTTTCCTCCCATGGTACTCGGGTGCAACATTCCAGACGCTTTACTAACACTCTCCCGACTTGGAGAGTCAGTCCCTTTAACCTCCTGTTTGGCCCAGTTTGCAATTTCTGCAGAAGATGAACAGGAATAGCGAGAACCAATGAGAGACTAGTTGGAGGTGTCTGGACGGGCAAATTTAACTCTCATTTCCCACCAGGAAGAGGAATTAACCAAAGGCTCAGCGTGCCGTGCCAGAACCAGATTAGGGCCTGAAGCCATCCTGCGGTGTTGCGGCCAGGTCACAAGAAAGCGAGTTGAAGAAAGGAGCTAAGGGGCACTGTATTTCACAAACCTGCAGAGTTATAAATGACAGCTATCGTCCAAAAATAGACTGAAGTAAGGCTGCCAAGAGGACTTGAAAGCGGGGCAGAATTGCAGGAAACCGATTTCAGGAGGTAGACTGGAATTGCATTGAAAGCATAGGAAAAGAGGCAGAACGTCCACAATGATGCACTTGGCCAAAAAGGGCGTATGTGGTTTTTCCTGAATATATTCAGGAAAAAACGCATACGCCCTTTTTGGCCAACCAAGCAAGCTTGCAAAGGAAATCTGCACTACAATGAAGTCTCACTTCCCCCCGGTCAAAAGGGCCATCTGAAAAAAGTGTAAAATCCAGAAAGGCAGGACAGGCCATGGAGAACTGGGAGCCTTGTTATGCTGATGGGCGGGATGTAAATTGCCAACAGACACTCGGGAGAAGTGTATGGTGTTTCCTGAAACATCTAAAAAACAAAGCAACAGAGCCTAGGGCACTGCCACTTATGGTCCTATAGCTTAGGGAAATTAAAATCAAAAAGACACAGCCACCCCAAAGTTTGGGACGCCTCTGTTTACAAGAACCTCGTTTACAGTACAAGTTCAACATCGCAGAAAGTGAAAAATGGATAAAGAAGTTGTGGTATTTACTTACAAAGCAATATCACTCAGCAATGAAATCTGTGTCATCAGGCCCGTAGCAGCACAATGAGTGGATTCAGGTATGATGATTCTAACTGAAATAAGTCACACAGAAAAGAAACATCATAAGATATCACTAATACACGGAATGTAAACTTGGCTACACAGGAACTGAATTACAGAACAGAACAGGGTCTCAAATTTAGAAAACCAACTTATGCTTGCTTAAGGGTAAAGGTGAGTTGAGGTGCTGTATAAAACCAGAGATTGAAATGAGCACACATAAAGTTCCTTAAGTCAAATATGGAATAGACAAGAGCTACTCCTTGCTCAACGAAATGGACTCAACACCGCATATTAAACGCCTAAGAATGTACCTTACTAGTAAGTATCGGAAAACCTATGGATTGCTATGTCTCCAAAAGAGAATCAAGCATGTGTACAGGGGCATAAACGCAGCAGTGATAGGATTGGAGAGGTTCAGTGAGCAAATGAAGACCCTTTGAAGTCATATTGCATGGTACGCATTACACGGGTCTCAACTCTCCAGGTTTAAGGTATTCTTCCTTCAGCTAAAACATGCATGTGGAACCTAGAGTATGATCAACCATGTGATCGGGAGACGTGTTCAAATATGTCTCAGTTTTCCTCCCCTGGTACTCGGGTGCAACATTCCAGACGCTTTACTAACACTCTCCCGACTTGGAGAGTCAGTCCCTTTAACCTCCTGTTTGGCCCAGTTTGCAATTTCTGCGGAAGATGAACAGGAATAGCGAGAACCAAGGAGAGACTAGCTGGAGGTGTCTGGACGGGCAAATTTAACTCTCATTTCCCACCAGGAAGAGGAATTAACCAAAGGCTCAGCGTGCCATGCCAGAACCAGATTAGGGCCTGAAGCCATCCTGCGGTGTTGCGGCCAGGTCACAAGAAAGCGAGTTGAAGAAAGGAGCTCAGGGGCACTGTATTTCACAAACCTGCAGAGTTATAAATGACAGCTATCGTCCAAAAATAGACTGAAGTAAGGCTGCCAAGAGGACTTGAAAGCGGGGCAGAATTGCAGGAAACCGATTTCAGGAGGTAGACTGGAATTGCATTGAAAGCATAGGAAAAGAGGCAGAACGTCCACAATGATGCACTTGGCCAGGAAGGGCGTATGCGTTTTTTCCTGAATATATTCAGGAAAAAACGCATACGCCCTTTTTGGCCAACCAAGCAAGCTTGCAAAGGAAATCTGCACTACAATGAAGTCTCACTTCCCCCCGGTCAAAAGGGCCATCTGAAAAAAGTGTAAAATCCAGAAAGGCAGGACAGGCCATGGAGAACTGGGAGCCTTGTTATGCTGATGGGCGGGATGTAAATTGCCAACAACCACTCGGGAGAAGTGTATGGTGTTTCCTGAAACATCTAAAAAACAAAGCAACAGAACCTAGGGCACTTCCACTTATGGTCCTATAGCTTAGGGAAATTAAAATCAAAAAGACACAGCCACCCCAAACTTTCGAACGGCTCTGTTTACAAGAACCTCGTTTACAGTACAAGTTCAACATCGCAGAAAGTGAAAAATGGATAAAGAAGTTGTGGTATTTACTTACAAAGCAATATCACTCAGCAATGAAATCTGTGTCATCAGGCCCGTAGCAGCACAATGAGTGGATTCAGGTATGATGATTCTAACTGAAGTAAGTCACACAGAAAAAGAAACATCATAAGATATCAGTAATACACGGAATGTAAACTTGGCTACACAGGAACTGAATTACAGAACAGAACAGGGACTCAAATTTAGAAAACCAACTTATGCTTGCTTAAGGGTAAAGGTGAGTTTGGGTGCTGCATAAGACCAGAGATTGAAATGAGCACAGATAAAGTTCCTTAAGTCAAATATGGAATAGACAAGAGCTACTCCTTGCTCAACGAAATGGACTCAACACCGCATATTAAACGCCTAAGAATGTACCTTACTAGTAAGTATCAGAAAACCTATGGATTGCTATGTCTCCAAAAGAGAATCAAGCATGTGTACAGGGGCATAAACGCAGCAGTGATAGGATTGGAGAGGTTCGGTGAGCAAATGAAGACCCTTTGAAGTCATATTGCATGGTACGCATTACACGGGTCTCAACTCTCCAGGTTTAAGGTATTCTTCCTTCAGCTAAAACATGCATGTGGAACCTAGAGTATGATCAACCATGTGATCGGGAGACGTGTTCAAATATTTCTCAGTTTTCCTCCCCTGGTACTCGGGTGCAACATTCCAGACGCTTTACTAACACTCTCCCCACTTGGAGAGTCAGCGCCTTTAACCTCCTGTTTGGCCCAGTTTGCAATTTCTGCGGAAGATGAACAGGAATAGCGAGGACCAATGAGAGACTAGCTGGAGGTGTCTGGACGGGCAAATTTAACTCTCATTTCCCACCAGGAAGAGGAATTAACCAAAGGCTCAGCGTGCCGTGCCAGAACAAGATTAGGGCCTGAAGCCATCCTGCGGTGTTGCAGCCAGGTCACAAGAAAGCGAGTTGAAGAAAGGAGCTCAGGGGCACTGTATTTCACAAACCTGCAGAGTTATAAATGACAGCTATCGTCCAAAAATAGACTGAAGTAAGGCTGCCAAGAGGACTTGAAAGCGGGGCAGAATTGCAGGAAACCGATTTCAGGAGGTAGACTGGAATTGCATTGAAAGCATAGGAAAAGAGGCAGAACGTCCACAATGATGCACTTGGCCAAAAAGGGCGTATGCGTTTTTTCCTGAATATATTCAGGAAAAAACGCATATGCCCTTTTTGGCCAACCAAGCAAGCTTGCAAAGGAAATCTGCACTAAAATGAAGTCTCACTTCCCCCCGGTCAAAAGGGCCATCTGAAAAAAGTGTAAAATCCAGAAAGACAAGACAGGCCATGGAGAACTGGGAGCCTTGTTATGCTGATGGGCGGGATGTAAATTGCCAACAAACACTCGGGAGAAGTGTATGGTGTTTCCTGAAACATGTAAAAAACAAAGCAACAGAACCTAGGGCACTTCCACTTATGGTCCTATAGCTTAGGGAAATTAAAATCAAAAAGACACAGCCACCCCAAAGTTTGGAACGGCTCTGTTTACAAGAACCTCGTTTACACTACAAGTTCAACATCGCAGAAAGTGAAAAATGGATAAACAAGTTGTGGTATTTACTTACAAAGCAATATCACACAGCAATGAAATCTGTGTCATCAGGCCCTTAGCAGCACAATGAGTGGATTCAGGTATGATGATTCTAACTGAAATAAGTCACAGAGAAAAAGAAACATCATAAGATATCACTAATACACGGAATGTAAACTTGGCTACACAGGAACTGAATTCCAAAACGGAACAGTGTCTCAAATTTAGAAAACCAACTTATGCTTGCTTAAGGGTAAAGGTGAGTTGGGGTGCTGCATAAAACCAGAGATTGAAATGAGCACAGATAAAGTTCCTTAAGCCAAATATGGAATAGACAAGAGCTACTCCTTGCTCAACGAAATGGACTCAACACCCCATATTAAACGCCTAAGAATGTACCTGACTAGTAAGTATCTTAAAACTTATGGATTGCTATGTCTCCAAAAGAGAATCAAGCGTGTGTACAGGGGCATAAACGCAGCAGTGATAGGATTGGAGAGGTTCGGTGAGCAAATGAAGACCCTTTGAAGTCATATTGCATGGTACCCATTACACGGGTCTCAACTCTCCAGGTTTAAGGTATTCTTCCTTCAGCTAAAACATGCATGTGGAACCCAAGTATGATCAACCATGTGAACGGGAGACGTGTTCAAATATGTCTCAGTTTTCCTCCCCTGGTACTCGGGTGCAACATTCCAGACGCTTTACTAACACTCTCCCCACTTGGAGAGTCAGCGCCTTTAACCTCCTGTTTGGCCCAGTTTGCAATTTCTGCGGAAGATGAACAGGAATAGCGAGAACCAATGAGAGGCTAGCTGGAGGTGTCTGGACGGGCAAATTTAACTCTCATTTCCCACCAGGAAGAGGAAATAACCAAAGGCTCAGCGTGCCGTACCGGAACCAGATTAGGGCCTGAAGCCATCCTGCGGTGTTGCGGCCAGCTCAAAAGAAAGCGAGTTGAAGAAAGGAGCTCAGGGGCACTGTAATTCACAAACCTGCAGAGTTATAAATGACAGCTATCGTCCAAAAATAGACTGAAGTAAGGCTGCCAAGAGGACTTGAAAGCGGGGCAGAATTGCAGGAAACCGATTTCAGGAGGTAGACTGGAATTGCATTGAAAGCATAGGAAAAGAGGCAGAACGTCCACAATGATGCACTTGGCCAAAAAGGGCGTATGCGTTTTTTCCTGAATATATTCAGGAAAAAACGCATACGCCCTTTTTGGCCAACCAAGCAAGCTTGCAAAGGAAATCTGCACTACAATGAAGTCTCACTTCCCCCCGGTCAAAAGGGCCATCTGAAAAAAGTGTAAAATCCAGAAAGGCAGGACAGGCCATGGAGAACTGGGAGCCTTGTTATGCTGATGGGCGGGATGTAAATTGCCAACAACCACTCGGGAGAAGTGTATGGTGTTTCCTGAAACTTCTAAAAAACAAAGCAACAGAACCTAGGGCACTTCCACTTATGGTCCTATAGCTTAGGGAAATTAAAATCAAAAAGACACAGCCACCCCAAACTTTCGAACGGCTCTGTTTACAAGAACCTCGTTTACAGTACAAGTTCAACATCGCAGAAAGTGAAAAATGGATAAAGAAGTTGTGGTATTAACTTACAAAGCAATATCACTCAGCAAAGAAATCTGTGTCATCAGGCCCGTAGCAGCACAATGAGTGGATTCAGGTATGATGATTCTAACTGAAGTAAGTCACACAGAAAAAGAAACATCATAAGATATCAGTAATACACGGAATGTAAACTTGGCTACACAGGAACTGAATTACAGAACAGAACAGGGACTCAAATTTAGAAAACCAACTTATGCTTGCTTAAGGGTAAAGGTGAGTTTGGGTGCTGCATAAGACCAGAGATTGAAATGAGCACAGATAAAGTTCCTTAAGTCAAATATGGAATAGACAAGAGCTACTCCTTGCTCAATGAAATGGACTCAACACCGCATATTAAACGCCTAAGAATGTACCTGACTAGTAAGTATCGTAAAACCTATGGATTGCTATGTCTCCGAAAGAGAATCAAGCATGTGTACAGGGGCATAAACGCAGCAGTGATAGGATTGGAGAGGTTCGGTGAGCAAATGAAGACCCTTTGAAGTCATATTGCATGGTACCCATTCCACGGGTTTCAACTACCCAGGTTTAAGGTATTTTTCCTTCAGCTAAAACATGCATGTGGAACCTAGAGTATGATCAACCATGTGATCGGGAGACGTGTTCAAATATGTCAGTTTTCGTACCCTGGTACTCGGGTGCAACATTCCAGACGCTTTACTAACACTCTCCCGACTTGGAGAGTCAGTCCCTTTAACCTCCTGTTTGGCGCAGTTTGCAATTTCTGCGGAAGATGAACAGGAATAGCGAGAACCAATGAGAGGCTAGCTGGAGGTGTCTGGACGGGCAAATTTAACTCTCATTTCCCACCAGGAAGAGGAAATAACCAAAGGCTCAGCGTGCCGTGCCGGAACCAGATTAGGGCCTGAAGCCATCCTGCAGTGTTGCGGCCAGGTCACAAGAAAGCAAGTTGAAGAAAGGAGCTCAGGGGCACTGTAATTCACAAACCTGCAGAGTTATAAATGACAGCTATCGTCCAAAAATAGACTGAAGTAAGGCTGCCAAGAAGACTTGAAAGCGGGGCAGAATTGCAGGAAACCGATTTCAGGAGGTAGACTGGAATTGCATTGAAAGCATAGGAAAAGAGGCAGAACGTCCACAATGATGCACTTGGCCAAAAAGGGCGTATGCGTTTTTTCCTGAATATATTCAGGAAAAAACGCATACGCACTTTTTGGCCAACCAAGCAAGCTTGCAAAGGAAATCTGCACTACAATGAAGTCTCACTTCCCCCCGGTCAAAAGGGCCATCTGAAAAAAGTGTAAAATCCAGAAAGGCAGGACAGGCCATGGACAACTGGGAGCCTTGTTATGCTGATGGGCGGGATGTAAATTGCCAACAACCACTGGGGAGAAGTGTATGGTGTTTCCTGAAACATCTAAAAAACAAAGCAACAGAGCCTAGGGCACTTCCACTTATGGTCCTATAGCTTAGGGAAATTAAAATCAAAAAGACACAGCCACCCCAAAGTTTGGGACGCCTCCGTTTACAAGAACCTCGTTTACCATACAAGTTCAATATCACAGAAAGTGAAAAATGGATAAAGAACTTGTGGTACTTACGTACAATGCAGTATCACTCAGCAATGAAATCTGTCATCAGGCCCGTAGCAGCATAATGAGTGGATTCAGGTACGATGATTCTAACTGAAATAAGTCACACAGAAAAAGAAACATCATAAGATATCACTAATACACGGAATGTAAACTTGGCTACACAGGAACTGAATTACAGAACAGAACAGGGTCTCAAATTTAGAAAACCAACTTATGCTTGCTTAAGGGTAAAGGTGAGTTGGGGTGCTGCATAAAACCAGAGATTGAAATGAGCACAGATAAAGTTCCTTCAGTCAAATATGGAATAGACAAGAGCTACTCCTTGCTCAACGAAATGGACTCAACACCCCATATTAAACGCCTAAGAATGTACCTGACTAGTAAGTATCGTAAAACCTATGGATTGCTATGTCTCCGAAAGAGAATCAAGCATGTGTACAGGGGCATAAACGCAGCAGTGATAGGATTGGAGAGGTTCGGTGAGCAAATGAAGACCCTTTGAAGTCATATTGCATGGTATCCATTACACGGGTCTCAACTCTCCAGGTTTAAGGTATTCTTCCTTCAGCTAAAACATGCATGTGGAACCCAAGTATGATCAACCATGTGAACGGGAGACGTGTTCAAATATGTCTCAGTTTTCCTCCCCTGGTACTCGGGTGCAACATTCCAGACGCTTTACTAACACTCTCCCCACTTGGAGAGTCAGCGCCTTTAACCTCCTGTTTGGCCCAGTTTGCAATTTCTGCGGAAGATGAACAGGAATAGCGAGAACCAATGAGAGGCTAGCTGGAGGTGTCTGGACGGGCAAATTTAACTCTCATTTCCCACCAGGAAGAGGAAATAACCAAAGGCTCAGCGTGCCGTACCGGAACCAGATTAGGGCCTGAAGCCATCCTGCGGTGTTGCGGCCAGCTCAAAAGAAAGCGAGTTGAAGAAAGGAGCTCAGGGGCACTGTAATTCACAAACCTGCAGAGTTATAAATGACAGCTATCGTCCAAAAATAGACTGAAGTAAGGCTGCCAAGAGGACTTGAAAGCAGGGCAGAATTGCAGGAAACCGATTTCAGGAGGTAGACTGGAATTGCATTGAAAGCATAGGAAAAGAGGCAGAACGTCCACAATGATGCACTTGGCCAAAAAGGGCGTATGCGTTTTTTCCTGAATATATTCAGGAAAAAACGCATACGCCCTTTTTGGCCAACCAAGCAAGCTTGCAAAGGAAATCTGCACTACAATGAAGTCTCACTTCCCCCCGGTCAAAAGGGCCATCTGAAAAAAGTGTAAAATCCAGAAAGACAAGACAGGCCATGGAGAACTGGGAGCCTTGTTATGCTGATGGGCGGGATGTAAATTGCCAACAACCACTGGGGAGAAGTGTATGGTGTTTCCTGAAACATCTAAAAAACAAAGCAACAGAACCTAGGGCACTTCCACTTATGGTCCTATAGCTTAGGGAAATTAAAATCAAAAAGACACAGCCACCCCAAAGTTTGGAACGGATCTGTTTACAAGAACCTCGTTTACAGTACAAGTTCAACATCGCAGAAAGTGAAAAATGGATAAAGAAGTTGTGGTATTTACTTACAAAGCAATATCACTCAGCAATGAAATCTGTGTCATCAGGCCCTTAGCAGCACAATGAGTGGATTCAGGTACGATGATTCTAACTGAAATAAGTCACACAGAAAAAGAAACATCATAAGATATCACTAATACACGGAATGTAAACTTGGCTACACAGGAACTGAATTCCAAAACAGAACAGGGTCTCAAATTTAGAAAACGAACTTATGCTTGCTTAAGGGTAAAGGTGAGTTGGGGTGCTGCATAAAACCAGAGATTGAAATGAGCACAGATAAAGTTCCTTAAGTCAATTATGGAATAGACAAGAGCTACTCCTTGCTCAACGAAATGGACTCAACACCGCATATTAAACGCCTAAGAATGTACCTGACTAGTAAGTATCGTAAAACCTATGGATTGCTATGTCTCCAAAAGAGAATCAAGCATGTGTACAGGGGCATAAACGCAGCAGTGATAGGATTGGAGAGGTTCGGTGAGCAAATGAAGACCCTTTGAAGTCATATTGCATGGTACCCATTACACGGGTCTGAACTCTCCAGGTTTAAGGTATTCTTCCTTCAGCTAAAACATGCATGTGGAACCCAAGTATGATCAACCATGTGAACGGGAGACGTGTTCAAATATGTCTCAGTTTTCCTGCCCTGGTACTCGGGTGCAACATTCCAGACGCTTTACTAACACTCTCCCCACTTGGAGAGTCAGCGCCTTTAACCTCCTGTTTGGCCCAGTTTGCAATTTCTGCGGAAGATGAACAGGAATAGCGAGAACCAATGAGAGGCTAGCTGGAGGTGTCTGGACGGGCAAATTTAACTCTCATTTCCCACCAGGAAGAGGAAATAACCAAAGGCTCAGCGTGCCGTACCGGAACCAGATTAGGGCCTGAAGCCATCCTGCGGTGTTGCGGCCAGCTCAAAAGAAAGCGAGTTGAAGAAAGGAGCTCAGGGGCACTGTAATTCACAAACCTGCAGAGTTATAAATGACAGCTATCGTCCAAAAATAGACTGAAGTAAGGCTGCCAAGAGGACTTGAAAGCAGGGCAGAATTGCAGGAAACCGATTTCAGGAGGTAGACTGGAATTGCATTGAAAGCATAGGAAAAGAGGCAGAACGTCCACAATGATGCACTTGGCCAAAAAGGGCGTATGCGTTTTTTCCTGAATATATTCAGGAAAAAACGCATACGCCCTTTTTGGCCAACCAAGCAAGCTTGCAAAGGAAATCTGCACTACAATGAAGTCTCACTTCCCCCCGGTCAAAAGGGCCATCTGAAAAAAGTGTAAAATCCAGAAAGACAAGACAGGCCATGGAGAACTGGGAGCCTTGTTATGCTGATGGGCGGGATGTAAATTGCCAACAACCACTCGGGAGAAGTGTATGGTGTTTCCTGAAACATCTAAAAAACAAAGCAACAGAACCTAGGGCACTTCCACTTATGGTCCTATAGCTTAGGGAAATTAAAATCAAAAAGACACAGCCACCCCAAAGTTTGGAACGGATCTGCTTACAAGAACCTCGTTTACAGTACAAGTTCAACATCGCAGAAAGTGAAAAATGGATAAAGAAGTTGTGGTATTTACTTACAAAGCAATATCACTCAGCAATGAAATCTGTGTCATCAGGCCCTTAGCAGCACAATGAGTGGATTCAGGTACGATGATTCTAACTGAAATAAGTCACACAGAAAAAGAAACATCATAAGATATCACTAATACACGGAATGTAAACTTGGCTACACAGGAACTGAATTCCAAAACAGAACAGGGTCTCAAATTTAGAAAACCAACTTATGCTTGCTTAAGGGTAAAGGTGAGTTGGGGTGCTGCATAAAACCAGAGATTGAAATGAGCACAGATAAAGTTCCTTAAGCCAAATATGGAATAGACAAGAGCTACTCCTTGCTCAACGAAATGAACTCAACACCCCATATTAAACGCCTAAGAATGTACCTGACTAGTAAGTATCTTAAAACCTATGGATTGCTATGTCTCCAAAAGAGAATCAAGCATGTGTACAGGGGCATAAACGCAGCAGTGATAGGATTGGAGAGGTTCGGTGATCAAATGAAAACCCTTTGAAGTCATATTGCATGGTACCCATTACACGGGTCTGAACTCTCCAGGTTTAAGGTATTCTTCCTTCATCTAAAACATGCATGTGGAACCCAAGTATGATCAACCATGTGAACGGGAGACGTGTTCAAATATGTCTCAGTTTTCCTCCCCTGGTACTCGGGTGCAACATTCCAGACGCTTTACTAACACTCTCCCCACTTGGAGAGTCAGCGCCTTTAACCTCCTGTTTGGCCCAGTTTGCAATTTCTGCGGAAGATGAACAGGAATAGCGAGAACCAATGAGAGGCTAGCTGGAGGTGTCTGGACGGGCAAATTTAACTCTCATTTCCCACCAGGAAGAGGAAATAACCAAAGGCTCAGCGTGCCGTACCGGAACGAGATTAGGGCCTGAAGCCATCCTGCGGTGTTGCGGCCAGCTCAAAAGAAAGCGAGTTGAAGAAAGGAGCTCAGGGGCACTGTAATTCACAAACCTGCAGAGTTATAAATGACAGCTATCGTCCAAAAATAGACTGAAGTAAGGCTGCCAAGAGGACTTGAAAGCAGGGCAGAATTGCAGGAAACCGATTTCAGGAGGTAGACTGGAATTGCATTGAAAGCATAGGAAAAGAGGCAGAACGTCCACAATGATGCACTTGGCCAAAAAGGGCGTATGCGTTTTTTCCTGAATATATTCAGGAAAAAACGCATACGCCCTTTTTGGCCAACCAAGCAAGCTTGCAAAGGAAATCTGCACTACAATGAAGTCTCACTTCCCCCCGGTCAAAAGGGCCATCTGAAAAAAGTGTAAAATCCAGAAAGACAAGACAGGCCATGGAGAACTGGGAGCCTTGTTATGCTGATGGGCGGGATGTAAATTGCCAACAACCACTCCGGAGAAGTGTATGGTGTTTCCTGAAACATCTAAAAAACAAAGCAACAGAACCTAGGGCACTTCCACTTATGGTCCTATAGCTTAGGGAAATTAAAATCAAAAAGACACAGCCACCCCAAAGTTTGGAACGGATCTGTTTACAAGAACCTCGTTTACAGTACAAGTTCAACATCGCAGAAAGTGAAAAATGGATAAAGAAGTTGTGGTATTTACTTACAAAGCAATATCACTCAGCAATGAAATCTGTGTCATCAGGCCCTTAGCAGCACAATGAGTGGATTCAGGTACGATGATTCTAACTGAAATAAGTCACACAGAAAAAGAAACATCATAAGATATCACTAATACACGGAATGTAAACTTGGCTACACAGGAACTGAATTCCAAAACAGAACAGGGTCTCAAATTTAGAAAACCAACTTATGCTTGCTTAAGGGTAAAGGTGAGTTGGGGTGCTGCATAAAACCAGAGATTGAAATGAGCACAGATAAAGTTCCTTAAGCCAAATATGGAATAGACAAGAGCTACTCCTTGCTCAACGAAATGAACTCAACACCCCATATTAAACGCCTAAGAATGTACCTGACTAGTAAGTATCTTAAAACCTATGGATTGCTATGTCTCCAAAAGAGAATCAAGCGTGTGTACAGGGGCATAAACGCAGCAGTGATAGGATTGGAGAGGTTCGGTGATCAAATGAAGACCCTTTGAAGTCATATTGCATGGTACCCATTACACGGGTCTCAACTCTCCAGGTTTAAGGTATTCTTCCTTCAGCTAAAACATGCATGTGGAACCCAAGTATGATCAACCATGTGAACGGGAGACGTGTTCAAATATGTCTCAGTTTTCCTCCCCTGGTACTCGGGTGCAACATTCCAGACGCTTTACTAACACTCTCCCCACTTGGAGAGTCAGCGCCTTTAACCTCCTGTTTGGCCCAGTTTGCAATTTCTGCGGAAGATGAACAGGAATAGCGAGAACCAATGAGAGACTAGCTGGAGGTGTCTGGACGGGCAAATTTAACTCTCATTTCCCACCAGGAAGAGGAATTAACCAAAGGCTCAGCGTGCCATGCCGGAACCAGATTAGGGCCTGAAGCCATCCTGCGGTGTTGTGGCCAGGTCACAAGAAAGCGAGTTGAAGAAAGGAGCTCAGGGGCACTGTAATTCACAAACCTGCAGAGTTATAAATGACAGCTATCGTCCAAAAATAGACTGAAGTAAGGCTGCCAAGAGGACTTGAAAGCGGGGCAGAATTGCAGGAAACCGATTTCAGGAGGTAGACTGGAATTGCATTGAAAGCATAGGAAAAGAGGCAGAACGTCCACAATGATGCACTTGGCCAAAAAGGGCGTATGCGTTTTTTCCTGAATATATTCAGGAAAAAACGCATACGCCCTTTTTGGCCAACCAAGCAAGCTTGCAAAGGAAATCTGCACTACAATGAAGTCTCACTTCCCCCCGGTCAAAAGGGCCATCTGAAAAACGTGTAAAATCCAGAAAGGGAGGACAGGCCATGGAGAACTGGGAGCCTTGTTATGCTGATGGGCGGGATGTAAATTGCCAACAGACACTCGGGAGAAGTGTATGGTGTTTCCTGAAACATCTAAAAAACAAAGCAACAGAGCCTAGGGCACTGCCACTTATGGTCCTATAGCTTAGGGAAATTAAAATCAAAAAGACACAGCCACCCCAAACTTTCGAACGGCTCTGTTTACAAGAACCTCGTTTACAGTACAAGTTCAACATCGCAGAAAGTGAAAAATGGATAAAGAAATTGTGGTATTTACTTACAAAGCAGTATCACTCAGCAATGAAATCTATGTCATCAGGCCCTTAGCATCACAATGAGTGGATTCAGGTATGATGATTCTACCTGAAATAAGTCACACAGAAAAAGAAACATCATAAGATATCAGTAATACACGGAATGTAAACTTGGCTACACAGGAACTGAATTACAGAACAGAACAGGGTCTCAAATTTAGAAAACCAACTTATGCTTGCTTAAGGGTAAAGGTGAGTTGGGGTGCTGCATAAAACCAGAGATTGAAATGAGCACAGATAAAGTTCCTTAAACCAAATATGGAATAGACAAGAGCTACTCCTTGCTCAACGAAATGGACTCAACACCGCATATTAAACGCCTAAGAATGTACCTGACTAGTAAGTATCGTAAAACCTATGGATTGCTATATCTCCAAAAGAGAATCAAGCATGTGTACAGGGGCATAAACGCAGCAGTGATAGGATTGGAGAGGTTCGGTGAGCAAATGAAGACCCTTTGAAGTCATATTGCATGGTACCCATTACACGGGTCTCAACTCTCCAGGTTTAAGGTATTCTTCCTTCAGCTAAAACATGCATGTGGAACCCAACTATGATCAACCATGTGAACGGGAGACGTGTTCAAATATGTCTCAGTTTTCCTCCCCTGGTACTCGGGTGCAACATTCCAGACGCTTTACTAACACTCTCCCCACTTGGAGAGTCAGCGCCTTTAACCTCCTGTTTGGCCCAGTTTGCAATTTCTGCGGAAGATGAACAGGAATAGCGAGAACCAATGAGAGGCTAGCTGGAGGTGTCTGGACGGGCAAATTTAACTCTCATTTCCCACCAGGAAGAGGAAATAACCAAAGGCTCAGCGTGCCGTACCGGAACCAGATTAGGGCCTGAAGCCATCCTGCGGTGTTGCGGCCAGCTCAAAAGAAAGCGAGTTGAAGAAAGGAGCTCAGGGGCACTGTAATTCACAAACCTGCAGAGTTATAAATGACAGCTATCGTCCAAAAATAGACTGAAGTAAGGCTGCCAAGAGGACTTGAAAGCGGGGCAGAATTGCAGGAAACCGATTTCAGGAGGTAGACTGGAATTGCATTGAAAGCATAGGAAAAGAGGCAGAACGTCCACAATGATGCACTTGGCCAAAAAGGGCGTATGCGTTTTTTCCTGAATATATTCAGGAAAAAACGCATACGCCCTTTTTGGCCAACCAAGCAAGCTTGCAAAGGAAATCTGCACTACAATGAAGTCTCACTTCCCCCCGGTCAAAAGGGCCATCTGAAAAAAGTGTAAAATCCAGAAAGGCAGGACAGGCCATGGAGAACTGGGAGCCTTGTTATGCTGATGGGCGGGATGTAAATTGCCAACAACCACTCCGGAGAAGTGTATGGTGTTTCCTGAAACATCTAAAAAACAAAGCAACAGAGCCTAGGGCACTTCCACTTATGGTCCTATAGCTTAGGGAAATTAAAATCAAAAAGACACAGCCACCCCAAAGTTTGGAACGGCTCTGTTTACAAGAACCTCGTTTACAGTACAAGTTCAACATCGCAGAAAGTGAAAAATGGATAAAGAAGTTGTGGTATTTACTTACAAAGCAATATCACTCAGCAATGAAATCTGTGTCATCAGGACCTTAACAGCACAATGAGTGGATTCAGGTATGATGATTCTAACTGAAATAAGTCACACAGAAAAAGAAACATCATAAGATATCAGTAATACACGGAATGTAAACTTGGCTACACAGGAACTGAATTACAGAACAGAACAGGGTCTCAAATTTAGAAAACCAACTTATTCTTGCTTAAGGGTAAAGGTGAGTTGGGGTGCTGCATAAAAACAGAGATTGAAATGAGCACAGATAAAGTTCCTTAAGCCAAATATGGAATAGACAAGAGCTACTCCTTGCTCAGCGAAATTGACTCAACACCGCATATTAAACGCCTAAGAATGTACCTGACTAGTAAGTATCTTAAAACCTATGGATTGCTATGTCTCCGAAAGAGAATCAAGCATGTGTACAGGGGCATAAACGCAGCAGTGATAGGATTGGAGAGGTTCGGTGAGCAAATGAAGACCCTTTGAAGTCATATTGCATGGTTCGCATTACACGGGTCTCAACTCTCCAGGTTTAAGGTATTCTTCCTTCAGCTAAAACATGCATGTGGAACCTAGAGTATGATCAACCATGTGATCGGGAGACGTGTTCAAATATGTCTCAGTTTTCCTCCCCTGGTACTCGGGTGCAACATTCCAGACGCTTTACTAACACTCTCCCGACTTGGAGAGTCAGTCCCTTTAACCTCCTGTTTGGCCCAGTTTGCAATTTCTGCGGAAGATGAACAGGAATAGCGAGAACCAATGAGAGACTAGCTGGAGGTGTCTGGACGGGCAAATTTAACTCTCATTTCCCACCAGGAAGAGGAATTAACCAAAGGCTCAGCATGCCGGGCCGGAACCAGATTAAGGCCTGAAGCCATCCTGCGGTGTTGCGGCCAGGTCACAAGAAAGCGAGTTGAAGAAAGGAGCTCAGGGGCACTGTATTTCACAAACCTGCAGAGTTATAAATGACAGCTATCGTCCAAAAATAGACTGAAGTAAGGCTGCCAAGAGGACTTGAAAGCGGGGCAGAATTGCAGGAAACCGATTTCAGGAGGTAGACTGGAATTGCATTGAAAGCATAGGAAAAGAGGCAGAACGTCCACAATGATGCACTTGGCCAAAAAGGGCGTATGCGTTTTTTCCTGAATATATTCAGGAAAAAACGCATACGCCCTTTTTGGCCAACCAAGCAAGCTTGCAAAGGAAATCCGCACTACAATGAAGTCTCACTTCCCCCCGGTCAAAAGGGCCATCTGAAAAAAGTGTAAAATCCAGAAAGACAAGACAGGCCATGGAGAACTGGGAGCCTTGTTATGCTGATGGGCGGGATGTAAATTGCCAACAACCACTCGGGAGAAGTGTATGGTGTTTCCTGAAACATGTAAAAAACAAAGCAACAGAACCTAGGGCACTTCCACTTATGGTCCTATAGCTTAGGGAAATTAAAATCAAAAAGACACAGCCACCCCAAAGTTTGGAACGGATCTGTTTACAAGAACCTCGTTTACAGTACAAGTTCAACATCGCAGAAAGTGAAAAATGGATAAAGAAGTTGTGGTATTTACTTACAAAGCAATATCACTCAGCAATGAAATCTGTGTCATCAGGCCCTTAGCAGCACAAAGAGTGGATTCAGGTACGATGATTCTAACTGAAATAAGTCACAGAGAAAAAGAAACATCATAAGATATCACTAATACACGGAATGTAAACTTGGCTACACAGGAACTGAATTACAGAACAGAACAGGGACTCAAATTTAGAAAACCAACTTATGCTTGCTTAAGGGTAAAGGTGAGTTGGGGTGCTGCATAAAACCAGAGATTGAAATGAGCACAGATAAAGTTCCTTAAGTCAAATATGGAATAGACAAGAGCTACTCCTTGCTCAACGAAATGGACTCAACACCGCATATTAAATGCCTAAGAATGTACCTGACTAGTAAGTATCTTAAAACCTATGGATTGCTATGTCTCCGAAAGAGAATCAAGCATGTGTACAGGGGCATAAACGCAGCAGTGATAGGATTGGAGAGGTTCGGTGAGCAAATGAAGACCCTTTGAAGTCATATTGCATGGTACCCATTACACGGGTCTCAACTCTCCAGGTTTAAGGTATTCTTCCTTCAGCTAAAACATGCATGTGGAACCCAAGTATGATCAACCATGTGAACGGGAGACGTGTTCAAATATGTCTCAGTTTTCGTACCCTGGTACTCGGGTGCAACATTCCAGACGCTTTACTAACACTCTCCCGACTTGGAGAGTCAGTCCCTTTAACCTCCTGTTTGGCCCAGTTTGCAATTTCTGCGGAAGATGAACAGGAATAGCGAGAACCAATGAGAGACTAGCTGAAGGTGTCTGGACGGGCAAATTTAACTCTCATTTCCCACCAGGAAGAGGAAATAACCAAAGGCTCAGCGTGCCGTGCCGGAACCAGATTAGGGCCTGAAGCCATCCTGCGGTGTTGCGGCCAGGTCACAAGAAAGCGAGTTGAAGAAAGGAGCTCAGGGGCACTGTAATTCACAAACCTGCAGAGTTATAAATGACAGCTATCGTCCAAAAATAAACTGAAGTAAGGCTGCCAAGAGGACTTGAAAGCGGGGCAGAATTGCAGGAAACCGATTTCAGGAGGTAGACTGGAATTGCATTGAAAGCATAGGAAAAGAGGCAGAACGTCCACAATGATGCACTTGGCCAAAAAGGGCGTATGCGTTTTTTCCTGAATATATTCAGGAAAAAACGCATACGCCCTTTTTGACCAACCAAGCAAGCTTGCAAAGGAAATCTGCACTACAATGAAGTCTCACTTCCCCCCGGTCAAAAGGGCCATCTGAAAAAAGTGTAAAATCCAGAAAGGCAGGACAGGCCATGGAGAACTGGGAGCCTTGTTATGCTGATGGGCGGGATGTAAATTGCCAACAGACACTCGGGAGAAGTGTATGGTGTTTCCTGAAACATCTAAAAAACAAAGCAACAGAGCCTAGGGCACTGCCACTTATGGTCCTATAGCTTAGGGAAATTAAAATCAAAAAGACACAGCCACCCCAAAGTTTGGGACGCCTCTGTTTACAAGAACTCGTTTACCGTACAAGTTCAACATCGCAGAAAGTGAAAAATGGATAAAGAAGTTGTGGTATTTACTTACAAAGCAATATCACTCAGCAATGAATTCTATGTCATCAGGCCCTTAGCATCACAATGAGTGGATTCAGGTATGATGATTCTAACAGAAGTAAGTCACACAGAAAAAGAAACATCATAAGATATCAGTAATACACGGAATGTAAACTTGGCTACACAGGAACTGAATTACAGAACAGGACAGGGTCTCAAATTTAGAAAACAAACTTATGCTTGCTTAAGGGTAAAGGTGAGTTGGGGTGCTGCATAAAACCAGAGATTGAAATGAGCACAGATAAAGTTCCTTAAGTCAAATATGGAATAGACAAGAGCTACTCCTTGCTCAACGAAATGGACTCAACACCGCATATTAAATGCCTAAGAATGTACCTGACTAGTAAGTATCTTAAAAACCTATGGATTGCTATGTCTCCAAAAGAGAATCAAGCATGTGTACAGGGGCATAAACGCAGCAGTGATAGGATTGGAGAGGTTTGGTGAGCAAATGAAGACCCTTTGAAGTCATATTGCATGGTACCCATTACACGGGTCTTAACTCTCCAGGTTTAAGGTATTCTTCCTTCAACTAAAACATGCATGTGGAACCCAAGTATGATCTACCATGTGAACAGGAGACGTGTTCAAATATGTCTCAGTTTTCCTCCCCTGGTACTCGGGTGCAACATTCCAGACGCTTTACTAACACTCTCCCCACTTGGAGAGTCAGCGCCTTTAACCTCCTGTTTGGCCCAGTTTGCAATTTCTGCGGAAGATGAACAGGAATAGCGAGAACCAATGAGAGACTATCTGAAGGTGTCTGGACTGGCAAATTTAACTCTCATTTCCCACCAGGAAAAGGAAATAACCAAAGGCTCAGCGTGCCGTGCCGAAACCAGATTAGGGCGTGAAGCCATCCTGCGGTGTTGCTGCCAGGTCACAAGAAAGCAAGTTGAAGAAAGGAGCTCAGGGGCACTGTAATGCACAAACCTGCAGAGTTATAAATGACAGCTATCCTCCAAAAATAGACTGAAGTAAGGCTGCCAAGAGGACTTGAAAGCAGGGCAGAATTGCAGGAAACCGATTTCAGGAGGTAGACTGGAATTGCATTGAAAGCATAGGAAAAGAGGCAGAACGTCCACAATGATGCACTTGGCCAAAAAGGGCGTATGCGTTTTTTCCTGAATATATTCAGGAAAAAACGCATACGCCCTTTTTGGCCAACCAAGCAAGCTTGCAAAGGAAATCTGCACTACAATGAACTCTCACATCCCCCCGGTCAAAAGGGCCATCTGAAAAAAGTGTAAAATCCAGAAAGGCAGGACAGGCCATGGAGAACTGGGAGTCTTGTTATGCTGATGGGCGGGATGTAAAAACGCATACGCCCTTTTTGGCCAACCAAGCAAGCTTGCAAAGGAAATCTGCACTACAATGAAGTCTCACTTCCCCCAGGTCAAAAGGGCCATCTGAAAAAAGTGTAAAATCCAGAAAGGCAGGACAGGCCATGGAGAACTGGGAGCCTTGTTATGCTGATGGGCGGGATGTAAATTGCCAACAGACACTCGGGAGAAGTGTATGGTGTTTCCTGAAACATCTAAAAAATAAAGCAACAGAGCCTAGGGCACTTCCACTTATGGTCCTATAGCTTAGGGAAATTAAAATCCAAAAGACACAGCCACCCCAAAGTTTGGGACGCCTCTGTTTACAAGAACCTCGTTTACAGTACAAGTTCAACATCGCAGAAAGTGAAAAATGGATAAAGAAGTTGTGGTATTTACTTACAAAGCAATATCACTCAGCAATGAATTCTATGTCATCAGGCCCTTAGCATCACAATGAGTGGATTCAGGTATGATGATTCTAACTGAAATAAGTCACACAGAAAAAGAAACATCATAAGATATCAGTAATACACGGAATGTAAACTTGGCTACACAGGAACTGAATTACAGAACAGAACAGGGTCTCAAATTTAGAAAACCAACTTATGCTTGCTTAAGGGTAAAGGTGAGTTGGGGTGCTGCATAAAACCAGAGATTGAAATGAGCACAGATAAAGTTCCTTAAGTCAAATATGGAATAGACAAGAGCTACTCCTTGCTCAACGAAATGGACTCAACACCGCATATTAAACGCCTAAGAATGTACCTGACTAGTAAGTATCGTAAAACCTATGGATTGCTATGTCTCCGAAAGAGAATCAAGCATGTGTACAGGGGCATAAACGCAGCAGTGATAGGATTGGAGAGGTTCGGTGAGCAAATGAAGACCCTTTGAAGTCATATTGCATGGTACCCATTACACGGGTCTCAACTCTCCAGGTTTAAGGTATTCTTCCTTCAGCTAAAACATGCATGTGGAACCCAAGTATGATCAACCATGTGAACGGGAGACGTGTTCAAATATCTCTCAGTTTTCCCCCCCTGGTACTCGGGTGCAAGATTCCAGACGCTTTACTAACACTCTCTCCACTTGGAGAGTCAGCGCCTTTAACCTCCTGTTTGGCCCAGTTTGCAATTTCTGCGGAAGATGAACAGGAATAGCGAGAACCAATGAGAGACTAGCTGGAGGTGTCTGGACGGGCAAATTTAACTCTCATTTCCCACCAGGAAGAGGAAATAACCAAAGGCTCAGCGTGCCGTGCCGGAACCAGATTAGGGCGTGAAGCCATCTTGCGGTGTTGCGGCCAGGTCACAAGAAAGCAAGTTGAAGAAAGGAGCTCAGGGACACTGTAATTCACAAACCTGCAGAGTTATAAATGACAGCTATCGTCCAAAAATAGACTGAAGTAAGGCTGCCAAGAGGACTTGAAAGCGGGGCAGAATTGCAGGAAACCGATTTCAGGAGGTAGACTGGAATTGCATTGAAAGCATAGGAAAAGAGGCAGAACGTCCACAATGATGCACTTGGCCAAAAAGGGCGTATGCGTTTTTTCCTGAATATATTCAGGAAAAAACGCATACGCCCTTTTTGGCCAACCAAGCAAGCTTGCAAAGGAAATCCACACTACAATGAAGTCTCACTTCCCCCCGGTCAAAAGGGCCATCTGAAAAAAGTGTAAAATCCAGAAAGGCAGGACAGGCCATGGAGAACTGGGAGCCTTGTTATGCTGATGGGCGGGATGTAAATTGCCAACAACCACTCGCGAGAAGTGTATGGTGTTTCCTGAAACATCTAAAAAACAAAGCAACAGAGCCTAGGGCACTTCCACTTATGGTCCTATAGCTTAGGGAAATTAAAATCAAAAAGACACAGCCACCCCAAAGTTTGGGACGCCTCTGTTTACAAGAACCTCGTTTACAGTACAAGTTCAACATCGCAGAAAGTGAAAAATGGATAAAGAAGTTGTGGTATTCACTTACAAAGCAATATCACTCAGCAATGAAATCTATGTCATCAGGCCCTTAGCAGCACAATGAGTGGATTCAGGTATGATGATTCTAACTGAAATAAGTCACACAGAAAAAGCAACATCATAAGATATCAGTAATACACGGAATGGAAAGTTGGCTACACAGGAACTGAATTACAGAACAGAACAGGGTCTCAAATTTAGAAAAACAACTTATGCTTGCTTAAGGGTAAAGGTGAGTTGGGGTGCTGCATAAAACCAGAGATTGAAATGAGCACAGATAAAGTTCCTTAAGCCAAATATGGAATAGACAAGAGCTACTCCTTGCTCAACGAAATGGACTCAACACCGCATATTAAACGCCTAAGAATGTACCTGACTTGTAAGTATCTTAAAACCTATGGATTGCTATGTCTCCGAAAGAGAATCAAGCATGTGTACAGGGGCATAAACGCAGCAGTGATAGGATTGGAGAGGTTCGGTGAGCAAATGAAGACCCTTTGAAGTCATATTGCATGGTACCCATTCCACGGGTTTCAACTACCCAGTTTTAAGGTATTCTTCCTTCAGCTAAAACATGCATGTGGAACCCAAGTATGATCAACCATGTGATCAGGAGACGTGTTCAAATATGTCTCAGTTTTCCTCCCCTGGTACTCGGGTGCAACATTCCAGACGCTTTACTAACACTCTCCCCACTTGGAGAGTCAGCGCCTTTAACCTCCTGTTTGGCCCAGTTTGCAATTTCTGCGGAAGATGAACAGGAATAGCGAGAACCAATGAGAGGCTAGCTGAAGGTGTCTGGACGGGCAAATTTAACTCTCATTTCCCACCAGGAAGAGGAAATAACCAAAGGCTCAGCGTGCCGTGCCGGAACCAGATTAGGGCCTGAAGCCATCCTGCGGTGTTGCGGCCAGGTCACAAAAAAGCAAGTTGAAGAAAGGAGCTCAGGGGCACTGTAATTCACAAACCTGCAGAGTTATAAATGACAGCTATCGTCCAAAAATAGACTGAAGTAAGGCTGCCAAGAGGACTTGAAAGCGGGGCAGAATTGCAGGAAACCGATTTCAGGAGGTAGACTGGAATTGCATTGAAAGCATAGGAAAAGAGGCAGAACGTCCACAATGATGCACTTGGCCAAAAAGGGCGTATGCGTTTTTTCCTGAATATATTCAGGAAAAAACGCATACGCCCTTTTTGGCCAACCAAGCAAGCTTGCAAAGGAAATCTGCACTACAATGAAGTCTCACTTCCCCCCGGTCAAAAGGGTCATCTGAAAAAAGTGTAAAATCCAGAAAGGCAGGACAGGCCATGGAGAACTGGGAGCCTTGTTATGCTGATGGGCGGGATGTAAATTGCCAACAACCACTCGGGAGAAGTGTATGGTGTTTCCTGAAACATCTAAAAAACAAAGCAACAGAACCTAGGGCACTTCCACTTATGGTCCTATAGCTTAGGGAAATTAAAATCAAAAAGACACAGCCACCCCAAAGTTTGGAACGGCTCTGTTTACAAGAACCTCGTCTACAGTACAAGTTCAACATCGCAGAAAGTGAAAAATGGATAAAGAAGTTGTGGTATTTACTTACAAAGCAATATCACTCAGCAATGAAATCTGTGTCATCAGGCCCTTAGCAGCACAATGAGTGGATTCAGGTATGATGATTCTAACTGAAGTAATTCACACAGAAAAAGAAACATCATAAGATATCAGTAATACATGGAATGTAAACTTGGCTACACAGGAACTGAATTACAGAACAGAACAGGGTCTCAAATTTAGAAAACCAACTTATGCTTGCATAAGGGTAAAGGTGAGTTGGGGTGCTGCATAAAACCAGAGATTGAAATGAGCACAGATAAAGTTCCTTAAGTCAAATATGGAATAGACAAGAGCTACTCCTTGCTCAACGAAATGGACTCAACACCGCATATTAAACGCCTAAGAATGTACCTGACTAGTAAGTATCTTAAAACCTATGGATTGCTATGTCTCCGAAAGAGAATCAAGCATGTGTACAGGGGCATAAACGCAGCAGTGATAGGATTGGAGAGGTTCGGTGAGCAAATGAAGACCCTTTGAAGTCATATTGCATGGTACCCATTCCACGGGTTTCAACTACCCAGGTTTAAGGTATTCTTCCTTCAGCTAAAACATGCATGTGGAACCTAGAGTATGATCAACCATGTGATCGGGAGATGTGTTCAAATATGTCTCAGTTTTCCTCCCCTGGTACTCGGGTGCAACATTCCAGACGCTTTACTAACACTCTCCCCAATTGCAGAGTCAGTCCCTTTAACCTCCTGTTTGGCCCAGTTTGCAATTTCTGCGGAAGATGAACAGGAATAGCGAGAACCAATGAGAGGCTAGCTGGAGGTGTCTGGACGGGCAAATTTAACTCTCATTTCCCACCAGGAAGAGGAATTAACCAAAGGCTCAGCGTGCCGGGCCGGAACCAGATTAGGGCCTGAAGCCATCCTGCGGTGTTGCGGCCAGGTCACAAGAAAGCGAGTTGAAGAAAGGAGCTCAGGGGCACTGTAATTCACAAACCTGCAGAGTTATAAATGACAGCTATCGTCCAAAAATAGACTGAAGTAAGGCTGCCAAGAGGACTTGAAAGCGGGGCAGAATTGCAGGAAACCGATTTCAGGAGGTAGACTGGAATTGCATTGAAAGCATAGGAAAAGAGGCAGAACGTCCACAATGATGCACTTGGCCAAAAAGGGCGTATGCGTTTTTTCCTGAATATATTCAGGAAAAAACGCATACGCCCTTTTTGGCCAACCAAGCAAGCTTGCAAAGGAAATCTGCACTACAATGAAGTCTCACTTCCCCCCGGTCAAAAGGGCCATCTGAAAAAAGTGTAAAATCCAGAAAGGCAGGACAGGCCATGGAGAACTGGGAGCCTTGTTATGCTGATGGGCGGGATGTAAATTGCCAACAGACACTCGGGAGAGGTGTATGGTGTTTCCTGAAACATCTAAAAAACAAAGCAACAGAGCCTAGGGCACTGCCACTTATGGTCCTATAGCTTAGGGAAATTAAAATCAAAAAGACACAGCCACCCCAAAGTTTGGGACGCCTCTGTTTACAAGAACCTCGTTTACAGTACAAGTTCAACATCGCAGAAAGTGAAAAATGGATAAAGAAGTTGTGGTATTTACTTACAAAGCAATATCACTCAGCAATGAAATCTATGTCATCAGGCCCTTTGCATCACAATGAGTGGATTCAGGTATGATGACTCTAACTGAAATAAGTCACACAGAAAAAGAAACATCATAAGATATCAGTAATACACGGAATGTAAACTTGGCTACACAGGAACTGAATTACAGAACAGAACAGGGTCTCAAATTTAGAAAACCAACTTATGCTTGCTTAAGGGTAAAGGTGAGTTGGGGTGCTGCATAAAACCAGAGATTGAAATGAGCACAGATAAAGTTCCTTAAGTCAAATATGGAATAGACAAGAGCTACTCCTTGCTCAACGAAATGGACTCAACACCGCATATTAAACGCCTAAGAATGTACCTGACTAGTAAGTATCGTAAAACCTATGGATTGCTATGTCTCCAAAAGAGAATCAAGCATGTGTACAGGGGCATAAACGCAGCAGTGATAGGATTGGAGAGGTTCGGTGAGCAAATGAAGACCCTTTGAAGTCATATTGCATGGTACCCATTCCACGGGTCTCAAGTCTCCAGGTTTAAGGTATTCTTCCTTCAGCTAAAACATGCATGTGGAACCCAAGTATGATCAACCATGTGAACGGGAGACGTGTTCAAATATGTCTCAGTTTTCCTCCCCTGGTACTCGGGTGCAACATTCCAGACGCTTTACTAACACTCTCCCCACTTGGAGAGTCAGCGCATTTAACCTCCTGTTTGGCCCAGTTTGCAATTTCTGCGGAAGATGAACAGGAATAGCGAGAAGCAATGAGAGGCTAGCTGGAGGTGTCTGGACGGGCAAATTTAACTCTCATTTCCCACCAGGAAGAGGAAATAACCAAAGGCTCAGCATGCCGTACCGGAACGAGATTAGGGCCTGAAGCCATCCTGCGGTGTTGCGGCCAGCTCAAAAGAAAGCGAGTTGAAGAAAGGAGCTCAGGGGCACTGTAATTCACAAACCTGCAGAGTTATAAATGACAGCTATCGTCCAAAAATAGACTGAAGTAAGGCTGCCAAGAGGACTTGAAAGCGGGGCAGAATTGCAGGAAACCGATTTCAGGA
This sequence comes from Stenella coeruleoalba, assembly GCF_951394435.1. Lineage (NCBI taxonomy): Eukaryota > Metazoa > Chordata > Mammalia > Artiodactyla > Delphinidae > Stenella > Stenella coeruleoalba. The sequence continues at coordinate 927,180 of NW_027646328.1, forward strand.
GGTAGACTGGAATTGCATTGAAAGCATAGGAAAAGAGGCAGAACGTCCACAATGATGCACTTGGCCAAAAAGGGCGTATTCGTTTTTTCCTGAATATATTCAGGAAAAAACGCATACGCCCTTTTTGGCCAACCAAGCAAGCTTGCAAAGGAAATCTGCACTACAATGAAGTCTCACTTCCCCCCGGTCAAAAGGGCCATCTGAAAAAAGTGTAAAATCCAGAAAGGCAGGACAGGCCATGGAGAACTGGGAGCCTTGTTATGCTGATGGGCGGGATGTAAATTGCCAACAGACACTCGGGAGAAGTGTATGGTGTTTCCTGAAACATCTAAAAAACAAAGCAACAGAGCCTAGGGCACTGCCACTTATGGTCCTATAGCTTAGGGAAATTAAAATCAAAAAGACACAGCCACCCCAAAGTTTGGGACGCCTCTGTTTACAAGAACCTCGTTTACAGTACAAGTTCAACATCGCAGAAAGTGAAAAATGGATAAAGAAGTTGTGGTATTTACTTACAAAGCAATATCACTCAGCAATGAAATCTATGTCATCAGGCCCTTTGCATCACAATGAGTGGATTCAGGTATGATGATTCTAACTGAAATAAGTCACAGAGAAAAAGAAACATCATAAGATATCAGTAATACACGGAATGTAAACTTGGCTACACAGGAACTGAATTACAGAACAGAACAGGGTCTCAAATTTAGAAAACCAACTTATGCTTGCTTAAGGGTAAAGGTGAGTTGGGGTGCTGCGTAAAACCAGAGATTGAAATGAGCACAGATAAAGTTCCTTAAGTCAAATATGAAATAGACAAGAGATACTCCTTGCTCAACGAAATGGACTCAACACCGCATATTAAACGCCTAAGAATGTACCTGACTAGTAAGTATCGTAAAACCTATGGATTGCTATGTCTCCAAAAGAGAATCAAGCATGTGCACAGGGGCATAAACGCAGCAGTGATAGGATTGGAGAGGTTCGGTGAGCAAATGAAGACCCTTTGAAGTCATATTGCATGGTACCCATTCCACGGGTCTCAACTCTCCAGGTTTAAGGTATTCTTCCTTCAGCTAAAACATGCATGTGGAACCCAAGTATGATCAACCATGTGAACGGGAGACGTGTTCAAATATGTCTCAGTTTTCCTCCCCTGGTACTCGGGTGCAACATTCCAGACGCTTTACTAACACTCTCCCCACTTGGAGAGTCAGCGCCTTTAACCTCCTGTTTGGCCCAGTTTGCAATTTCTGCGGAAGATGAACAGGAATAGCGAGAACCAATGAGAGGCTAGCTGGAGGTGTCTGGACGGGCAAATTTAACTCTCATTTCCCACCAGGGAGAGGAATTAACCAAAGGCTCAGCATGCCGGGCCGGAACCAGATTAGGGCCTGAAGCCATCCTGCGGTGTTGCGGCCAGGTCACAAGAAAGCGAGTTGAAGAAAGGAGCTAAGGGGCACTGTAATTCACAAACCTGCAGAGTTATAAATGACAGCTATCGTCCAAAAATAGACTGAAGTAAGGCTGCCAAGAGGACTTGAAAGCGGGGCAGAATTGCAGGAAACCGATTTCAGGAGGTAGACTGGAATTGCATTGAAAGCATAGGAAAAGAGGCAGAACGTCCACAATGATGCACTTGGCCAAAAAGGGCGTATGCGTTTTTTCCTGAATATATTCAGGAAAAAACGCATACGCCCTTTTTGGCCAACCAAGCAAGCTTGCAAAGGAAATCTGCACTACAATGAAGTCTCACTTCCCCCCGGTCAAAAGGGCCATCTGAAAAAATTGTAAAATCCAGAAAGGCAACAGGCCATTGAGAACTGGGAACCTTGTTATGCTGATGGGCGGGATGTAAATTGCCAACAGACACTTGGGAGAAGTGTATGGTGTTTCCTGAAACATCTAAAAAACAAAGCAACAGAGCCTAGGGCACTTCCACTTATGGTTCTATAGCTTAGGGAAATTAAAATCAAAAAGACACAGCCACCCCAAAGTTTGGAACGGCTCTGTTTACAAGAACCTCGTTTACAGTACAAGTTCAACATCGCAGAAAGTGAAAAATGGATAAAGAAGTTGTGGTATTTACTTACAAAGCAATATCACTCAGCAATGAAATCTATGTCATCAGGCCCTTTGCATCACAATGAGTGGATTCAGGAATGATGATTCTAACTGAAATAAGTCACACAGAAAAAGAAACATCATAAGATATCAGTAATACACGGAATGTAAACTTGGCTACACAGGAACTGAATTACAGAACAGAACAGGGTCTCAAATTTAGAAAACCAACTTATGCTTGCTTAAGGGTAAAGGTGAGTTGGGGTGCTACATAAAACCAGAGATTGAAATGAGCACAGATAAAGTTCCTTAAGTCAAATATGAAATAGACAAGAGCTACTCCTTGCTCAACGAAATGGACTCAACACCGCATATTAAACGCCTAAGAATGTACCTGACTAGTAAGTATCGTAAAACCTATGGATTGCTATGTCTCCAAAAGAGAATCAAGCATGTGTACAGGGGCATAAACGCAGCAGTGATAGGATTGGAGAGGTTCGGTGAGCAAATGAAGACCCTTTGAAGTCATATTGCATGGTACCCATTCCACGGGTCTCAACTCTCCAGGTTTAAGGTATTCTTCCTTCAGCTAAAACATGCATGTGGAACCCAAGTATGATCAACCATGTGAACGGGAGACGTGTTCAAATATGTCTCAGTTTTCCTCCCCTGGTACTCGGGTGCAACATTCCAGACGCTTTACTAACACTCTCCCCACTTGGAGAGTCAGCGCCTTTAACCTCCTGTTTGGCCCAGTTTGCAATTTCTGCGGAAGATGAACAGGAATAGCGAGAACCAATGAGAGGCTAGCTGGAGGTGTCTAGACGGGCAAAATTAACTCTCATTTCCCACCAGGAAGAGGAATTAACCAAAGGCTCAGCATGCCGGGCCGGAACCAGATTAGGGCCTGAAGCCATCCTGCGGTGTTGCGGCCAGGTCACAAGAAAGCGAGTTGAAGAAAGGAGCTCAGGGGCACTGTAATTCACAAACCTGCAGAGTTATAAATGACAGCTATCGTCCAAAAATAGACTGAAGTAAGGCTGCCAAGAGGACTTGAAAGCGGGGCAGAATTGCAGGAAACCGATTTCAGGAGGTAGACTGGAATTGCATTGAAAGCATAGGAAAAGAGGCAGAACGTCCACAATGATGCACTTGGCCAAAAAGGGCGTATGCGTTTTTTCCTGAATATATTCAGGAAAAAACGCATACGCCCTTTTTGGCCAACCAAGCAAGCTTGCAAAGGAAATCTGCACTACAATGAAGTCTCACTTCCCCCCGGTCAAAAGGGCCATCTGAAAAACGTGTAAAATCCAGAAAGGCAGGACAGGCCATGGAGAACTGGGAGCCTTGTTATGCTGATGGGCGGGATGTAAATTGCCAACAGACACTTGGGAGAAGTGTATGGTGTTTCCTGAAACATCTAAAAAACAAAGCAACAGAGCCTAGGGCACTGCCACTTATGGTCCTATAGCTTAGGGAAATTAAAATCAAAAAGACACAGCCACCCCAAAGTTTGGGACGCCTCTGTTTACAAGAACCTCGTTTACAGTACAAGTTCAACATCGCAGAAAGTGAAAAATGGATAAAGAAGTTGTGGTATTTACTTACAAAGCAATATCACTCAGCAATGAAATCTATGTCATCAGGCCCTTAGCATCACAATGAGTGGATTCAGGTATGATGATTCTAACTGAAATAAGTCACACAGAAAAAAAACATCATAAAATATCAGTAATACACGGAATGTAACCTTGGCTACACAGGAACTGAATTACAGAACAGAACAGGGTCTCAAATTTAGAAAACCAACTTATGCTTGCTTAAGGGTAAAGGTGAGTTGGGGTGCTGCATAAAACCAGAGATTGGAATGAGCACAGATAAAGTTCCTTAAGTCAAATATGGAATAGACAAGAGCTACTCCTTGCTCAACGAAATGGACTCAACACCGCATATTAAACGCCTAAGAATGTACCTGACTAGTAAATATCGTAAAACCTATGGATTGCTATGTCTCCAAAAGAGAATCAAGCATGTGTACAGGGGCATAAACGCAGCAGTGATAGGATTGGAGAGGTTCGGTGAGCAAATGAAGACCCTTTGAAGTCATATTTCATGGTACCCATTACACGGGTCTCAACTCTCCAGGTTTAAGGTATTCTTCCTTCAGCTAAAACATGCATGTGGAACCCAAGTATGATCAACCATGTGAACGGGAGACATGTTCAAATATGTCTCAGTTTTCCTCCCCTGGTACTCGGGTGCAACATTCCACACGCTTTACTAACACTCTCCCCACTTGGAGAGTCAGCGCCTTTAACCTCCTGTTTGGCCCAGTTTGCAATTTCTGCGGAAGATGAACAGGAATAGCGAGAACCAAAGAGAGGCTAGCTGGAGGTGTCTCGACGGGCAAATTATTCCTGAATATATTCAGGAAAAAACGCATACGCCCTTTTTGGCCAACCAAGCAAGCTTGCAAAGGAAATCTGCACTACAATGAAGTCTCACTTCCCCCCGGTCAAAAGGGCCATCTGAAAAAAGTGTAAAATCCAGAAAGGTAGGACAGGCCATGGAGAACTGGGAGCCTTGTTATGCTGATGGGCGGGATGTAAATTGCCAACAGACACTCGGGAGAAGTGTATGGTGTTTCCTGAAACATCTAAAAAACAAAGCAACAGAGCCTAGGGCACTGCCACTTATGGTCCTATAGCTTAGGGAAATTAAAATCAAAAAGACACAGCCACCCCAAAGTTTGGGACGCCTCTGTTTACAAGAACCTCGTTTACAGTACAAGTTCAACATCGCAGAAAGTGAAAAATGGATAAAGAAGTTGTGGTATTTACTTACAAAGCAATATCACTCAGCAATGAAATCTATGTCATCAGGCCCTTAGCATCACAATGAGTGGATTCAGGTATGATGATTCTAACTGAAATAAGTCACACAGAAAAAGAAACATCATAAGATATCAGTAATACACGGAATGTAAACTTGGCTACACAGGAACTGAATTACAGAACAGAACAGGGTCTCAAATTTAGAAAACCAACTTATGCTTGCTTAAGGGTAAAGGTGAGTTGGGGTGCTGCATAAAACCAGAGATTGAAATGAGCACAGATAAAGTTCCTTAAGTCAAATATGGAATAGACAAGAGCTACTCCTTGCTCAACGAAATGGACTCAACACCGCATATTAAACGCCTAAGAATGTACCTGACTAGTAAGTATCGTAAAACCTATGGATTGCTATGTCTCCAAAAGAGAATCAAGCATGTGTACAGGGGCATAAACGCAGCAGTGATAGGATTGGAGAGGTTCGGTGAGCAAATGAAGACCCTTTGAAGTCATATTGCATGGTACCCATTCCACGGGTCTCAACTCTCCAGGTTTAAGGTATTCTTCCTTCAGCTAAAACATGCATGTGGAACCCAAGTATGATCAACCATGTGAACGGGAGACGTGTTCAAATATGTCTCAGTTTTCCTCCCCTGGTACTCGGGTGCAACATTCCAGACGCTTTACTAACACTCTCCCCACTTGGAGAGTCACCGCCTTTAACCTCCTGTTTGGCCCAGTTTGCAATTTCTGCGGAAGATGAACAGGAATAGCGAGAACCAATGAGAGGCTAGCTGGAGGTGTCTGGACGGGCAAATTATTCCTGAATATATTCAGGAAAAAACGCATACGCCCTTTTTGGCCAACCAAGCAAGCTTGCAAAGGAAATCTGCACTACAATGAAGTCTCACTTCCCCCCGGTCAAAAGGGCCATCTGAAAAAAGTGTAAAATCCGGAAAGGCAGGACAGGCCATGGAGAACTGGGAGCCTTGTTATGCTGATGGGCGGGATGTAAATTGCCAACAGACACTCGGGAGAAGTGTATGGTGTTTCCTGAAACATCTAAAAAACAAAGCAACAGAGCCTAGGGCACTGCCGCTTAAGGTCCTATAGCTTAGGGAAATTAAAATCAAAAAGACACAGCCACCCCAAAGTTTGGGACACCTCTGTTTACAAGAACCTCGTTTACAGTACAAGTTCAACATCGCAGAAAGTGAAAAATGGATAAAGAAGTTGTGGTATTTACTTACAAAGCAATATCACTCAGCAATGAAATCTATGTCATCAGGCCCTTAGCATCACAATGAGTGGATTCAGGTATGATGATTCTAACTGAAATAAGTCACACAGAAAAAGAAACATCATAAGATATCAGTAATACACAGAATGAAAACTTGGCTACACAGGAACTGAATTACAGAACAGAACAGGGTCTCAAATTTAGAAAACCAACTTATGCTTGCTTAAGGGGAAAGGTGAGTTGGGGTGCTGCATAAAACCAGAGATTGAAATGAGCACAGATAAAGTTCCTTAAGTCAAATATGGAATAGACAAGAGCTACTCCTTGCTCAACGAAATGGACTCAACACCGCATATTAAACGCCTAAGAATGTACCTGACTAGTAAGTATTGTAAAACCTATGGATTGCTATGTCTCCAAAAGAGAATCAAGCATGTGTACAGGGGCATAAACGCAGCAGTGATAGGATTGGAGAGGTTCGGTGAGCAAATGAAGACCCTTTGAAGTCATATTGCATGGTACCCATTCCACAGGTCTCAACTCTCCAGGTTTAAGGTATTCTTCCTTCAGCTAAAACATGCATGTGGAACCCAAGAATGATCAACCATGTGAACGGGAGACGTGTTCAAATATGTCTCAGTTTTCCTCCCCTGGTACTCGGGTGCAACATTCCAGACGCTTTACTAACACTCTCCCCACTTGGAGAGTCAGCGCCTTTAACCTCCTGTTTGGCCCAGTTTGCAATTTCTGCGGAAGATGAACAGGAATAGCGAGAACCAATGAGAGGGTAGCTGGAGGTGTCTGGACGGGCAAATTTAACTCTCATTTCCCACCAGGAAGAGGAAATAACCAAAGGCTCAGCGTGCCGTACCGGAACCAGATTAGGGCCTGAAGCCATCCTGCGGTGTGGCGGCCAGCTCAAAAGAAAGCGAGTTGAAGAAAGGAGCTCAGGGGCACTGTAATTCACAAACCTGCAGAGTTATAAATGACAGCTATCGTCCAAAAATAGACTGAAGTAAGGCTGCCAAGAGGACTTGAAAGCGGGGCAGAATTGCAGGAAACCGATTTCAGGAGGTAGACTGGAATTGCATTGAAAGCATAGGAAAAGAGGCAGAACGTCCACAATGATGCACTTGGCCAAAAAGGGCGTATGCGTTTTTTCCTGAATATATTCAGGAAAAAACGCATACGCCCTTTTTGGCCAACCAAGCAAACTTGCAAAGGAAATCTGCACTACAATGAAGTCTCACTTCCCCCCGGTCAAAAGGGCCATCTGAAAAAAGTGTAAAATCCAGAAAGGCAGGACAGGCCATGGAGAACTGGGAGCCTTGTTATGCTGATGGGCGGGATGTAAATTGCCAACAACCACTCGGGAGAAGTGTATGGTGTTTCCTGAAACATCTAAAAAACAAAGCAACAGAACCTAGGGCACTTCCACTTATGGTCCTATAGCTTAGGGAAATTAAAATCAAAAAGACACAGCCACCCCAAAGTTTGGAACGGCTCTGTTTACAAGAACCTCGTTTACAGTACAAGTTCAACATCGCAGAAAGTGAAAAATGGATAAAGAAGTTGTGGTATTTACTTACAAAGAAATATCACTCAGCAATGAAATCTGTGTCATCAGGCCCTTAGCAGCACAATTAGTGGATTCAGGTATGATGATTCTAACTGAAGTAAGTCACACAGAAAAAGAAACATCATAAGATATCAGTAATACACGGAATGTAAACTTGGCTACACAGGAACTGAATTACAGAACAGAACAGGGTCTCAAATTTGGAAAACCAACTTATGCTTGCTTAAGGGGAAAGGTGAGTTGGGGTGCTGCATAAAACCAGAGATTGAAATGAGCACAGATAAAGTTCCTTAAGTCAAATATGGAATAGACAAGAGCTACTCCTTGCTCAAAGAAATGGACTCAACACCGCATATTAAACGCCTAAGAATGTACCTGACTAGTAAGTATCTTAAAACCTATGGATTGCTATGTCTCCGAAAGAGAATCAAGCATGTGTACAGGGGCATAAACGCAGCAGTGATAGGATTGGAGAGGTTCGGTGAGCAAATGAAGACCCTTTGAAGTCATATTGCATGGTACCCATTACACGGGTCTTAACTCTCCAGGTTTAAGGTATTCTTCCTTCAGCTAAAACATGCATGTGGAACCCAAGTATGATCAACCATGTGAACGGGAGACGTGTTCAAATATGTCTCAGTTTTCCTCCCCTGGTACTCGGGTGCAACATTCCAGACGCTTTACTAACACTCTCCCCACTTGGAGAGTCAGCGCCTTTAACCTCCTGTTTGGCCCAGTTTGCAATTTCTGCGGGAGATGAACAGGAATAGCGAGAACCAATGAGAGACTAGCTGGAGGTGTCTGGACGGGCAAATTTAACTCTCATTTCCCACCAGGTAGAGGAAATAACGAAAGGCTCAGCGTGCCGTGCCGGAACCAGATTATGGCCTGAAGCCATCCTGCGGTGTTGCGGCCAGGTCACAAGAAAGCGAGTTGAAGAAAGGAGCTCAGGGGCACTGTAATTCACAAACCTGCAGAGTTATAAATGACAGCTATCATCCAAAAATAGACGGAAGTAAGGCTGCCAAGAGGACTTGAAAGCAGGGCAGAATTGCAGGAAACCGATTTCAGGAGGTAGACTGGAATTGCATTGAAAGCATAGGAAAAGAGGCAGAACGTCCACAATGATGCACGTGGCCAAAAAGGGCGTATGCGTTTTTTCCTGAATATATTCAGGAAAAAACGCATACGCCCTTTTTGGCCAACCAAGCAAGCTTGCAAAGGAAATCTGCACTACAATGAAGTCTCACTTCCCCCCGGTCAAAAGGGCCATCTGAAAAAAGTGTAAAATCCAGAAAGGCAGGACAGGCCATGGAGAACTGGGAGCCTTGTTATGCTGATGGGCGGGATGTAAATTGCCAACAACCACTCGGGAGAAGTGTATGGTGTTTCCTGAAACATCTAAAAAACAAAGCAACAGAACGTAGGGCACTTCCACTTATGGTCCTATAGCTTAGGGAAATTAAAATCAAAAAGACACAGCCACCCCAAAGTTTGGAACGGCTCTGTTTACAAGAACCTCGTTTACAGTACAAGTTCAACATCGCAGAAAGTGAAAAATGGATAAAGAAGTTGTGGTATTTACTTACAAAGCAATATCACTCAGCAATGAAATCTGTGTCATCAGGCCCTTAGCAGCACAATGAGTGGATTCAGGTATGATGATTCTAACTGAAGTAAGTCACACAGAAAAAGAAACATCATAAGATATCAGTAATACAGGGAATGGAAACTTGGCTACACAGGAACTGAATTACAGAACAGAACAGGGTCTCAAATTTAGAAAAACAACTTATGCTTGCTTAAGGGTAAAGGTGAGTTGGGGTGCTGCATAAAACCAGAGATTGAAATGAGCACAGATAAAGTTCCTTAAGCCAAATATGGAATAGACAAGAGCTACTCCTTGCTCAACGAAATGGACTCAACATCCCATATTAAACGCCTAAGAATGTTCCTGACTAGTAAGTATCTTAAAACCTATGGATTGCTATGTCTCCGAAAGAGAATCAAGCATGTGTACAGGGGCATAAACGCAGCAGTGATAGGATTGGAGAGGTTCGGTGAGCAAATGAAGACCCTTTGAAGTAATATTGCATGGTACCCATTCCACGGGTTTCAACTACCCAGGTTTTAGGTATTCTTCCTTCAGCTAAAACATGCATGTGGAACCCAAGTATGATCAACCATGTGATCGGGAGACGTGTTCAAATATGTCTCAGTTTTCCTCCCCTGGTACTCGGGTGCAACATTCCAGACGCTTTACTAACACTCTCCCCACTTGGAGAGTCAGCGCCTTTAACCTCCTGTTTGGCACAGTTTGCAATTTCTGCGGAAGATGAACAGGAATAGCGAGAACCAATGAGAGGCTAGCTGGAGGTGTCTGGACGGGCAAATTTAACTCTCATTTCCCACCAGGAAGAGGAAATAACCAAAGGCTCAGCGTGCCGTACCGGAACCAGATTAGGGCCTGAAGCCATCCTGTGGTGTTGCGGCCAGGTCACAAGAAAGCGAGTTGAAGAAAGGAGCTCAGGGGCACTGTAATTCACAAACCTGCAGAGTTATAAATGACAGCTATCGTCCAAAAATATACTGAAGTAAGGCTGCCAAGAGGACTTCAATGCGGGGCAGAATTGCAGGAAACCGATTTCAGGAGGTAGACTGGAATTGCATTGAAAGCATAGGAAAAGAGGCAGAACGTCCACAATGATGCACTTGGCCAAAAAGGGCCTATGCGTTTTTTCCTGAATATATTCAGGAAAAAACGCATACGCCCTTTTTGGCCAACCAAGCAAGCTTGCAAAGGAAATCTGCACTACAATGAAGTCTCACTTCCCCCCGGTCAAAAGGGCCATCTGAAAAAAGTGTAAAATCCAGAAAGGCAGGACAGGCCATGGAGAACTGGGAGCCTTGTTATGCTGATGGGCGGGATGTAAATTGCCAACAACCACTCGGGAGAAGTGTATGGTGTTTCCTGAAACATCTAAAAAACAAAGCAACAGAACCTAGGGCACTTCCACTTATGGTCCTATAGCTTAGGGAAATTAAAATCAAAAAGACACAGCCACCCCAAAGTTTGGAACGGCTCTGTTTACAAGAACCTCATTTACAGTACAAGTTCAAAATCGCAGAAAGTGAAAAATGGATAAAGAAGTTGTGGTATTTACTTACAAAGCAATATCACTCAGCAATGAAATCTGTGTCATCAGGCCCTTAGCAGCACAATGAGTGGATTCAGGTATGATGATTCTAACTGAAGTAAGTCACACAGAAAAAGAAACATCATAAGATATCAGTAATACACGGAATGTAAACTTGGCTACACAGGAACTGAATTACAGAACAGAACAGGGTCTCAAATTTAGAAAACCAACTTATGCTTGCTTAAGGGTAAAGGTGAGTTGGGGTGCTGCATAAAACCAGAGATTGAAATGAGCACAGATAAAGTTCCTTAAGTCAAATATGGAATAGACAAGAGCTACTCCTTGCTCAACGAAATGGACTCAACACCGCATATTAAACGCCTAAGAATGTACCTGACTAGTAAGTATCGTAAAACCTATGGATTGCTATGTCTCCGAAAGAGAATCAAGCATGTGTACAGGGGCATAAACGCAGCAGTGATAGGATTGGAGAGGTTCGGTGAGCAAATGAAGACCCTTTGAAGTCATATTGCATGGTACCCATTCCACGGGTCTCAACTCTCCAGGTTTAAGGTATTCTTCCTTCAGCTAAAACATGCATGTGGAACCCAAGTATGATCAACCATGTGAACGGGAGACGTGTTCAAATATGTCTCAGTTTTCCTCCCCTGGTACTCGGGTGCAACATTCCAGACGCTTTACTAACACTCTCCCCACTTGGAGAGTCAGCGCCTTTAACCTCCTGTTTGGCCCAGTTTGCAATTTCTGCGGAAGATGAACAGGAATAGCGAGAACCAATGAGAGACTAGCTGGAGGTGTCTGGACGGGCAAATTTAACTCTCATTTCCCACCAGGAAGAGGCATTAACCAAAGGCTCAGCGTGCCGTGCCGGAACCAGATTAGGGCCTGAAGCCATCATGCGGTGTTGCGGCCAGGTCACAAGAAAGCGAGTTGAAGAAAGGAGCTCAGGGGCACTGTAATTCACAAACCTGCAGAGTTATAAATGACAGCTATCGTCCAAAAATAGACTGAAGTAAGGCTGCCAAGAGGACTTGAAAGCGGGGCAGAATTGCAGGAAACCGATTTCAGGAGGTAGACTGGAATTGCATTGAAAGCATAGGAAAAGAGGCAGAACGTCCACAATGATGCACTTGGCCAAAAAGGGCGTATGCGTTTTTTCCTGAATATATTCAGGAAAAAACGCATACGCCCTTTTTGGCCAACCAAGCAAGCTTGCAAAGGAAATCTGCACTACAATGAAGTCTCACTTCCCCCCGGTCAAAAGGGCCATCTGAAAAAAGTGTAAAATCCAGAAAGGCTACAGGCCATTGAGAACTGGGAGCCTTGTTATGCTGATGGGCGGGATGTAAATTGCCAACAGACACTTGGGAGAAGTGTATGGTGTTTCCTGAAACATCTAAAAAACAAAGCAACAGAGCCTAGGGCACTTCCACTTATGGTCCTATAGCTTAGGGAAATTAAAATCAAAAAGACACAGCCACCCCAAAGTTTGGAACGGCTCTGTTTACAAGAACCTCGTTTACAGTACAAGTTCAACATCGCAGAAAGTGAAAAACGGATAAAGAACTTGTGGTACTTACGTACAATGCAGTATCACTCAGCAATGAAATCTATGTCATCAGGCCCGTAGCAGCATAATGAGTAGATTCAGGTACGATGATTCTAACTGAAATAAGTCACACAGAAAAAGAAACATCATAAGATATCAGTAATACACGGAATGTAAACTTGGCTACACAGGAACTGAATTCCAAAACAGAACAGGTTCTCAAATTTAGAAAACCAACTTATGCTTGCTTAAGGGGAAAGGTGAGTTGGGTTGCTGCATAAAACCAGAGATTGAAATGAGCACAGATAAAGTTCCTTAAGCCAAATATGTTATAGACAAGAGCTACTCCTTGCTCAACGAAATGGACTCAACACCGCATATTAAACGCCTAAGAATGTACCTGACTAGTAAGTATCTTAAAACCTATGGATTGCTATGTCTCCGAAAGAGAATCAAGCATGTGTACAGGGGCATAAACGCAGCAGTGATAGGATTGGAGAGGTTCGGTGAGCAAATGAAGACCCTTTGAAGTCATATTGCATGGTACCCATTCCACGGGTTTCAACTACCCAGGTTTTAGGTATTCTTCCTTCAGCTAAAACATGCATGTGGAACCCAGAGTATGATCAACCATGTGATCGGGAGACGTGTTCAAATATGTCTCAGTTTTCCTCCCCTGGTACTCGGGTGTAACATTCCAGACGCTTTACTAACACTCTCCCCACTTGGAGACTCAGCGCCTTTAACCTCCTGTTTGGCCCAGTTTGCAATTTCTGCGGAAGATGAACAGGAATAGCGAGAACCAATGAGAGGCTAGCTGGAGGTGTCTGGACGGGCAAATTTAACTCTCATTTCCCACCAGGAAGAGGAAATAACCAAAGGCTCAGCGTGCCGTGCCGGAACCAGATTAGGGCCTGAAGCCATCCTGCGGTGTTGCGGCCAGGTCACAAGAAAGCGAGTTGAAGAAAGGAGCTCAGGGGCACTGTAATTCACAAACCTGCAGAGTTATAAATGACAGCTATCGTCCAAAAATACACTGAAGTAAGGCTGCCAAGAGGACTTGAAAGCGGGGCAGAATTGCAGGAAACCGAGTTCAGGAGGTAGACTGGAATTGCATTGAAAGCATAGGAAAAGAGGCAGAACGTCCACAATGATGCACTTGGCCAAAAAGGGCGTATGCGTTTTTTCCTGAATATATTCAGTAAAAAACGCATACGCCCTTTTTGGCCAACCAAGCAAGCTTGCAAAGGAAATCTGCACTACAATGAAGTCTCACTTCCCCCCGGTCAAAAGGGCCATCTGAAAAAAGTGTAAAATCCAGAAAGGCAGGACAGGCCATGGAGAACTGGGAGCCTTGTTATGCTGATGGGCGGGATGTAAATTGCCAACAACCACTCGGGAGAAGTGTATGGTGTTTCCTGAAACATCTAAAAAACAAAGCAACAGAACCTAGGGCACTTCCACTTATGGTCCTATAGCTTAGGGAAATTAAAATCAAAAAGACACAGCCACCCCAAAGTTTGGAACGGCTCTGTTTACAAGAACCTCGTTTACAGTACAAGTTCAACATCGCAGAAAGTGAAAAATGGATAAAGAAGTTGTGGTATTTACTTACAAAGCAATATCACTCAGCAATGAAATCTGTGTCATCAGGCCCTTAGCAGCACAATGAGTGGATTCAGGTATGATGATTCTAACTGAAGTAAGTCACACAGAAAAAGAAACATCATAAGATATCAGTAATACACGGAATGTAAACTTGGCTACACAGGAACTGAATTACCGAACAGAACAGGGTCTCAAATTTAGAAAACCAACTTATGCTTGCTTAAGGGTAAAGGTGAGTTGGGGTGCTGCATAAAACCAGAGATTGAAATGAGCACAGATAAAGTTCCTTAAGCCAAATATGGAATAGACAAGAGCTACTCCTTGCTCAACGAAATGGACTCAACACCGCATATTAAACACCTAAGAATGTACCTGACTTGTAAGTATCTTAAAACCTATGGATTGCTATGTCTCCGAAAGAGAATCAAGCATGTGTACAGGGGCATAAACGCAGCAGTGATAGGATTGGAGAGGTGCGGTGAGCAAATGAAGACCCTTTGAAGTCATATTGCATGGTACCCATTCCACGGGTTTCAACTACCCAGGTTTAAGGTATTCTTCCTTCAGCTAAAACATGCATGTGGAACCTAGAGTATGATCAACCATGTGATCGGGAGACGTGTTCAAATATGTCTCAGTTTTCCTCCCCTGGTACTCGGGTGCAACATTCCAGACGCTTTACTAACACTCTCCCCACTTGGAGAGTCAGTCCCTTTAACCTCCTGTTTGGCCCAGTTTGCAATTTCTGCGGAAGATGAACAGGAATAGCGAGAACCAATGAGAGACTAGCTGGAGGTGTCTGGACGGGCAAATTTAACTCTCATTTCCCACCAGGAAGAGGAATTAACCAAAGGCTCAGCATGCCGGGCCGGAACCAGATTAGGGCCTGAAGCCATCCTGCGGTGTTGCGGCCAGGTCACAAGAAAGCGAGTTGAAGAAAGGAGCTCAGGGGCACTGTAATTCACAAACCTGCAGAGTTATAAATGACAGCTATCGTCCAAAAATAGACTGAAGTAAGGCTGCCAAGAGGACTTGAAAGCGGGGCAGAATTGCAGGAAACCGATTTCAGGAGGTAGACTGGAATTGCATTGAAAGCATAGGAAAAAAGGCAGAACGTCCACAATGATGCACTTGGCCAAAAAGGGCGTATGCGTTTTTTCCTGAATATATTCAGGAAAAAACGCATACGCCCTTTTTGGCCAACCAAGCAAGCTTGCAAAGGAAATCTGCACTACAATGAAGTCTCACTTCCCCCCGGCCAAAAGGGCCATCTGAAAAAAGTGTAAAATCCAGAAAGGCAACAGGCCATTGAGAACGGGGTGCATTGTTATGCTGATGGGCGGGATGTAAATTGCCAACAGACACTTGGGAGAAGTGTATGGTGTTTCCTGAAACATCTAAAAAACAAAGCAACAGAGCCTAGGGCACTTCCACTTATGGTCCTATAGCTTAGGGAAATTAAAATCAAAAAGACACAGCCACCCCAAAGTTTGGAACGGCTCTGTTTACAAGAACCTCGTTTACAGTACAAGTTCAACATCGCAGAATGTGAAAAATGGATAAAGAAGTTGTGGTATTTACTTACAAAGCAATATCACTCAGCAATGAAATCTGTGTCATCAGGCCCTTAGCAGCACAATGAGTGGATTCAGGTATGATGATTCTAACTGAAATAAGTCACACAGAAAAAGAAACATCATAAGATATGAGTAATACACGGAATGGAAACTTGGCTACACAGGAACTGAATTACAGAACAGAACAGGGTCTCAAATTTAGAAAACCAACTTATGCTTGCTTAAGGGTAAAGGTGAGTTGGGGTGCTGCATAAAACCAGAGATTGAAATGAGCACAGATAAAGTTCCTTAAGCCAAATATGGAATAGACAAGAGCTACTCCTTGCTCAACGAAATGGACTCAACACCCCATATTAAACGCCTAAGAATGTACCTGACTAGTAAGTATCTTAAAACCTATGGATTGCTATGTCTCCGAAAGAGAATAAAGCATGTGTACAGGGGCATAAACGCAGCAGTGATAGGATTGGAGAGGTTCGGTGAGCAAATGAAGACCCTTTGAAGTCATATTGCATGGTACCCATTCCACGGGTTTCAACTACCCAGGTTTAAGGTATTCTTCCTTCAGCTAAAACATGCATGTGGAACCTAGAGTATGATCAACCATGTGATCGGGAGACGTGTTCAAATATGTCTCAGTTTTCCTCCCCTGGTACTCGGGTGCAACATTCCAGACGCTTTACTAACACTCTCCCCACTTGGAGAGTCAGTCCCTTTAACCTCCTGTTTGGCCCAGTTTGCAATTTCTGCGGAAGATGAACAGGAATAGCGAGAACCAATGAGAGGCTAGCTGGAGGTGTCTGGACGGGCAAATTTAACTCTCATTTCCCACCAGGAAGAGGAATTAACCAAAGGCTCAGCGTGCCGTGCCGGAACCAGATTAGGGCCTGAAGCCATCCTGCGGTGTTGCGGCCAGGTCACAAGAAAGTAAGTTGAAGAAAGGAGCTCAGGGGCACTGTAATGCACAAACCTGCAGAGTTATAAATGACAGCTATCGTCCAAAAATAGACTGAAGTAAGGCTGCCAAGAGGACTTGAAAGAGGGGCAGAATTGCAGGAAACCGATTTCAGGAGGTAGACTGGAATTGCATTGAAAGCATAGGAAAAGAGGCAGAACGTCCACAATGATGCACTTGGCCAAAAAGGGCGTATGCGTTTTCTCCTGAATATATTCAGGAAAAAACGCATACGCCCTTTTTGGCCAACCAAGCAAGCTTGCAAAGGAAATCTGCACTACAATGAAGTCTCACTTCCCCCCGGCCAAAAGGGCCATCTGAAAAAAGTGTAAAATCCAGAAAGGCAACAGGCCATTGAGAACTGGGAGCCTTGTTATGCTGATGGGCGGGATGTAAATTGCCAACAGACACTCGGGAGAAGTGTATGGTGATTCCTGAAACATCTAAAAAACAAAGCAACAGAGCCTAGGGCACTTCCACTTATGGTCCTATAGCTTCGGGAAATTAAAATAAAAAAGACACAGCCACCCCAAAGTTTGGAAAGGCTCTGTTTACAAGAACCTCGTTTACAGTACAAGTTCAACATCGCAGAAAGTGAAAAATGGATAAAGAAGTTGTGGTATTTACTTACAAAGCAATATCACTCAGCAATGAAATCTGTGTCATCAGGCCCTTAGCAGCACAATGAGTGGATTCAGGTATGATGATTCTAACTGAAATAAGTCACACAGAAAAAGAAACATCATAAGATATCAGTAATACACGGAATGGAAACTTGGCTACACAGGAACTGAATTACAGAACAGAACAGGGTCTCAAATTTAGAAAACCAACTTATGCTTGCTTAAGGGTAAAGGTGAGTTGGGGTGCTGCATAAAACCAGAGATTGAAATGAGCACAGATAAAGTTCCTTAAGCCAAATATGGAATAGACAAGAGCTACTCCTTGCTCAACGAAATGGACTCAACACCCCATATTAAACGCCTAAGAATGTACCTGACTAGTAAGTATCTTAAAACCTATGGATTGCTATGTCTCCGAAAGAGAATCAAGCATGTGCACAGGGGCATAAACGCAGCAGTGATAGGATTGGAGAGGTGCGGTGAGCAAATGAAGACCCTTTGAAGTCATATTGCATGGTACCCATTCCACGGGTTTCAACTACCCAGGTTTAAGGTATTCTTCCTTCAGCTAAAACATGCATGTGTAACCTAGAGTATGATCAACCATGTGATCGGGAGACGTGTTCAAATATGTCTCAGTTTTCCTCCCCTGGTACTCGGGTGCAACATTCCAGACGCTTTACTAACACTCTCCCCACTTGGAGAGTCAGTCCCTTTAACCTCCTGTTTGGCCCAGTTTGCAATTTCTGTGGAAGATGAACAGGAATAGCGAGAACCAATGAGAGGCTAGCTGGAGGTGTCTGGACGGGCAAATTTAACTCTCATTTCCCACCAGGAAGAGCAATTAACCAAAGCCTCAGCATGCCGTGCCGGAACCAGATTAGGGCCTGAAGCCATCCTGCGGTGTTGCGGCCAGGTCACAAGAAAGCGAGTTGAAGAAAGGAGCTCAGGGGCACTGTAATTCACAAACCTGCAGAGTTATAAATGACAGCTATCGTCCAAAAATAGACTGAAGTAAGGCTGCCAAGAGGACTTGAAAGCGGGGCAGAATTGCAGGAAACCGATTTCAGGAGGTAGACTGCAATTGCATTGAAAGCATAGGAAAAGAGGCAGAACGTCCACAATGATGCACTTGGCCAAAAAGGGCGTATGCATTTTTTCCTGAATATATTCAGGAAAAAACGCATACGCCCTTTTTGGCCAACCAAGCAAGCTTGCAAAGGAAATCTGCACTACAATGAAGTCTCACTTCCCCCCGGCCAAAAGGGCCATCTGAAAAAAGTGTAAAATCCAGAAAGACAACAGGCCATTGAGAACTGGGAGCCTTGTTATGCTGATGGGCGGGATGTAAATTGCCAACAGACACTTGGGAGAAGTGTATGGTGTTTCCTGAAACATCTAAAAAACAAAGCAACAGAGCCTAGGGCACTTCCACTTATGGTCCTATAGCTTAGGGAAATTAAAATCAAAAAGACACAGCCACCCCAAAGTTTGGAACGGCTCTGTTTACAAGAACCTCGTTTACAGTACAAGTTCAACATCGCAGAAAGTGAAAAATGGATAAAGAAGTTGTGGTATTTACTTACAAAGCAATATCACTCAGCAATGAAATCTGTGTCATCAGGCCCATAGCAGCACAATGAGTGGATTCAGGTATGATGATTCTAACTGAAGTAAGTCACACAGAAAAAGAAACATCATAAGATATCAGTAATACACGGAATGTAAACTTGGCTACACAGGAACTGAATTACAGAACAGAACAGGGACTCAAATTTAGAAAACCAACTTATGCTTGCTTAAGGGTAAAGGTGAGTTTGGGTGCTGCATAAGACCAGAGATTGAAATGAGCACAGATAAAGTTCCTTAAGTCAAATATGGAATAGACAAGAGCTACTCCTTGCTCAACGAAATGGACTCAACACCGCATATTAAACGCCTAAGAATGTACCTGACTAGTAAGTATCTTAAAACCTATGGATTGCTATGTCTCCGAAAGAGAATCAAGCATGTGTACAGGGGCATAAACGCAGCAGTGATAGGATTGGAGAGGTTCGGTGAGCAAATGAAGACCCTTTGAAGTCATATTGCATGGTACCCATTCCACGGGTTTCAACTACCCAGGTTTAAGGTATTCTTCCTTCAGCTAAAACATGCATGTGGAACCTAGAGTATGATCAACCATGTGATCGGGAGACGTGTTCAAATATGTCAGTTTTCGTACCCTGGTACTCGGGTGCAACATTCCAGACGCTTTACTAACACTCTCCCGACTTGGAGAGTCAGTCCCTTTAACCTCCTGTTTGGCCCAGTTTGCAATTTCTGCGGAAGATGAACAGGAATAGCGAGAACCAATGAGAGGCTAGCTGGCGGTGTCTGGATGGGCAAATTTAACTCTCATTTCCCACCAGGAAGAGGAAATAACCAAAGGCTCAGCGTGCCGTGCCGGAACCAGATTAGGGCCTGAAGCCATCCTGCGGTGTTGCGGCCAGCTCAAAAGAAAGCGAGTTGAAGAAAGGAGCTCAGGGGCACTGTAATTCACAAACCTGCAGAGTTATAAATGACAGCTATCGTCCAAAAATAGACTGAAGTAAGGCTGCCAAGAGGATTTGAAAGCGGGGCAGAATTGCAGGAAACCGATTTCAGGAGGTAGACTGGAATTGCATTGAAAGCATAGGAAAAGAGGCAGAACGTCCACAATGATGCACTTGGCCAAAAAGGGCGTATGCGTTTTTTCCTGAATATATTCAGGAAAAAACGCATACGCCCTTTTTGGCCAACCAAGCAAGCTTGCAAAGGAAATCTGCACTACAATGAAGTCTCACTTCCCCCCGGTCAAAAGGGCCATCTGAAAAACGTGTAAAATCCAGAAAGGCAGGACAGGCCATGCAGAACTGGGAGCCTTGTTATACTGATGGGCAGAATGTAAATTGCCAACAGACACTCGGGAGAAGTGTATGGTGTTTCCTGAAACATCTAAAAAACAAAGCAACAGAACCTAGGGCACTTCCACTTATGGTCCTATAGCTTAGGGAAATTAAAATCAAAAAGACACAGCCACCCCAAAGTTTGGAACGGCTCTGTTTACAAGAACCTCATTTACAGTACAAGTTCAACATCGCAGAAAGTGAAAAATGGATAAAGAAGTTGTGGTATTTACTTACAAAGCAATATCACTCAGCAATGAAATCTGTGTCATCAGGCCCTTAGCAGCACAATGAGTGGATTCAGGTATGATGATTCTAACTGAAGTAAGTCACACAGAAAAAGAAACATCATAAGATATCAGTAATACACGGAATGGAAACTTGGCTACACAGGAACTGAATTACAGAACAGAACAGGGACTCAAATTTAGAAAACCAACTTATGCTTGCTTAAGGGGAAAGGTGAGTTGGGGTGCTGCATAAAACCAGAGATTGAAATGAGCACAGATAAAGTTCCTTAAGTCAAATATGGAATAGACAAGAGCTACTCCTTGCTCAACGAAATGGACTCAACATCGCATATTAAACGCCTAAGAATGTACCTGACTAGTAAGTATCTTAAAACCTATGGATTGCTATGTCTCCGAAAGAGAATCAAGCATGTGTACAGGGACATAAACGCAGCAGTAATAGGATTGGAGAGGTTCGGTGAGCAAATGAAGACCCTTTGAAGTCATATTGCATGGTACCCATTACACGGGTCTTAACTCTCCAGGTTTAAGGTATTCTTCCTTCAGCTAAAACATGCATGTGGAACCCAAGTATGATCAACCATGTGAACGGGAGACGTGTTCAAATATGTCTCAGTTTTCCTCCCCTGGTACTCGGGTGCAACATTCCAGACGCTTTAATAACACTCTCCCCACTTGGAGAGTCAGCGCCTTTAACCTCCTGTTTGGCCCAGTTTGCAATTTCTGCGGAAGATGAACAGGAATAGCGAGAACCAATGAGAGACTAGCTGGAGGTGTCTGGACGGGCAAATTTAACTCTCATTTCCCACCAGGAAGAGGAAATAACCAAAGGCTCAGCGTGCCGTGCCGGAACCAGATTAGGGCCTGAAGCCATCCTGCGGTGTTGCGGCCAGGTCACAAGAAAGCGAGTTGAAGAAAGGAGCTCAGGGGCACTGTAATTCACAAACCTGCAGAGTTATAAATGACAGCTATCGTCCAAAAATAGACTGAAGTAAGGCTGCCAAGAGGACTTGAAAGCGGGGCAGAATTGCAGGAAACCGATTTCAGGAGGTAGACTGCAATTGCATTGAAAGCATAGGAAAAGAGGCAGAACGTCCACAATGATGCACTTGGCCAAAAAGGGCGTATGCGTTTTTTCCTGAATATATTCAGGAAAAAACGCATACGCCCTTTTTGGCCAACCAAGCAAGCTTGCAAAGGAAATCTGCACTACAATGAAGTCTCACTTCCCCCCGGCCAAAAGGGCCATCTGAAAAAAGTGTAAAATCCAGAAAGACAACAGGCCATTGAGAACTGGGAGCCTTGTTATGCTGATGGGCGGGATGTAAATTGCCAACAGACACTTGGGAGAAGTGTATGGTGTTTCCTGAAACATCTAAAAAACAAAGCAACAGAGCCTAGGGCACTTCCACTTATGGTCCTATAGCTTAGGGAAATTAAAATCAAAAAGACACAGCCACCCCAAAGTTTGGAACGGCTCTGTTTACAAGAACCTCGTTTACAGTACAAGTTCAACATCGCAGAAAGTGAAAAATGGATAAAGAAGTTGTGGTATTTACTTACAAAGCAATATCACTCAGCAATGAAATCTGTGTCATCAGGCCCATAGCAGCACAATGAGTGGATTCAGGTATGATGATTCTAACTGAAGTAAGTCACACAGAAAAAGAAACATCATAAGATATCAGTAATACACGGAATGTAAACTTGGCTACACAGGAACTGAATTACAGAACAGAACAGGGACTCAAATTTAGAAAACCAACTTATGCTTGCTTAAGGGTAAAGGTGAGTTTGGGTGCTGCATAAGACCAGAGATTGAAATGAGCACAGATAAAGTTCCTTAAGTCAAATATGGAATAGACAAGAGCTACTCCTTGCTCAACGAAATGGACTCAACACCGCATATTAAACGCCTAAGAATGTACCTGACTAGTAAGTATCTTAAAACCTATGGATTGCTATGTCTCCGAAAGAGAATCAAGCATGTGTACAGGGGCATAAACGCAGCAGTGATAGGATTGGAGAGGTTCGGTGAGCAAATGAAGACCCTTTGAAGTCATATTGCATGGTACCCATTCCACGGGTTTCAACTACCCAGGTTTAAGGTATTCTTCCTTCAGCTAAAACATGCATGTGGAACCTAGAGTATGATCAACCATGTGATCGGGAGACGTGTTCAAATATGTCAGTTTTCGTACCCTGGTACTCGGGTGCAACATTCCAGACGCTTTACTAACACTCTCCCGACTTGGAGAGTCAGTCCCTTTAACCTCCTGTTTGGCCCAGTTTGCAATTTCTGCGGAAGATGAACAGGAATAGCGAGAACCAATGAGAGGCTAGCTGGCGGTGTCTGGATGGGCAAATTTAACTCTCATTTCCCACCAGGAAGAGGAAATAACCAAAGGCTCAGCGTGCCGTGCCGGAACCAGATTAGGGCCTGAAGCCATCCTGCGGTGTTGCGGCCAGCTCAAAAGAAAGCGAGTTGAAGAAAGGAGCTCAGGGGCACTGTAATTCACAAACCTGCAGAGTTATAAATGACAGCTATCGTCCAAAAATAGACTGAAGTAAGGCTGCCAAGAGGATTTGAAAGCGGGGCAGAATTGCAGGAAACCGATTTCAGGAGGTAGACTGGAATTGCATTGAAAGCATAGGAAAAGAGGCAGAACGTCCACAATGATGCACTTGGCCAAAAAGGGCGTATGCGTTTTTTCCTGAATATATTCAGGAAAAAACGCATACGCCCTTTTTGGCCAACCAAGCAAGCTTGCAAAGGAAATCTGCACTACAATGAAGTCTCACTTCCCCCCGGTCAAAAGGGCCATCTGAAAAACGTGTAAAATCCAGAAAGGCAGGACAGGCCATGCAGAACTGGGAGCCTTGTTATACTGATGGGCAGAATGTAAATTGCCAACAGACACTCGGGAGAAGTGTATGGTGTTTCCTGAAACATCTAAAAAACAAAGCAACAGAACCTAGGGCACTTCCACTTATGGTCCTATAGCTTAGGGAAATTAAAATCAAAAAGACACAGCCACCCCAAAGTTTGGAACGGCTCTGTTTACAAGAACCTCATTTACAGTACAAGTTCAACATCGCAGAAAGTGAAAAATGGATAAAGAAGTTGTGGTATTTACTTACAAAGCAATATCACTCAGCAATGAAATCTGTGTCATCAGGCCCTTAGCAGCACAATGAGTGGATTCAGGTATGATGATTCTAACTGAAGTAAGTCACACAGAAAAAGAAACATCATAAGATATCAGTAATACACGGAATGGAAACTTGGCTACACAGGAACTGAATTACAGAACAGAACAGGGACTCAAATTTAGAAAACCAACTTATGCTTGCTTAAGGGGAAAGGTGAGTTGGGGTGCTGCATAAAACCAGAGATTGAAATGAGCACAGATAAAGTTCCTTAAGTCAAATATGGAATAGACAAGAGCTACTCCTTGCTCAACGAAATGGACTCAACATCGCATATTAAACGCCTAAGAATGTACCTGACTAGTAAGTATCTTAAAACCTATGGATTGCTATGTCTCCGAAAGAGAATCAAGCATGTGTACAGGGACATAAACGCAGCAGTAATAGGATTGGAGAGGTTCGGTGAGCAAATGAAGACCCTTTGAAGTCATATTGCATGGTACCCATTACACGGGTCTTAACTCTCCAGGTTTAAGGTATTCTTCCTTCAGCTAAAACATGCATGTGGAACCCAAGTATGATCAACCATGTGAACGGGAGACGTGTTCAAATATGTCTCAGTTTTCCTCCCCTGGTACTCGGGTGCAACATTCCAGACGCTTTAATAACACTCTCCCCACTTGGAGAGTCAGCGCCTTTAACCTCCTGTTTGGCCCAGTTTGCAATTTCTGCGGAAGATGAACAGGAATAGCGAGAACCAATGAGAGACTAGCTGGAGGTGTCTGGACGGGCAAATTTAACTCTCATTTCCCACCAGGAAGAGGAAATAACCAAAGGCTCAGCGTGCCGTGCCGGAACCAGATTAGGGCCTGAAGCCATCCTGCGGTGTTGCGGCCAGGTCACAAGAAAGCGAGTTGAAGAAAGGAGCTCAGGGGCACTGTAATTCACAAACCTGCAGAGTTATAAATGACAGCTATCGTCCAAAAATAGACTGAAGTAAGGCTGCCAAGAGGACTTGAAAGCGGGGCAGAATTGCAGGAAACCGATTTCAGGAGGTAGACTGCAATTGCATTGAAAGCATAGGAAAAGAGGCAGAACGTCCACAATGATGCACTTGGCCAAAAAGGGCGTATGCGTTTTTTCCTGAATATATTCAGGAAAAAACGCATACGCCCTTTTTGGCCAACCAAGCAAGCTTGCAAAGGAAATCTGCACTACAATGAAGTCTCACTTCCCCCCGGCCAAAAGGGCCATCTGAAAAAAGTGTAAAATCCAGAAAGACAACAGGCCATTGAGAACTGGGAGCCTTGTTATGCTGATGGGCGGGATGTAAATTGCCAACAGACACTTGGGAGAAGTGTATGGTGTTTCCTGAAACATCTAAAAAACAAAGCAACAGAGCCTAGGGCACTTCCACTTATGGTCCTATAGCTTAGGGAAATTAAAATCAAAAAGACACAGCCACCCCAAAGTTTGGAACGGCTCTGTTTACAAGAACCTCGTTTACAGTACAAGTTCAACATCGCAGAAAGTGAAAAATGGATAAAGAAGTTGTGGTATTTACTTACAAAGCAATATCACTCAGCAATGAAATCTGTGTCATCAGGCCCATAGCAGCACAATGAGTGGATTCAGGTATGATGATTCTAACTGAAGTAAGTCACACAGAAAAAGAAACATCATAAGATATCAGTAATACACGGAATGTAAACTTGGCTACACAGGAACTGAATTACAGAACAGAACAGGGACTCAAATTTAGAAAACCAACTTATGCTTGCTTAAGGGTAAAGGTGAGTTTGGGTGCTGCATAAGACCAGAGATTGAAATGAGCACAGATAAAGTTCCTTAAGTCAAATATGGAATAGACAAGAGCTACTCCTTGCTCAACGAAATGGACTCAACACCGCATATTAAACGCCTAAGAATGTACCTGACTAGTAAGTATCTTAAAACCTATGGATTGCTATGTCTCCGAAAGAGAATCAAGCATGTGTACAGGGGCATAAACGCAGCAGTGATAGGATTGGAGAGGTTCGGTGAGCAAATGAAGACCCTTTGAAGTCATATTGCATGGTACCCATTCCACGGGTTTCAACTACCCAGGTTTAAGGTATTCTTCCTTCAGCTAAAACATGCATGTGGAACCTAGAGTATGATCAACCATGTGATCGGGAGACGTGTTCAAATATGTCAGTTTTCGTACCCTGGTACTCGGGTGCAACATTCCAGACGCTTTACTAACACTCTCCCGACTTGGAGAGTCAGTCCCTTTAACCTCCTGTTTGGCCCAGTTTGCAATTTCTGCGGAAGATGAACAGGAATAGCGAGAACCAATGAGAGGCTAGCTGGCGGTGTCTGGATGGGCAAATTTAACTCTCATTTCCCACCAGGAAGAGGAAATAACCAAAGGCTCAGCGTGCCGTGCCGGAACCAGATTAGGGCCTGAAGCCATCCTGCGGTGTTGCGGCCAGCTCAAAAGAAAGCGAGTTGAAGAAAGGAGCTCAGGGGCACTGTAATTCACAAACCTGCAGAGTTATAAATGACAGCTATCGTCCAAAAATAGACTGAAGTAAGGCTGCCAAGAGGATTTGAAAGCGGGGCAGAATTGCAGGAAACCGATTTCAGGAGGTAGACTGGAATTGCATTGAAAGCATAGGAAAAGAGGCAGAACGTCCACAATGATGCACTTGGCCAAAAAGGGCGTATGCGTTTTTTCCTGAATATATTCAGGAAAAAACGCATACGCCCTTTTTGGCCAACCAAGCAAGCTTGCAAAGGAAATCTGCACTACAATGAAGTCTCACTTCCCCCCGGTCAAAAGGGCCATCTGAAAAACGTGTAAAATCCAGAAAGGCAGGACAGGCCATGCAGAACTGGGAGCCTTGTTATACTGATGGGCAGAATGTAAATTGCCAACAGACACTCGGGAGAAGTGTATGGTGTTTCCTGAAACATCTAAAAAACAAAGCAACAGAACCTAGGGCACTTCCACTTATGGTCCTATAGCTTAGGGAAATTAAAATCAAAAAGACACAGCCACCCCAAAGTTTGGAACGGCTCTGTTTACAAGAACCTCATTTACAGTACAAGTTCAACATCGCAGAAAGTGAAAAATGGATAAAGAAGTTGTGGTATTTACTTACAAAGCAATATCACTCAGCAATGAAATCTGTGTCATCAGGCCCTTAGCAGCACAATGAGTGGATTCAGGTATGATGATTCTAACTGAAGTAAGTCACACAGAAAAAGAAACATCATAAGATATCAGTAATACACGGAATGGAAACTTGGCTACACAGGAACTGAATTACAGAACAGAACAGGGACTCAAATTTAGAAAACCAACTTATGCTTGCTTAAGGGGAAAGGTGAGTTGGGGTGCTGCATAAAACCAGAGATTGAAATGAGCACAGATAAAGTTCCTTAAGTCAAATATGGAATAGACAAGAGCTACTCCTTGCTCAACGAAATGGACTCAACATCGCATATTAAACGCCTAAGAATGTACCTGACTAGTAAGTATCTTAAAACCTATGGATTGCTATGTCTCTGAAAGAGAATCAAGCATGTGTACAGGGACATAAACGCAGCAGTAATAGGATTGGAGAGGTTCGGTGAGCAAATGAAGACCCTTTGAAGTCATATTGCATGGTACCCATTACACGGGTCTTAACTCTCCAGGTTTAAGGTATTCTTCCTTCAGCTAAAACATGCATGTGGAACCCAAGTATGATCAACCATGTGAACGGGAGACGTGTTCAAATATGTCTCAGTTTTCCTCCCCTGGTACTCGGGTGCAACATTCCAGACGCTTTAATAACACTCTCCCCACTTGGAGAGTCAGCGCCTTTAACCTCCTGTTTGGCCCAGTTTGCAATTTCTGCGGAAGATGAACAGGAATAGCGAGAACCAATGAGAGACTAGCTGGAGGTGTCTGGACGGGCAAATTTAACTCTCATTTCCCACCAGGAAGAGGAAATAACCAAAGGCTCAGCGTGCCGTGCCGGAACCAGATTAGGGCCTGAAGCCATCCTGCGGTGTTGCGGCCAGGTCACAAGAAAGCAAGTTGAAGAAAGGAGCTCAGGGGCACTGTAATTCACAAACCTGCAGAGTTATAAATGACAGCTATCGTCCAAAAATAGACTGAAGTAAGGCTGCCAAGAGGACTTGAAAGCGGGGCAGAATTGCAGGAAACCGATTTCAGGAGGTAGACTGGAATTGCATTGAAAGCATAGGAAAAGAGGCAGAACGTCCACAATGATGCACTTGGCCAAAAAGGGCGTATGCGTTTTTTCCTGAATATATTCAGGAAAAAACGCATACGCCCTTTTTGGCCAACCAAGCAAGCTTGCAAAGGAAATCTGCACTACAATGAAGTCTCACTTCCCCCCGGTCAAAAGGGCCATCTGAAAAAAGTGTAAAATCCAGAAAGGCAGGACAGGCCATGGACAACTGGGAGCCTTGTTATGCTGATGGGCGGGATGTAAATTGCCAACAACCACTCGGGAGAAGTGTATGGTGTTTCCTGAAACATCTAAAAAACAAAGCAACAGAGCCTAGGGCACTTCCACTTATGGTCCTATAGCTTAGGGAAATTAAAATCAAAAAGACACAGCCACCCCAAAGTTTGGGACGCCTCCGTTTACAAGAACCTTGTTTACCATACAAGTTCAATATCACAGAAAGTG
Source organism: Stenella coeruleoalba (assembly GCF_951394435.1). NCBI lineage: Eukaryota > Metazoa > Chordata > Mammalia > Artiodactyla > Delphinidae > Stenella > Stenella coeruleoalba. Next base: position 955,386 of record NW_027646328.1, read on the forward strand.
AAAAATGGATAAAGAACTTGTGGTACTTACGTACAATGCAGTATCACTCAGCAATGAAATCTATGTCATCATGCCCGTAGCAGCATAATGAGTGGATTCAGGTACGATTATTCTAACTGAAATAAGTCACACAGAAAAAGAAACATCATAAGATATCACTAATACACGGAATGTAAACTTGGCTACACAGGAACTGCATTCCAAAACAGAACAGGGTCTCAAATTTAGAAAACCAACTTATGCTTGCTTAAGGGGAAAGGTGAGTTGGGGTGCTGCATAAAACCAGAGATTGAAATGAGCACAGATAAAGTTCCTTAAGCCAAATATGGAATAGACAAGAGCTACTCCTTGCTCAACGAAATGGACTCAACACCCCATAGTAAACGCCTAAGAATGTACCTGACTAGTAAGTATCTTAAATCCTATGGATTGCTATGTCTCCAAAAGAGAATCAAGCGTGTGTACAGGGGCATAAACGCAGCAGTGATAGGATTGGAGAGGTTCGGTGAGCAAATGAAGACCCTTTGAAGTCATATTGCATGGTACCCATTACACGGGTCTCAACTCTCCAGGTTTAAGGTATTCTTCCTTCAGCTAAAACATGCATGTGGAACCCAAGTATGATCAACCATGTGAACGGGAGACGTGTTCAAATATGTCTCAGTTTTCCTCCCCTGGTACTCGGGTGCAACATTCCAGACGCTTTACTAACATTCTCCGCACTTGAAGAGTCATCGCCTTTAACCTCCTGTTTGGCCCAGTTTGCAATTTCTGCGGAAGATGAACAGGAATAGCGAGAACCAATGAGAGGCTAGCTGGAGGTGTCTGGACGGGCAAATTTAACTCTCATTTCCCACCAGGAAGAGGAAATAACCAAAGGCTCAGCGTGCCGTGCCGGAACCAGATTAGGGCCTGAAGCCATCCTGCGGTGTTGCGGCCAGGTCACAAGAAAGCAAGTTGAAGAAAGGAGCTCAGGGGCACTGTAATGCACAAACCTGCAGAGTTATAAATGACAGCTATCGTCCAAAAATAGACTGAAGTAAGGCTGCCAAGAGGACTTGAAAGCGGGGCAGAATTGCAGGAAACCGATTTCAGGAGGTAGACTGGAATTGCATTGAAAGCATAGGAAAAGAGGCAGAACGTCCACAATGATGCACTTGGCCAAAAAGGGCGTATGCGTTTTTTCCTGAATATAGTCAGGAAAAAACGCATACGCCCTTTTTGGCCAACCAAGCAAGCTTGCAAAGGAAATCTGCACTACAATGAAGTCTCACTTCCCCCCGGTCAAAAGGGCCATCTGAAAAAAGTGTAAAATCCAGAAAGGCAACAGGCCATTGAGAACTGGGAGCCTTGTTATGCTGATGGGCGGGATGTAAATTGCCAACAGATAATTGGGAGAAGTGTATGGTGTTTCCTGAAACATCTAAAAAACAAAGCAACAGAGCCTAGGGCACTGCCACTTATGGTCCTATAGTTTAGGGAAATTAAAATCAAAAAGACACAGCCACCCCAAAATTTGGGACGCCTCTGTTTACAAGAACCTCGTTTACAGTACAAGTTCAACATCGCAGAAAGTGAAAAATGGATAAAGAAGTTGTGGTATTTACTTACAAAGCAATATCACTCAGCAATGAAATCTATGTCATCAGGCCCTTAGCATCACAATGAGTGGATTCAGGTATGATGATTCTACCTGAAATAAGTCACACAGAAAAAGAAACATCATAAGATATCAGTAATACACGGAATGTAAACTTGGCTACACAGGAACTGAATTACAGAACAGAACAGGGTCTCAAATTTAGAAAACCAACTTATGCTTGCTTAAGGGTAAAGGTGAGTTGGGGTGCTGCATAAAACCAGAGATTGAAATGAGCACAGATAAAGTTCCTTAAGTCAAATATGGAATAGACAAGAGCTACTCCTTGCTCAACGAAATGGACTCAACACCGCATATTAAACGCCTAAGAATGTACCTGACTAGTAAGTATCGTAAAACCTATGGATTGCTATGTCTCCAAAAGAGAATCAAGCATGTGTACAGGGGCATAAACGCAGCAGTGATAGGATTGGAGAGGTTCGGTGAGCAAATGAAGACCCTTTGAAGTCATATTGCATGGTACCCATTACACGGGTCTCAACTCTCCAGGTTTAAGGTATTCTTCCTTCAGCTAAAACATGCATGTGGAACCCAAGTATGATCAACCATGTGAACGGGAGACGTGTTCAAATATGTCTCAGTTTTCCTCCCCTGGTACTCGGGTGCAACATTCCAGACGCTTTACTAACACTCTCCCCACTTGGAGAGTCAGCGCCTTTAACCTCCTGTTTGGCCCAGTTTGCAATTTCTGCGGAAGATGAACAGGAATAGCGAGAACCAATGAGAGGCTAGCTGGAGGTGTCTGGACGGGCAAATTTAACTCTCATTTCCCACCAGGAAGAGGAAATAACCAAAGGCTCAGCGTGCCGTACCGGAACCAGATTAGGGCCTGAAGCCATCCTGCGGTGTTGCGGCCAGCTCAAAAGAAAGCGAGTTGAAGAAAGGAGCTCAGGGGCACTGTAATTCACAAACCTGCAGAGTTATAAATGACAGCTATCGTCCAAAAATAGACTGAAGTAAGGCTGCCAAGAGGACTTGAAAGCGGGGCAGAATTGCAGGAAACCGATTTCAGGAGGTAGACTGGAATTGCATTGAAAGCATAGGAAAAGAGGCAGAACGTCCACAATGATGCACTTGGCCAAAAAGGGCGTATGCGTTTTTTCCTGAATATATTCAGGAAAAAACGCATACGCCCTTTTTGGCCAACCAAGCAAGCTTGCAAAGGAAATCTGCACTACAATGAAGTCTCACTTCCCCCCGGTCAAAAGGGCCATCTGAAAAAAGTGTAAAATCCAGAAAGACAAGACAGGCCATGGAGAACTGGGAGCCTTGTTATGCTGATGGGCGGGATGTAAATTGCCAACAACCACTCGGGAGAAGTGTATGGTGTTTCCTGAAACATCTAAAAAACAAAGCAACAGAGCCTAGGGCACTTCCACTTATGGTCCTATAGCTTAGGGAAATTAAAATCAAAAAGACACAGCCACCCCAAAGTTTGGGACGCCTCCGTTTACAAGAACCTTGTTTACCATACAAGTTCAATATCACAGAAAGTGAAAAATGGATAAAGAACTTGTGGTACTTACGTACAATGCAGTATCACTCAGCAATGAAATCTATGTCATCATGCCCGTAGCAGCATAATGAGTGGATTCAGGTACGATTATTCTAACTGAAATAAGTCACACAGAAAAAGAAACATCATAAGATATCACTAATACACGGAATGTAAACTTGGCTACACAGGAACTGCATTCCAAAACAGAACAGGGTCTCAAATTTAGAAAACCAACTTATGCTTGCTTAAGGGGAAAGGTGAGTTGGGGTGCTGCATAAAACCAGAGATTGAAATGAGCACAGATAAAGTTCCTTAAGCCAAATATGGAATAGACAAGAGCTACTCCTTGCTCAACGAAATGGACTCAACACCCCATAGTAAACGCCTAAGAATGTACCTGACTAGTAAGTATCTTAAATCCTATGGATTGCTATGTCTCCAAAAGAGAATCAAGCGTGTGTACAGGGGCATAAACGCAGCAGTGATAGGATTGGAGAGGTTCGGTGAGCAAATGAAGACCCTTTGAAGTCATATTGCATGGTACCCATTACACGGGTCTCAACTCTCCAGGTTTAAGGTATTCTTCCTTCAGCTAAAACATGCATGTGGAACCCAAGTATGATCAACCATGTGAACGGGAGACGTGTTCAAATATGTCTCAGTTTTCCTCCCCTGGTACTCGGGTGCAACATTCCAGACGCTTTACTAACATTCTCCGCACTTGAAGAGTCAGCGCCTTTAACCTCCTGTTTGGCCCAGTTTGCAATTTCTGCGGAAGATGAACAGGAATAGCGAGAACCAATGAGAGGCTAGCTGGAGGTGTCTGGACGGGCAAATTTAACTCTCATTTCCCACCAGGAAGAGGAAATAACCAAAGGCTCAGCGTGCCGTGCCGGAACCAGATTAGGGCCTGAAGCCATCCTGCGGTGTTGCGGCCAGGTCACAAGAAAGCAAGTTGAAGAAAGGAGCTCAGGGGCACTGTAATGCACAAACCTGCAGAGTTATAAATGACAGCTATCGTCCAAAAATAGACTGAAGTAAGGCTGCCAAGAGGACTTGAAAGCGGGGCAGAATTGCAGGAAACCGATTTCAGGAGGTAGACTGGAATTGCATTGAAAGCATAGGAAAAGAGGCAGAACGTCCACAATGATGCACTTGGCCAAAAAGGGCGTATGCGTTTTTTCCTGAATATATTCAGGAAAAAACGCATACGCCCTTTTTGGCCAACCAAGCAAGCTTGCAAAGGAAATCTGCACTACAATGAAGTCTCACTTCCCCCCGGTCAAAAGGGCCATCTGAAAAAAGTGTAAAATCCAGAAAGGCAACAGGCCATTGAGAACTGGGAGCCTTGTTATGCTGATGGGCGGGATGTAAATTGCCAACAGATAATTGGGAGAAGTGTATGGTGTTTCCTGAAACATCTAAAAAACAAAGCAACAGAGCCTAGGGCACTGCCACTTATGGTCCTATAGTTTAGGGAAATTAAAATCAAAAAGACACAGCCACCCCAAAGTTTGGAACGGCTCTGTTTACAAGAACCTCGTTTACAGTACAAGTTCAACATCGCAGAAAGTGAAAAATGGATAAAGAAGTTGTGGTATTTACTTACAAAGCAATATCACTCAGCAATGAAATCTATGTCATCAGGCCCTTAGCATCACAATGAGTGGATTCAGGTATGATGATTCTACCTGAAATAAGTCACACAGAAAAAGAAACATCATAAGATATCAGTAATACACGGAATGTAAACTTGGCTACACAGGAACTGAATTACAGAACAGAACAGGGTCTCAAATTTAGAAAACCAACTTATGCTTGCTTAAGGGTAAAGGTGAGTTGGGGTGCTGCATAAAACCAGAGATTGAAATGAGCACAGATAAAGTTCCTTAAGTCAAATATGGAATAGACAAGAGCTACTCCTTGCTCAACGAAATGGACTCAACACCGCATATTAAACGCCTAAGAATGTACCTGACTAGTAAGTATCGTAAAACCTATGGATTGCTATGTCTCCAAATGAGAATCAAGCATGTGTACAGGGGCATAAACGCAGCAGTGATAGGATTGGAGAGGTTCGGTGAGCAAATGAAGACCCTTTGAAGTCATATTGCATGGTACCCATTACACGGGTCTCAACTCTCCAGGTTTAAGGTATTCTTCCTTCAGCTAAAACATGCATGTGGAACCCAAGTATGATCAACCATGTGAACGGGAGACGTGTTCAAATATGTCTCAGTTTTCCTCCCCTGGTACTCGGGTGCAACATTCCAGATGCTTTACTAACACTCTCCCCACTTGGAGAGTCAGCGCCTTTAACCTCCTGTTTGGCCCAGTTTGCAATTTCTGCGGAAGATGAACAGGAATAGCGAGAACCAATGAGAGGCTAGCTGGAGGTGTCTGGACGGGCAAATTTAACTCTCATTTCCCACCAGGAAGAGGAAATAACCAAAGGCTCAGCGTGCCGTACCGGAACCAGATTAGGGCCTGAAGCCATCCTGCGGTGTTGCGGCCAGCTCAAAAGAAAGCGAGTTGAAGAAAGGAGCTCAGGGGCACTGTAATTCACAAACCTGCAGAGTTATAAATGACAGCTATCGTCCAAAAATAGACTGAAGTAAGGCTGCCAAGAGGACTTGAAAGCGGGGCAGAATTGCAGGAAACCGATTTCAGGAGGTAGACTGGAATTGCATTGAAAGCATAGGAAAAGAGGCAGAACGTCCACAATGATGCACTTGGCCAAAAAGGGCGTATGCGTTTTTTCCTGAATATATTCAGGAAAAAACGCATACGCCCTTTTTGGCCAACCAAGCAAGCTTGCAAAGGAAATCTGCACTACAATGAAGTCTCACTTCCCCCCGGTCAAAAGGGCCATCTGAAAAAAGTGTAAAATCCAGAAAGACAAGACAGGCCATGGAGAACTGGGAGCCTTGTTATGCTGATGGGCAGGATGTAAATTGCCAACAACCACTCGGGAGAAGTGTATGGTGTTTCCTGAAACATCTAAAAAACAAAGCAACAGAGCCTAGGGCACTTCCACTTATGGTCCTATAGCTTAGGGAAATTAAAATCAAAAAGACACAGCCACCCCAAAGTTTGGAACGGATCTGTTTACAAGAACCTCGTTTACAGTACAAGTTCAACATCGCAGAAAGTGAAAAATGGATAAAGAAGTTGTGGTATTTACTTACAAAGCAATATCACTCAGCAATGAAATCTGTGTCATCAGGCCCTTAGCATCACAATGAGTGGATTCAGGTACGATGATTCTAACTGAAATAAGTCACACAGAAAAAGAAACATCATAAGATATCACTAATACACGGAATGTAAACTTGGCTACACAGGAACTGAATTACAGTACAGAACAGGGTCTCAAATTTAGAAAACCAACTTATGCTTGCTTAAGGGTAAAGGTGAGTTGGGGTGCTGCATAAAACCAGAGATTGAAATGAGCACAGATAAAGTTCCTTAAGCCAAATATGGAATAGACAAGAGCTACTCCTTGCTCAACGAAATGGACTCAACACCCCATATTAAACGCCTAAGAATGTACCTGACTAGTAAGTATCTTAAAACCTATGGATTGCTATGTCTCCAAAAGAGAATCAAGCGTGTGTACAGGGGCATAAACACAGCAGTGATAGGATTGGAGAGGTGCGGTGAGCAAATGAAGACCCTTTGAAGTTATATTGCATGGTACCCATTCCACGGGTCTCAACTCTCCAGGTTTAAGGTATTCTTCCTTCAGCTAAAACATGCATGTGGAACCCAAGTATGATCAACCATGTGAACGGGAGACGTGTTCAAATATGTCTCAGTTTTCCTCCCCTGGTACTCGGGTGCAACATTCCAGACGCTTTACTAACACTCTCCCCACTTGGAGAGTCAGCGCCTTTAACCTCCTGTTTGGCCCAGTTTGCAATTTCTGCGGAAGATGAACAGGAATAGCGAGAACCAATGAGAGACTAGCTGTAGGTGTCTGGACGGGCAAATTTAACTCTCATTTCCCACCAGGAAGAGGAATTAACCAAAGGCTCAGCGTGCCGTGCCGGAACCAGATTAGGGCCTGAAGCCATCCTGCGGTGTTGCGGCCAGGTCACAAGAAAGCGAGTTGAAGTAAGGAGCTCAGGGGCACTGTAATTCACAAACCTGCAGAGTTATAAATGACAGCTATCGTCCAAAAATAGACTGAAGTAAGGCTGCCAAGAGGACTTGAAAGCGGGGCAGAATTGCAGGAAACCGATTTCAGGAGGTAGACTGGAATTGCATTGAAAGCATAGGAAAAGAGGCAGAACGTCCACAATGATGCACTTGGCCAAAAAGGGCGTATGCGTTTTTTCCTGAATATATTCAGGAAAAAACGCATACGCCCTTTTTGGCCAACCAAGCAAGCTTGCAAAGGAAATCTGCACTACAATGAAGTCTCACTTCCCCCCGGTCAAAAGGGCCATCTGAAAAAAGTGTAAAATCCAGAAAGGGAGGACAGGCCATGGAGAACTGGGAGCCTTGTTATGCTGATGGGCGGGATGTAAATTGCCAACAGACACTCGGGAGAAGTGTATGGTGTTTCCTGAAACATCTAAAAAACAAAGCAACAGAGCCTAGGGCACTGCCACTTATGGTCCTATAGCTTAGGGAAATTAAAATCAAAAAGACACAGCCACCCCAAAGTTTGGGATGCCTCTGTTTACAAGAACCTCGTTTACAGTACAAGTTCAACATCGCAGAAAGTGAAAAATGGATAAAGAAGTTGTGGTATTTACTTACAAAGCAATGTCACTCAGCAATGAAATCTATTTCATCAGGCCCTTAGCATCACAATGAGTGGATTCAGGTATGATGATTCTACCTGAAATAAGTCACACAGAAAAAGAAACATCATAAGATATCAGTAATACACGGAATGTAAACTTGGCTACACAGGAACTGAATTACAGAACAGAACAGGGTCTCAAATTTAGAAAACCAACTTATGCTTGCTTAAGGGTAAAGGTGAGTTGGGGTGCTGCATAAAACCAGAGATTGAAATGAGCACAGATAAAGTTCCTTAAGTCAAATATGGAATAGACAAGAGCTACTCCTTGCTCAACGAAATGGACTCAACACCCCATATTAAACGCCTAAGAATGTACCTGACTAGTAAGTATCGTAAAACCTATGGATTGCTATGTCTCCAAAAGAGAATCAAGCATGTGTACAGGGGCATAAACGCAGCAGTGATAGGATTGGAGAGGTTCGGTGAGCAAATGAAGACCCTTTGAAGTCATATTGCATGGAACCCATTCCACGGGTCTCAACTCTCCAGGTTTAAGGTATTCTTCCTTCAGCTAAAACATGCATGTGGAACCCAAGTATGATCAACCATGTGAACGGGAGACGTGTTCAAATATGTCTCAGTTTTCCTCCCCTGGTACTCGGGTGCAACATTCCAGACGCTTTACTAACACTCTCCCCACTTGGAGAGTCAGCGCCTTTAACCTCCTGTTTGGCCCAGTTTGCAATTTCTGCGGAAGATGAACAGGAATAGCGAGAACCAATGAGAGGCTAGCTGGAGGTGTCTGGACGGGCAAATTTAACTCTCATTTCCCACCAGGAAGAGGAAATAGCCAAAGGCTCAGCGTGCCGTACCAGAACCAGATTACGGCCTGAAGCCATCCTGCGGTGTTGCGGCCAGCTCAAAAGAAAGCGAGTTGAAGAAAGGAGCTCAGGGGCACTGTAATTCACAAACCTGCAGAGTTATAAATGACAGCTATCGTCCAAAAATAGACTGAAGTAAGGCTGCCAAGAGGACTTGAAAGCGGGGCAGAATTGCAGGAAACCGATTTCAGGAGGTAGACTGGAATTGCATTGAAAGCATAGGAAAAGAGGCAGAACGTCCACAATGATGCACTTGGCCAAAAAGGGCGTATGCGTTTTTTCCTGAATATATTCAGGAAAAAACGCATACGCCCTTTTTGGCCAACCAAGCAAGCTTGCAAAGGAAATCTGCACTACAATGAAGTCTCACTTCCCCCCGGTCAAAAGGGCCATCTGAAAAAAGTGTAAAATCCAGAAAGGCAGGACAGGCCATGGAGAACTGGGAGCCTTGTTATGCTGATGGGCGGGATGTAAATTGCCAACAACCACTCGGGAGAAGTGTATGGTGTTTCCTGAAACATCTAAAAAACAAAGCAACAGAGCCTAGGGCACTTCCACTTATGGTCCTATAGCTTAGGGAAATTAAAATCAAAAAGACACAGCCACCCCAAAGTTTGGAACGGCTCTGTTTACAAGAACCTCGTTTACAGTACAAGTTCAACATCGCAGAAAGTGAAAAATGGATAAAGAAGTTGTGGTATTTACTTACAAAGCAATATCACTCAGCAATGAAATCTGTGTCATCAGGCCCTTAGCAGCACAATGAGTGGATTCAGGTACGATGATTCTAACTGAAATAAGTCACACAGAAAAAGAAACATCATAAGATATCACTAATACACGGAATGTAAACTTGGCTACACAGGAACTGAATTCCAAAACAGAACAGGGTCTCAAATTTAGAAAACCAACTTATGCTTGCTTAAGGGTAAAGGTGAGTTGGGGTGCTGCATAAAACCAGAGATTGAAATGAGCTCAGATAAAGTTCCTTAAGCCAAATATGGAATAGACAAGAGCTACTCCTTGCTCAACGAAATGGACTCAACACCCCATATTAAACGCCTAAGAATGTACCTGACTAGTAAGTATCTTAAAACCTATGGATTTCTATGTCTCCAAAAGAGAATCAAGCGTGTGTACAGGGGCATAAACGCAGCAGTGATAGGATTGGAGAGGTTCGGTGAGCAAATGAAGACCCTTTGAAGTCATATTGCATGGTACCCATTACATGGGTCTCAACTCTCCAGGTTTAAGGTATTCTTCCTTCAGCTAAAACATGCATGTGGAACCCAAGTATGATCAACCATGTGAACGGGAGACGTGTTGAAATATGTCTCAGTTTTCCTCCCCTGGTACTCGGGTGCAACATTCCAGACGCTTTACTAACACTCTCCCAACTTGGAGAGTCAGCGCCTTTAACCTCCTGTTTGGCCCAGTTTGCAATTTCTGCGGAAGATGAACAGGAATAGCGAGAACCAATGAGAGACTAGCTGGAGGTGTCTGGACGGGCAAATTTAACTCTCATTTCCCACCAGGAAGAGGAATTAACCAAAGGCTCAGCATGCCGTGCCGGAACCAGATTAGGGCCTGAAGCCATCCTGCGGTGTTGCGGCCAGGTCACAAGAAAGCGAGTTGAAGAAAGGAGCTCAGGGGCACTGTAATTCACAAACCTGCAGAGTTATAAATGACAGCTATCGTCCAAAAATAGACTGAAGTAAGGCTGCCAAGAGGACTTGAAAGCGGGGCAGAATTGCAGGAAACCGATTTCAGGAGGTAGACTGGAATTGCATTGAAAGCATAGGAAAAGAGGCAGAACGTCCACAATGATGCACTTGGCCAAAAAGGGCGTATGCGTTTTTTCCCGAATATATTCAGGAAAAAACGCATACGCCCTTTTTGGCCAACCAAACAAGCTTGCAAATGAAATCTGCACTACAATGAAGTCTCACTTCCCCCCGGTCAAAAGGGCCATCTGAAAAAAGTGTAAAATCCAGAAAGGCAGGACAGGCCATGGACAACTGGGAGCCTTGTTATGCTGATGGGCGGGATGTAAATTGCCAACAGACACTCGGGAGAAGTGTATGGTGTTTCCTGAGACATCTAAAAAACAAAGCAACAGAGCCTAGGGCACTGCCACTTATGGTCCTATAGCTTAGGGAAATTAAAATCAAAAAGACACAGCCACCCCAAAGTTTGGAACGGCTCTGTTTACAAGAACCTCGTTTACAGTACAAGTTCAACATCGCAGAAAGTGAAAAATGGATAAAGAAGATGTGGTATTTACTTACAAAGCAATATCACTCAGCAATGAAATCTGTGTCATCAGGCCCGTAGCAGCACAATGAGTGGATTCAGGTATGATGATTCTAACTGAAATAAGTCACACAGAAAAGAAACATCATAAGATATCACTAATACACGGAATGTAAACTTGGCTACACAGGAACTGAATTACAGAACAGAACAGGGTCTCAAATTTAGAAAACCAACTTATGCTTGCTTCAGGGTAAAGGTGAGTTGGGGTGCTGCGTAAAACCAGAGATTGAAATGAGCACAGATAAAGTTCCTTAAGTCAAATATGGAATAGACAAGAGCTACTCCTTGCTCAACGAAATGGACTCAACAGCGCATATTAAACGCCTAAGAATGTACCTGACTAGTAAGTATCGGAAAACCTATGGATTGCTATGTCTCCAAAAAAGAATCAAGCATGTGTACAGGGGCATAAACGCAGCAGTGATAGGATTGGAGAGGTTCGGTGAGCAAATGAAGACCCTTTGAAGTCATATTGCATGGTACGCATTACACGGGTCTCAACTCTCCAGGTTTAAGGTATTCTTCCTTCAGCTACAACATTCATGTGGAACCTAGAGTATGATCAACCATGTGATCGGGAGACGTGTTCAAATATGTCTCAGTTTTCCTCCCCTGGTACTCGGGTGCAACATTCCAGACGCTTTACTAACACTCTCCCGAATTGGAGAGTCAGTCCCTTTAACCTCCTGTTTGGCCCAGTTTGCAATTTCTGCGGAAGATGAACAGGAATATCGAGAACCAATGAGAGACTAGCTGGAGGTGTCTGGACTGGCAAATTTAACTCTCCTTTCCCACCAGGAAGAGGAATTAACCAAAAACTCAGCATGCCGGGCCGGAACCAGATTAGGGCCTGAAGCCATCCTGCGGTGTTGCGGCCAGGTCACAAGAAAGCGAGTTGAAGAAAGGAGCTCAGGGGCACTGTAATTCACAAACCTGCAGAGTTATAAATGACAGCTATCGTCCAAAAATAGACTGAAGTAAGGCTGCCAAGAGGACTTGAAAGCGGGGCAGAATTGCAGGAAACCGATTTCAGGAGGTAGACTGGAATTGCATTGAAAGCATAGGAAAAGAGGCAGAACGTCCACAATGATGCACTTGGCCAAAAAGGGCGTATGCGTTTTTTCCTGAATATATTCAGGAAAAAACGCATACGCCCTTTTTGGCCAACCAAGCAAGCTTGCAAAGGAAATCTGCACTGCAATGAAGTCTCACTTCCCCCCGGTCAAAAGGGCCATCTGAAAAAAGTGTAAAATCCAGAAAGGCAACAGGCCATTGAGAACTGGGAGCCTTGTTATGCTGATGGGCGGGATGTAAATTGCCAACAGACACTTGGGAGAAGTGTATGGTGTTTCCTGAAACATCTAAAAAACAAAGCAACAGAGCCTAGGGCACTTCCACTTATGGTCCTATAGCTTAGGGAAATTAAAATCAAAAAGACACAGCCACCCCAAAGTTTGGAACGGCTCTGTTTACAAGAACCTCGTTTACAGTACAAGTTCAACATCGCAGAAAGTGAAAAATGGATAAAGAAGTTGTGGTATTTACTTACAAAGCAATATCACTCAGCAATGAAATCTGTGTCATCAGGCCCTTAGCAGCACAATGAGTGGATTCAGGTACGATGATTCTAACTGAAATAAGTCACACAGAAAAAGAAACATCATAAGATATCACTAATACACGGAATGTAAACTTGGCTACACAGGAACTGAATTCCAAAACAGAACAGGGTCTCAAATTTAGAAAACCAACTTATGCTTGCTTAAGGGTAAAGGTGAGTTGGGGTGCTGCATAAAACCAGAGATTGAAATGAGCTCAGATAAAGTTCCTTAAGCCAAATATGGAATAGACAAGAGCTACTCCTTGCTCAACGAAATGGACTCAACACCCCATATTAAACGCCTAAGAATGTACCTGACTAGTAAGTATCTTAAAACCTATGGATTTCTATGTCTCCAAAAGAGAATCAAGCGTGTGTACAGGGGCATAAACGCAGCAGTGATAGGATTGGAGAGGTTCGGTGAGCAAATGAAGACCCTTTGAAGTCATATTGCATGGTACCCATTACATGGGTCTCAACTCTCCAGGTTTAAGGTATTCTTCCTTCAGCTAAAACATGCATGTGGAACCCAAGTATGATCAACCATGTGAACGGGAGACGTGTTGAAATATGTCTCAGTTTTCCTCCCCTGGTACTCGGGTGCAACATTCCAGACGCTTTACTAACACTCTCCCAACTTGGAGAGTCAGCGCCTTTAACCTCCTGTTTGGCCCAGTTTGCAATTTCTGCGGAAGATGAACAGGAATAGCGAGAACCAATGAGAGACTAGCTGGAGGTGTCTGGACGGGCAAATTTAACTCTCATTTCCCACCAGGAAGAGGAATTAACCAAAGGCTCAGCATGCCGTGCCGGAACCAGATTAGGGCCTGAAGCCATCCTGCGGTGTTGCGGCCAGGTCACAAGAAAGCGAGTTGAAGAAAGGAGCTCAGGGGCACTGTAATTCACAAACCTGCAGAGTTATAAATGACAGCTATCGTCCAAAAATAGACTGAAGTAAGGCTGCCAAGAGGACTTGAAAGCGGGGCAGAATTGCAGGAAACCGATTTCAGGAGGTAGACTGGAATTGCATTGAAAGCATAGGAAAAGAGGCAGAACGTCCACAATGATGCACTTGGCCAAAAAGGGCGTATGCGTTTTTTCCTGAATATATTCAGGAAAAAACGCATACGCCCTTTTTGGCCAACCAAACAAGCTTGCAAATGAAATCTGCACTACAATGAAGTCTCACTTCCCCCCGGTCAAAAGGGCCATCTGAAAAAAGTGTAAAATCCAGAAAGGCAGGACAGGCCATGGACAACTGGGAGCCTTGTTATGCTGATGGGCGGGATGTAAATTGCCAACAGACACTCGGGAGAAGTGTATGGTGTTTCCTGAGACATCTAAAAAACAAAGCAACAGAGCCTAGGGCACTGCCACTTATGGTCCTATAGCTTAGGGAAATTAAAATCAAAAAGACACAGCCACCCCAAAGTTTGGAACGGCTCTGTTTACAAGAACCTCGTTTACAGTACAAGTTCAACATCGCAGAAAGTGAAAAATGGATAAAGAAGTTGTGGTATTTACTTACAAAGCAATATCACTCAGCAATGAAATCTGTGTCATCAGGCCCGTAGCAGCACAATGAGTGGATTCAGGTATGATGATTCTAACTGAAATAAGTCACACAGAAAAGAAACATCATAAGATATCACTAATACACGGAATGTAAACTTGGCTACACAGGAACTGAATTACAGAACAGAACAGGGTCTCAAATTTAGAAAACCAACTTATGCTTGCTTCAGGGTAAAGGTGAGTTGGGGTGCTGCATAAAACCAGAGATTGAAATGAGCACAGATAAAGTTCCTTAAGTCAAATATGGAATAGACAAGAGCTACTCCTTGCTCAACGAAATGGACTCAACAGCGCATATTAAACGCCTAAGAATGTACCTGACTAGTAAGTATCGGAAAACCTATGGATTGCTATGTCTCCAAAAAAGAATCAAGCATGTGTACAGGGGCATAAACGCAGCAGTGATAGGATTGGAGAGGTTCGGTGAGCAAATGAAGACCCTTTGAAGTCATATTGCATGGTACGCATTACACGGGTCTCAACTCTCCAGGTTTAAGGTATTCTTCCTTCAGCTACAACATTCATGTGGAACCTAGAGTATGATCAACCATGTGATCGGGAGACGTGTTCAAATATGTCTCAGTTTTCCTCCCCTGGTACTCGGGTGCAACATTCCAGACGCTTTACTAACACTCTCCCGAATTGGAGAGTCAGTCCCTTTAACCTCCTGTTTGGCCCAGTTTGCAATTTCTGCGGAAGATGAACAGGAATATTGAGAACCAATGAGAGACTAGCTGGAGGTGTCTGGACGGGCAAATTTAACTCTCCTTTCCCACCAGGAAGAGGAATTAACCAAAAACTCAGCATGCCGGGCCGGAACCAGATTAGGGCCTGAAGCCATCCTGCGGTGTTGCGGCCAGGTCACAAGAAAGCGAGTTGAAGAAAGGAGCTCAGGGGCACTGTAATTCACAAACCTGCAGAGTTATAAATGACAGCTATCGTCCAAAAATAGACTGAAGTAAGGCTGCCAAGAGGACTTGAAAGCGGGGCAGAATTGCAGGAAACCGATTTCAGGAGGTAGACTGGAATTGCATTGAAAGCATAGGAAAAGAGGCAGAACGTCCACAATGATGCACTTGGCCAAAAAGGGCGTATGCGTTTTTTCCTGAATATATTCAGGAAAAAACGCATACGCCCTTTTTGGCCAACCAAGCAAGCTTGCAAAGGAAATCTGCACTGCAATGAAGTCTCACTTCCCCCCGGTCAAAAGGGCCATCTGAAAAAAGTGTAAAATCCAGAAAGGCAACAGGCCATTGAGAACTGGGAGCCTTGTTATGCTGATGGGCGGGATGTAAATTGCCAACAGACACTTGGGAGAAGTGTATGGTGTTTCCTGAAACATCTAAAAAACAAAGCAACAGAGCCTAGGGCACTTCCACTTATGGTCCTATAGCTTAGGGAAATTAAAATCAAAAAGACACAGCCACCCCAAAGTTTGGAACGGCTCTGTTTACAAGAACCTCGTTTACAGTACAAGTTCAACATCGCAGAAAGTGAAAAATGGATAAAGAAGTTGTGGTATTCACTTACAAAGCAATATCACTCAGCAATGAAATCTATGTCATCAGGGCCTTAGCATCGCAATGAGTGGATTCAGGTATGATGATTCTAACTGAAATAAGTCACACAGAAAAAGAAACATCATAAGATATCACTAATACACGGAATGTAAACTTGCCTACACAGGAACTGAATTACAGAACAGAACAGGGTCTCAAATTTAGAAAACCAACTTATGCTTGCTTAAGGGTAAAGGTGAGTTGGGGTGCTGCATAAAACCAGAGATTGAAATGAGCACAGATAAAGTTCCTTAAGCCAAATATGGAATAGACAAGAGCTACTCCTTGCTCAACGAAATGGACTCAACACCCCATATTAAACGCGTAAGAATGTTCCTGACTAGTAAGTATCTTAAAACCTATGGATTGCTATGTCTCCAAAAGAGAATCAAGCATGTGTACAGGGGCATAAACGCAGCAGTGATAGGATTGGAGAGGTTCGGTGAGCAAATGAAGACCCTTTGAAGTCATATTGCATGGTACCCATTCCACGGGTTTCAACTACCCAGGTTTAAGGTATTCTTCCTTCAGCTAAAACATGCATGTGGAACCTAGAGTATGATCAACCATGTGATCGGGAGACGTGTTCAAATATGTCTCAGTTTTCGTACCCTGGTACTCGGGTCCAACATTCCAGACGCTTTACTAACACTCTCCCCACTTGGAGAGTCAGTCCCTTTAACCTCCTGTTTGGCCCAGTTTGCAATTTCTGCGGAAGATGAACAGGAATAGCGAGAACCAATGAGAGGCTAGCTGGAGGTGTCTGGACGGGCAAATTTAACTCTCATTTCCCACCAGGAAGAGGAATTAACCAAAGGCTCAGCGTGCCGTGCCGGAACCAGATTAGGTCCTGAAGCCATCCTGCGGTGTTGGGGCCAGGTCACAAGAAAGCGAGTTGAAGAAAGGAGCTCAGGGGCACTGTAATTCACAAACCTGCAGAGTTATAAGTGACAGCTATCGTCCAAAAATAGACTGAAGTAAGGCTGCCAAGAGGACTTGAAAGCGGGGCAGAATTGCAGGAAACCAATTTCAGGAGGTAGACTGGAATTGCATTGAAAGCATAGGAAAAGAGGCAGAACGTCCACAATGATGCACTTGGCCAAAAAGGGCGTATGCGTTTTTTCCTGAATATATTCAGGAAAAAACGCATACGCCCTTTTTGGCCAACCAAGCAAGCTTGCAAAGGAAATCTGCACTACAATGAAGTCTCACTTCCCCCCGGTCAAAAGGGCCATCTGAAAAAAGTGTAAAATCCAGAAAGGCAGGACAGGCCATGGAGAACTGGGAGCCTTGTTATGCTGATGGGCGGGATGTAAATTGCCAACAACCACTCGGGAGAAGTGTATGGTGTTTCCTGAAACATCTAAAAAACAAAGCAACAGAACCTAGGGCATTTCCACTTATGGTCCTATAGCTTAGGGAAATTAAAATCAAAAAGACACAGCCACCCCAAAGTTTGGGACGCCTCTGTTTACAAGAACCTCGTTTACAGTACAAGTTCAACATCGCAGAAAGTGAAAAATGGATAAAGAAGTTGTGGTATTTACTTACAAAGCAATATCACTCAGCAATGAAATCTGTGTCATCAGGCCCTTAGCAGCACAATGAGTGGATTCAGGTATGATGATTCTAACTGAAGTAAGTCACACAGAAAAAGAAATATCATAAGATATCAGTAATACACGGAATGTAAACTTGGCTACACAGGAACTGAATTACAGAACAGAACAGGGTCTCAAATTTAGAAAACCAACTTATGCTTGCTTAAGGGTAAAGGTGAGTTGGGGTGCTGCATAAAACCAGAGATTGAAATGAGCACAGATAAAGTTCCTTAAGCCAAATATGGAATAGACAAGAGCTACTCCTTGCTCAACGAAATGGACTCAACACCCCATATTAAACGCCTAAGAATGTACCTGACTAGTAAGTATCTTAAAACCTATGGATTGCTATGTCTCCAAAAGAGAATCAAGCGTGTGTACAGGGGCATAAACGCAGCAGTGATAGGATTGGAGAGGTTCGGTGAGCAAATGAAGACCCTTTGAAGTCATATTGCATGGTACCCATTCCACGGGTCTCAACTCTCCAGGTTTAAGGTATTCTTCCTTCAGCTAAAACATGCATGTGGAACCCAAGTATGATCAACCATGTGAACGGGAGACGTGTTCAAATATGTCTCAGTTTTCCTCCCCTGGTACTCGGGTGCAACATTCCAGACGCTTTACTAACACTCTCCCCACTTGGAGAGTCAGCGCCTTTAACCTCCTGTTTGGCCCAGTTTGCAATTTCTGCGGAAGATGAACAGGAATAGCGAGAACCAATGAGAGGCTAGCTGGAGGTGTCTGGACGGGCAAATTTAACTCTCATTTCCCACCAGGAAGAGGAAATAACCAAAGGCTCAGCGTGCCGTACCGGAACCAGATTAGGTCCTGAAGCCATCCTGCGGTGTTGCGGCCAGCTCAAAAGAAAGCGAGTTGAAGAAAGGAGCTCAGGGGCACTGTAATTCACAAACCTGCAGAGTTATAAATGACAGCTATCGTCCAAAAATAGACTGAAGTAAGGCTGCCAAGAGGACTTGAAAGCGGGGCAGAATTGCAGGAAACCGATTTCAGGAGGTAGACTGGAATTGCATTGAAAGCATAGGAAAAGAGGCAGAACGTCCACAATGATGCACTTGGCCAAAAAGGGCGTATGCGCGCATATGCCCTTTTTGGCCAACCAAGCAAGCTTGCAAAGGAAATCTGCACTACAATGAAGTCTCACTTCCCCCCGGTCAAAAGGGCCATCTGAACAAAGTGTAAAATCCAAAAAGGTAGGACAGGCCATGGAGAACTGGGAGCCTTGTTATGCTGATGGGCAGGATGTAAATTGCCAACAACCACTCGGGAGAAGTGTATGGTGTTTCCTGAAACATCTAAAAAACAAAGCAACAGAACCTAGGGCACTTCCACTTATGGTCCTATAGCTTAGGGAAATTAAAATCAAAAAGACACAGCCACCCCAAAGTTTGGAACGGCTCTGTTTACAAGAACCTCGTTTACAGTACAAGTTCAACATCGCAGAAAGTGAAAAATGGATAAAGAAGTTGTGGTATTTACTTACAAAGCAATATCACTCAGCAATGAAATCTGTCTCATCAGGCCCTTAGCAGCACAATGAGTGGATTCAGGTATGATGATTCTAACTGAAATAAGTCACACAGAAAAAGAAACATCATAGGATATCAGTAATACACGGAATGGAAACTTGGCTACACAGGAACTGAATTACAGAACAGAACAGGGTCTCAAATTTAGAAAACCAACTTATTCTTGCTTAAGGGTAAAGGTGAGTTGGGGTGCTGCATAAAACCAGAGATTGAAATGAGCACAGATAAAGTTCCTTAAGCCAAATATGGAATAGACAAGAGCTACTCCTTGCTCAACGAAATGGACTCAACACCCCATATTAAACGCCTAAGAATGTACCTGACTAGTAAGTATCTTAAAACCTATGGATTGCTATGTCTCCGAAAGAGAATCAAGCATGTGTACAGGGGCATAAACGCAGCAGTGATAGGATTGGAGAGGTTCGGTGAGCAAATGAAGACCCTTTCAAGTCATATTGCATGGTACCCATTCCACGGGTTTCAACTACCCAGGTTTAAGGTATTCTTCCTTCAGCTAAAACATGCATGTGGAACCTAGAGTATGATCAACCATGTGATCGGGAGACGTGTTCAAATATGTCTCAGTTTTCCTCCCCTGGTACTCGGGTGCAACATTCCAGACGCTTTACTAACACTCTCCCCACTTGGAGAGTCAGTCCCTTTAACCTCCTGTTTGGCCCAGTTTGCAATTTCTGCGGAAGATGAACAGGAATAGCGAGAACCAATGAGAGGCTAGCTGTAGGTGTCTGGACGGGCAAATTTAACTCTCATTTCCCACCAGGAAGAGGAATTAACCAAAGGCTCAGCGTGCCGGGCCGGAACCAGATTAGGGCCTGAAGCCATCCTGCGGTGTTGCGGCCAGGTCACAAGAAATCGAGTTGAAGAAAGGAGCTCAGGAACACTGTAATTCACAAACCTGCAGAGTTATAAATGACAGCTATCGTCCAAAAATAGACTGAAGTAAGGCTGCCAAGAGGACTTGAAAGCGGGGCAGAATTGCAGGAAACCAATTTCAGAAGGTAGACTGGAATTGCATTGAAAGCATAGGAAAAGAGGCAGAACGTCCACAATGATGCACTTGGCCAAAAAGGGCGTATGCGTTTTTTCCTGAATATATTCAGGAAAAAACGCATACGCCCTTTTTGGCCAACCAAGCAAGCTTGCAAAGGAAATCTGCACTACAATGAAGTCTCACTTCCCCCCGGTCAAAAGGGCCATCTGAAAAAAGTGTAAAATCCAGAAAGGCAACAGGCCATTGAGAACTGGGAGCCTTGTTATGCTGATGGGCGGGATGTAAATTGCCAACAGACACTTGGGAGAAGTGTATGGTGTTTCCTGAAACATCTAAAAAACAAAGCAACAGAGCCTAGGGCACTTCCACTTATGGTCCTATAGCTTAGGGAAATTAAAATCAAAAAGACACAGCCAGCCCAAAGTCTGGGACGCCTCTGTTTACAAGAACCTCGTTTACAGTACAAGTTCAACATCGCAGAAAGTGAAAAATGGATAAAGAAGTTGTGGTATTCACTTACAAAGCAATATCACTCAGCAATGAAATCTATGTCATCAGGCCCTTAGCAGCACAATGAGTGGATTCAGGTATGATGATTCTAACTGAAATAAGTCACACAGAAAAAGAAACATCATAAGATATCAGTAATACACGGAATGGAAACTTGGCTACACAGGAACTGAATTACAGAACAGAACAGGGTCTCAAATTTAGAAAAACAACTTATGCTTGCTTAAGGGTAAAGGTGAGTTGGGGTGCTGCATAAAACCAGAGATTGAAATGAGCACAGATAAAGTTCCTTAAGCCAAATATGGAATAGACAAGAGCTACTCCTTGCTCAACGAAATGGACTCAACACCGCATATTAAACGCCTAAGAATGTACCTGACTTGTAAGTATCTTAAAACCTATGGATTGCTATGTCTCCGAAAGAGAATCAAGCATGTGTACAGGGGCATAAACGCAGCAGTGATAGGATTGGAGAGGTTCGGTGAGCAAATGAAGACCCTTTGAAGTCATATTGCATGGTACCCATTCCACGGGTTTCAACTACCCAGGTTTAAGGTGTTGTTCCTTCAGCTAAAACATGCATGTGGAACCTAGAGTATGATCAACCATGTGATCGGGAGACATGTTCAAATATGTCTCAGTTTTCCTCCCCTGGTACTCGGGTGCAACATTCCAGACGCTTTACTAACACTCTCCCGACTTGGAGAGTCATTCCCTTTAACCTCCTGTTTGGCCCAGTTTGCAATTTCTGCGGAACATGAACAGGAATAGCGAGAAACAATGAGAGGCTAGCTGGAGGTGTCTGGACGGGCAAATTTAACTCTCATTTGCCACCAGGAAGAGGAATTAACCAAAGGCTCAGCGTGCCGTGCCGGAACCAGATTAGGGCCTGAAGCCATCCTGCGGTGTTGCGGCCAGGTCACAAGAAAGCGAGTTGAAGAAAGGAGCTCAGGGGCACTGTAATTCACAAACCTGCAGAGTTATAAATGACAGCTATCGTCCAAAAATAGACTGAAGTAAGGCTGCCAAGAGGACTTGAAAGCAGGGCAGAATTGCAGGAATCCGATTTCAGGAGGTAGACTGGAATTGCATTGAAAGCATAGGAAAAGAGGCAGAACGTCCACAATGATGCACTTGGCCAAAAAGGGCGTATGCGTTTTTTCCTGAATATATTCAGGAAAAAACGCATACGCCCTTTTTGGCCAACCAAGCAAGCTTGCAAAGGAAATCTGCACTACAATGAAGTCTCACTTCCCCCCGGTCAAAAGGGCCATCTGAAAAAAGTGTAAAATCCAGAAAGGCAGGACAGGCCATGGAGAACTGGGAGCCTTGTTATGCTGATGGGCGGGATGTAAATTGCCAACAGACACTGGGGAGAAGTGTATGGTGTTTCCTGAAACATCTAAAAAACAAAGCAACAGAGCCTAGGGCAATGCCACTTATGGTCCTATAGCTTAGGGAAATTAAAATCAACAAGACACAGCCACCCCAAAGTTTGGGACGCCTGTGTTTACAAGAACCTCGTTTACAGTACAAGTTCAACATCGCAGAAAGTGAAAAATGGAAAAAGAATTTGTGGTATTTACTTACAAACCAATATCACTCAGCAATGAAATCTATGTCATCAGGCCCTTAGCAGCACAATGAGTGGATTCAGGTATGATGATTCTAACTGAAATAAGTCACACAGAAAAAGAAACATCATAAGATATCAGTAATACACGGAATGTAAACTTGGCTACACAGGAACTGAATTACAGAACAGAACAGGTTCTCAAATTTAGAAAACCAACTTATGCTTGATTAAGGGTAAAGGTGAGTTGGGGTGCTGCATAAAACCAGAGATTGAAATGAGCACAGATAAAGTTCCTTAAGCCAAATATGGAATAGACAAGAGCTACTCCTTGCTCAACGAAATGGACTCAACACCGCATATTAAACGCCTAAGAATGTACCTGACTAGTAAGTATCGTAAAACCTATGGATTGCTATGTCTCCGAAAGAGAATCAAGCATGTGTACAGGGGCATAAACGCAGCAGTGATAGGATTGGAGAGGTTCGGTGAGCAAATGAAGACCCTTTGAAGTCATATTGCATGGTACCCATTCCACGGGTCTCAACTCTCCAGGTTTAAGGTATTCTTCCTTCAGCTAAAACATGCATGTGGAACCCAAGTATGATCAACCATGTGAACGGGAGACGTGTTCAAATATGTCTCAGTTTTCCTCCCCTGGTACTCGGGTGCAACATTCCAGACGCTTTACTAACACTCTCCCCACTTGGAGAGTCAGCGCCTTTAACCTCCTGTTTGGCCCAGTTTGCAATTTCTGCGGAAGATGAACAGGAATAGCGAGAACCAATGAGAGGCTAGCTGGAGGTGTCTGGACGGGCAAATTTGACTCTCATTTCCCACCAGGAAGAGGAATTAACCAAAGGCTCAGCGTGCCGTGCCTGAACCAGATTAGGTCCTGAAGCCATCCTGCGGTGTTGCTGCCAGGTCACAAGAAAGCGAGTTGAAGAAAGGAGCTCAGGGGCACTGTAATTCACAAACCTGCAGAGTTATAAATGACAGCTATCGTCCAAAAATAGACTGAAGTAAGGCTGCCAAGAGGACTTGAAAGCGGGGCAGAATTGCAGGAAACCGATTTCAGGAGGTAGACTGGAATTGCATTGAAAGCATAGGAAAAGAGGCAGAACGTCCACAATGATGCACTTGGCCAAAAAGGGCGTATGCGTTTTTTCCTGAATATATTCAGGAAAAAACGCATACGCACTTTTTGGCCAACCAAGCAAGCTTGCAAAGGAAATCTGCACTACAATGAAGTCTCAACTCTCCCCGGTCAAAAGGGCCATCTGAAAAAAGTGTAAAATCCAGAAAGGCAGGACAGGCCATGGAGAACTGGGAGCCTTGTTATGCTGATGGGCGGGATGTAAATTGCCAACAACCATTCGGGAGAAGTGTATGGTGTTTCATGAAACATCTAAAAAACAAAGCAACAGAGCCTAGGGCACTTCCACTTATGGTCCTATAGCTTAGGGAAATTAAAATCAAAAAGACACAGCCACCCCAAAGTTTGGAACGGCTCTGTTTACAAGAACCTCGTTTACAGAACAAGTTCAACATCGCAGAAAGTGAAAAATGGATAAAGAACTTGTGGTACTTACGTACAATGCAGTATCACTCAGCAATGAAATCTATGTCATCAGGCCCGTAGCAGCATAATGAGTAGATTCAGGTACGATGATTCTAACTGAAATAAGTCACACAGAAAAAGAAACATCATAAGATATCAGTAATACACGGAATGTAAACTTGGCTACACAGGAACTGAATTCCAAAACAGAACAGGGTCTCAAATTTAGAAAACCAACTTATGCTTGCTTAAGGGTAAAGGTGAGTTGGGTTGCTGCATAAAACCAGAGATTGAAATGAGCACAGATAAAGTTCCTTAAGCCAAATATGGAATAGACAAGAGCTACTCCTTGCTCAACGAAATGGACTCAACACCGCATATTAAACGCCTAAGAATGTACCTGACTAGTAAGTATCTTAAAACCTATGGATTGCTATGTCTCCAAAAGAGAATCAAGCATGTGTACAGGGGCATAAACGCAGCAGTGATAGGATTGGAGAGGTTCGGTGAGCAAATGAAGACCCTTTGAAGTCATATTGCATGGTACCCATTCCACGGGTTTCAACTACCCAGGTTTTAGGTATTCTTCCTTCAGCTAAAACATGCATGTGGAACCCAAGTATGATCAACCATGTGAACGGGAGACGTGTTCAAATATGTCTCAGTTTTCCTCCCCTGGTACTCGGGTGCAACATTCCAGACGCTTTACTAACACTCTCCCCACTTGGAGAGTCAGCGCCTTTAACCTCCTGTTTGGCCCAGTTTGCAATTTCTGCGGAAGATGA
The DNA here is from genome assembly GCF_951394435.1 of Stenella coeruleoalba. Taxonomy (NCBI): domain Eukaryota; kingdom Metazoa; phylum Chordata; class Mammalia; order Artiodactyla; family Delphinidae; genus Stenella; species Stenella coeruleoalba. The sequence goes on from NW_027646328.1 coordinate 979,820, forward strand.
ACAGGAATAGCGAGAACCAATGAGAGGCTAGCTGGAGGTGTCTGGACGGGCAAATTTAACTCTCATTTCCCACCAGGAAGAGGAAATAACCAAAGGCTCAGCGTGCCGTACCGGAACCAGATTAGGGCCTGAAGCCATCCTGCGGTGTTGCGGCCAGGTCACAAGAAAGCGAGTTGAAGAAAGGAGCTCAGGGGCACTGTAATTCACAAACCTGCAGAGTTATAAATGACAGCTATCGTCCAAAAATAGACTGAAGTAAGGCTGCCAAGAGGACTTGAAAGCGGGGCAGAATTGCAGGAAACCGATTTCAGGAGGTAGACTGGAATTGCAATGAAAGCATAGGAAAAGAGGCAGAACGTCCACAATGATGCACTTGGCCAAAAAGGGCGTATGCGTTTTTTCCTGAATATATTCAGGAAAAAACGCATACGCCCTTTTTGGCCAACCAAGCAAGCTTGCAAAGGAAATCTGCACTACAATGAAGTCTCACTTCCCCCCGGTCAAAAGGGCCATCTGAAAAAAGTGTAAAATCCAGAAAGGCAGGACAGGCCATGGAGAACTGGGAGCCTTGTTATGCTGATGGGCGGGATGTAAATTGCCAACAACCACTCGGGAGAAGTGTATGGTGTTTCCTGAAACATCTAAAAAACAAAGCAACAGAACCTAGGGCACTTCCACTTATGGTCCTATAGCTTAGGGAAATTAAAATCAAAAAGACACAGCCACCCCAAAGTTTGGAACGGCTCTGTTTACAAGAACCTCGTTTACAGTACAAGTTCAACATCGCAGAAAGTGAAAAATGGAAAAAGAATTTGTGGTATTTACTTACAAAGCAATATCACTCAGCAATGAAATCTGTGTCATCAGGCCCTTAGCAGCACAATGAGTGGATTCAGGTATGATGATTCTAACTGAAGTAATTCACACAGAAAAAGAAACATCATAAGATATCAGTAATACATGGAATGTAAACTTGGCTACACAGGAACTGAATTACAGAACAGAACAGGGTCTCAAATTTAGAAAACCAACTTATGCTTGCTTAAGGGTAAAGGTGAGTTGGGGTGCTGTATAAAACCAGAGATTGAAATGAGCACAGATAAAGTTCCTTAAGTCAAATATGGAATAGACAAGAGCTACTCCTTGCTCAACGAAATGGACTCAACACCGCATATTAAACGCCTAAGAATGTACCTGACTAGTAAGTATCTTAAAACCTATGGATTGCTATGTCTCCGAAAGAGAATCAAGCATGTGTACAGGGGCATAAACGCAGCAGTGATAGGATTGGAGAGGTTCGGTGAGCAAATGAAGACCCTTTGAAGTCATATTGCATGGTACCCATTACACGGGTCTCAACTCTCCAGGTTTAAGGTATTCTTCCTTCAGCTAAAACATGCATGTGGAACCCAAGTATAATCAACCATGTGAACGGGAGACGTGTTCAAATATGTCTCAGTTTTCCTCCCCTGGTACTCGGGTGTAACATTCCAGACGCTTTATTAACACTCTCCCCACTTGGAGAGTCAGCGCCTTTAACCTCCTGTTTGGCCCAGTTTGCAATTTCTGCGGAAGATGAACAGGAATAGCGAGAACGAATGAGAGACTAGCTGGAGGTGTCTGGACGGGCAAATTTAACTCTCATTTCCCACCAGGAAGAGGAAATAACCAAAGGCTCAGCGTGCCGTGCCGGAACCAGATTAGGGCGTGAAGCCATCCTGCGGTGTTGCGGCCAGGTCACAAGAAAGCAAGTTGAAGAAAGGAGCTCAGGGGCACTGTAATTCACAAACCTGCAGAGTTATAAATGACAGTTATCGTCCAAAAATAGACTGAAGTAAGGCTGCCAAGAGGACTTGAAAGCGGGGCAGAATTGCAGGAAACCGATTTCAGGAGGTAGACTGGAATTGCATTGAAAGCATAGGAAAAGAGGCAGAACGTCCACAATGATGCACTTGGCCAAAAAGGGCGTATGCGTTTTTTCCTGAATATATTCAGGAAAAAACGCATACGCCCTTTTTGGCCAACCAAGCAAGCTTGCAAAGGAAATCTGCACTACAATGAAGTCTCACTTCCCCCCGGTCAAAAGGGCCATCTGAAAAAAGTGTAAAATCCAGAAAGGCAGGACAGGCCATGGAGAACTGGGAGCCTTGTTATGCTGATGGGCGGGATGTAAATTGCCAACAGACACTTGGGAGAAGTGTATGGTGTTTCCTGAAACATCTAAAAAACAAAGCAACAGAGCCTAGGGCACTTCCACTTATGGTCCTATAGCTTAGGGAAATTAAAATCAAAAAGACACAGCCAGCCCAAAGTCTGGGACGCCTCTGTTTACAAGAACCTCGTTTACAGTACAAGTTCAACATCGCAGAAAGTGAAAAATGGATAAAGAAGTTGTGGTATTCACTTACAAAGCAATATCACTCAGCAATGAAATCTATGTCATCAGGCCCTTAGCAGCACAATGAGTGGATTCAGGTATGATGATTCTAACTGAAATAAGTCACACAGAAAAAGAAACATCATAAGATATCAGTAATACACGGAATGGAAACTTGGCTACACAGGAACTGAATTACAGAACAGAACAGGGTCTCAAATTTAGAAAAACAACTTATGCTTGCTTAAGGGTAAAGGTGAGTTGGGGTGCTGCATAAAACCAGAGATTGAAATGAGCACAGATAAAGTTCCTTAAGCCAAATATGGAATAGACAAGAGCTACTCCTTGCTCAACGAAATGGACTCAACACCGCATATTAAACGCCTAAGAATGTACCTGACTTGTAAGTATCTTAAAACCTATGGATTGCTATGTCTCCGAAAGAGAATCAAGCATGTGTACAGGGGCATAAACGCAGCAGTGATAGGATTGGAGAGGTTCGGTGAGCAAATGAAGACCCTTTGAAGTCATATTGCATGGTACCCATTCCACGGGTTTCAACTACCCAGGTTTAAGGTGTTGTTCCTTCAGCTAAAACATGCATGTGGAACCTAGAGTATGATCAACCATGTGATCGGGAGACATGTTCAAATATGTCTCAGTTTTCGTACCCTGGTACTCGGGTGCAACATTCCAGACGCTTTACTAACACTCTCCCGACTTGGAGAGTCATTCCCTTTAACCTCCTGTTTGGCCCAGTTTGCAATTTCTGCGGAACATGAACAGGAATAGCGAGAAACAATGAGAGGCTAGCTGGAGGTGTCTGGACGGGCAAATTTAACTCTCATTTGCCACCAGGAAGAGGAATTAACCAAAGGCTCAGCGTGCCGTGCCGGAACCAGATTAGGGCCTGAAGCCATCCTGCGGTGTTGCGGCCAGGTCACAAGAAAGCGAGTTGAAGAAAGGAGCTCAGGGGCACTGTAATTCACAAACCTGCAGAGTTATAAATGACAGCTATCGTCCAAAAATAGACTGAAGTAAGGCTGCCAAGAGGACTTGAAAGCAGGGCAGAATTGCAGGAATCCGATTTCAGGAGGTAGACTGGAATTGCATTGAAAGCATAGGAAAAGAGGCAGAACGTCCACAATGATGCACTTGGCCAAAAAGGGCGTATGCGTTTTTTCCTGAATATATTCAGGAAAAAACGCATACGCCCTTTTTGGCCAACCAAGCAAGCTTGCAAAGGAAATCTGCACTACAATGAAGTCTCACTTCCCCCCGGTCAAAAGGGCCATCTGAAAAAAGTGTAAAATCCAGAAAGGCAGGACAGGCCATGGAGAACTGGGAGCCTTGTTATGCTGATGGGCGGGATGTAAATTGCCAACAGACACTCGGGAGAAGTGTATGGTGTTTCCTGAAACATCTAAAAAACAAAGCAACAGAGCCTAGGGCAATGCCACTTATGGTCCTATAGCTTAGGGAAATTAAAATCAACAAGACACAGCCACCCCAAAGTTTGGGACGCCTGTGTTTACAAGAACCTCGTTTACAGTACAAGTTCAACATCGCAGAAAGTGAAAAATGGAAAAAGAATTTGTGGTATTTACTTACAAACCAATATCACTCAGCAATGAAATCTATGTCATCAGGCCCTTAGCAGCACAATGAGTGGATTCAGGTATGATGATTCTAACTGAAATAAGTCACACAGAAAAAGAAACATCATAAGATATCAGTAATACACGGAATGTAAACTTGGCTACACAGGAACTGAATTACAGAACAGAACAGGTTCTCAAATTTAGAAAACCAACTTATGCTTGATTAAGGGTAAAGGTGAGTTGGGGTGCTGCATAAAACCAGAGATTGAAATGAGCACAGATAAAGTTCCTTAAGTCAAATATGGAATAGACAAGAGCTACTCCTTGCTCAACGAAATGGACTCAACACCGCATATTAAACGCCTAAGAATGTACCTGACTAGTAAGTATCGTAAAACCTATGGATTGCTATGTCTCCGAAAGAGAATCAAGCATGTGTACAGGGGCATAAACGCAGCAGTGATAGGATTGGAGAGGTTCGGTGAGCAAATGAAGACCCTTTGAAGTCATATTGCATGGTACCCATTCCACGGGTCTCAACTCTCCAGGTTTAAGGTATTCTTCCTTCAGCTAAAACATGCATGTGGAACCCAAGTATGATCAACCATGTGAACGGGAGACGTGTTCAAATATGTCTCAGTTTTCCTCCCCTGGTACTCGGGTGCAACATTCCAGACGCTTTACTAACACTCTCCCCACTTGGAGAGTCAGCGCCTTTAACCTCCTGTTTGGCCCAGTTTGCAATTTCTGCGGAAGATGAACAGGAATAGCGAGAACCAATGAGAGGCTAGCTGGAGGTGTCTGGACGGGCAAATTTGACTCTCATTTCCCACCAGGAAGAGGAATTAACCAAAGGCTCAGCGTGCCGTGCCGGAACCAGATTACGTCCTGAAGCCATCCTGCGGTGTTGCGGCCAGGTCACAAGAAAGCAAGTTGAAGAAAGGAGCTCAGGGGCACTGTAATTCACAAACCTGCAGAGTTATAAATGACAGCTATCGTCCAAAAATAGACTGAAGTAAGGCTGCCAAGAGGACTTGAAAGCGGGGCAGAATTGCAGGAAACCGATTTCAGGAGGTAGACTGGAATTGCATTGAAAGCATAGGAAAAGAGGCAGAACGTCCACAATGATGCACTTGGCCAAAAAGGGCGTATGCGTTTTTTCCTGAATATATTCAGGAAAAAACCCATACGCCCTTTTTGGCCAACCAAGCAAGCTTGCAAAGGAAATCTGCACTACAATGAAGTCTCACTTCCCCCCGGTCAAAAGGGCCATCTGAAAAAAAGTGTAAAATCCAGAAAGGCAGGACAGGCCATGGAGAACTGGGAGCCTTGTTATGCTGATGGGCGGGATGTAAATTGCCAACAACCACTCGGGAGAAGTGTATGGTGTTTCCTGAAACATCTAAAAAACAAAGCAACAGAACCTAGGGCACTTCCACTTATGGTCCTATAGCTTAGGGAAATTAAAATCAAAAAGACACAGCCACCCCAAAGTTTGGAACGGCTCTGTTTACAAGAACCTCGTTTACAGTACAAGTTCAACATCGCAGAAAGTGAAAAATGGATAAAGAAGTTGTGGTATTTACTTACAAAGCAATATCACTCAGCAATGAAATCTGTGTCATCAGGCCCTTAGCAGCACAATGAGTGGATTCAGGTATGATGATTCTAACTGAAGTAATTCACACAGAAAAAGAAACATCATAAGATATCAGTAATACATGGAATGTAAACTTGGCTACACAGGAACTGAATTACAGAACAGAACAGGGTCTCAAATTTAGAAAACCAACTTATGCTTGCTTAAGGGTAAAGGTGAGTTGGGGTGCTGTATAAAACCAGAGATTGAAATGAGCACAGATAAAGTTCCTTAAGTCAAATATGGAATAGACAAGAGCTACTCCTTGCTCAACGAAATGGACTCAACACCGCATATTAAACGCCTAAGAATGTACCTGACTAGTAAGTATCTTAAAACCTATGGATTGCTATGTCTCCGAAAGAGAATCAAGCATGTGTACAGGGGCATAAACGCAGCAGTGATAGGATTGGAGAGGTTCGGTGAGCAAATGAAGACCCTTTGAAGTCATATTGCATGGTACCCATTACACGGGTCTCAACTCTCCAGGTTTAAGGTATTCTTCCTTCAGCTAAAACATGCATGTGGAACCCAAGTATGATCAACCATGTGAACGGGAGACGTGTTCAAATATGTCTCAGTTTTCCCCCCCTGGTACTCGGGTGCAACATTCCAGACGCTTTATTAACACTCTCCCCACTTGGAGAGTCAGCGCCTTTAACCTCCTGTTTGGCCCAGTTTGCAATTTCTGCGGAAGATGAACAGGAATAGCGAGAACGAATGAGAGACTAGCTGGAGGTGTCTGGACGGGCAAATTTAACTCTCATTTCCCACCAGGAAGAGGAAATAACCAAAGGCTCAGCGTGCCGTGCCGGAACCAGATTAGGGCGTGAAGCCATCCTGCGGTGTTGCGGCCAGGTCACAAGAAAGCAAGTTGAAGAAAGGAGCTCAGGGACACTGTAATTCACAAACCTGCAGAGTTATAAATGACAGTTATCGTCCAAAAATAGACTGAAGTAAGGCTGCCAAGAGGACTTGAAAGCGGGGCAGAATTGCAGGAAACCGATTTCAGGAGGTAGACTGGAATTGCATTGAAAGCATAGGAAAAGAGGCAGAACGTCCACAATGATGCACTTGGCCAAAAAGGGCGTATGCGTTTTTTCCTGAATATATTCAGGAAAAAACGCATACGCCCTTTTTGGCCAACCAAGCAAGCTTGCAAAGGAAATCTGCACTACAATGAAGTCTCACTTCCCCCCAGTCAAAAGGGCCATCTGAAAAAAGTGTAAAATCCAGAAAGGCAGGACAGGCCATGGAGAACTGGGAGCCTTGTTATGCTGATGGGCGGGATGTAAATTGCCAACAACCACTCGGGAGAAGTGTATGGTGTTTCCTGAAACATCTAAAAAACAAAGCAACAGAACCTAGGGCACTTCCACTTATGGTCCTATAGCTTAGGGAAATTAAAATCAAAAAGACACAGCCACCCCAAAGTTTGGAACGGCTCTGTTTACAAGAACCTCGTTTACAGTACAAGTTCAACATCGCAGAAAGTGAAAAATGTATAAAGAAGTTGTGGTATTTACTTACAAAGCAATATCACTCAGCAATGAAATCTGTGTCATCAGGCCCTTAGCAGCACAATGAGTGGATTCAGGTATGATGATTCTAACTGAAATAAGTCACACAGAAAAAGAAACATCATAGGATATCAGTAATACACGGAATGGAAACTTGGCTACACAGGAACTGAATTACAGAACAGAACAGGGTCTCAAATTTAGAAAACCAACTTATTCTTGCTTAAGGGTAAAGGTGAGTTGGGGTGCTGCATAAAACCAGAGATTGAAATGAGCACAGATAAAGTTCCTTAAGCCAAATATGGAATAGACAAGAGCTACTCCTTGCTCAACGAAATGGACTCAACACCCCATATTAAACGCCTAAGAATGTACCTGACTAGTAAGTATCTTAAAACCTATGGATTGCTATGTCTCCGAAAGAGAATCAAGCATGTGTACAGGGGCATAAACGCAGCAGTGATAGGATTGGAGAGGTTCGGTGAGCAAATGAAGACCCTTTCAAGTCATATTGCATGGTACCCATTCCACGGGTTTCAACTACCCAGGTTTAAGGTATTCTTCCTTCAGCTAAAACATGCATGTGGAACCTAGAGTATGATCAACCATGTGATCGGGAGACGTGTTCAAATATGTCTCAGTTTTCCTCCCCTGGTACTCGGGTGCAACATTCCAGACGCTTTACTAACACTCTCCCCACTTGGAGAGTCAGTCCCTTTAACCTCCTGTTTGGCCCAGTTTGCAATTTCTGTGGAAGATGAACAGGAATAGCGAGAACCAATGAGAGGCTAGCTGTAGGTGTCTGGACGGGCAAATTTAACTCTCATTTCCCACCAGGAAGAGGAATTAACCAAAGGCTCAGCGTGCCGTGCCGGAACCAGATTACGTCCTGAAGCCATCCTGCGGTGTTGCGGCCAGGTCACAAGAAAGCAAGTTGAAGAAAGGAGCTCAGGGGCACTGTAATTCACAAACCTGCAGAGTTATAAATGACAGCTATCGTCCAAAAATAGACTGAAGTAAGGCTGCCAAGAGGACTTGAAAGCGGGGCAGAATTGCAGGAAACCGATTTCAGGAGGTAGACTGGAATTGCATTGAAAGCATAGGAAAAGAGGCAGAACGTCCACAATGATGCACTTGGCCAAAAAGGGCGTATGCGTTTTTTCCTGAATATATTCAGGAAAAAACCCATACGCCCTTTTTGGCCAACCAAGCAAGCTTGCAAAGGAAATCTGCACTACAATGAAGTCTCACTTCCCCCCGGTCAAAAGGGCCATCTGAAAAAAGTGTAAAATCCAGAAAGGCAGGACAGGCCATGGAGAACTGGGAGCCTTGTTATGCTGATGGGCGGGATGTAAATTGCCAACAGACACTTGGGAGAAGTGTATGGTGTTTCCTGAAACATCTAAAAAACAAAGCAACAGAGCCTAGGGCACTTCCACTTATGGTCCTATAGCTTAGGGAAATTAAAATCAAAAAGACACAGCCAGCCCAAAGTCTGGGACGCCTCTGTTTACAAGAACCTCGTTTACAGTACAAGTTCAACATCGCAGAAAGTGAAAAATGGATAAAGAAGTTGTGGTATTCACTTACAAAGCAATATCACTCAGCAATGAAATCTATGTCATCAGGCCCTTAGCAGCACAATGAGTGGATTCAGGTATGATGATTCTAACTGAAATAAGTCACACAGAAAAAGAAACATCATAAGATATCAGTAATACACGGAATGTAAACTTGGCTACACAGGAACTGAATTACAGAACAGAACAGGTTCTCAAATTTAGAAAACCAACTTATGCTTGCTTAAGGGTAAAGGTGAGTTGGGGTGCTGCATAAAACCAGAGATTGAAATGAGCACAGATAAAGTTCCTTAAGTCAAATATGGAATAGACAAGAGCTACTCCTTGCTCAACGAAATGGACTCAACACCGCATATTAAACGCCTAAGAATGTACCTGACTAGTAAGTATCGTAAAACCTATGGATTGCTATGTCTCCGAAAGAGAATCAAGCATGTGTACAGGGGCATAAACGCAGCAGTGATAGGATTGGAGAGGTTCGGTGAGCAAATGAAGACCCTTTGAAGTCATATTGCATGGTACCCATTACACGGGTCTCAACTCTCCAGGTTTAAGGTATTCTTCCTTCAGCTAAAACATGCATGTGGAACCCAAGTATGATCAACCATGTGAACGGGAGACGTGTTCAAATATGTCTCAGTTTTCCTCCCCTGGTACTCGGGTGCAACATTCCAGACGCTTTACTAACACTCTCCCCACTTGGAGAGTCAGCGCCTTTAACCTCCTGTTTGGCCCAGTTTGCAATTTCTGCGGAAGATGAACAGGAATAGCGAGAACCAATGAGAGGCTAGCTGGAGGTGTCTGGACGGGCAAATTTGACTCTCATTTCCCACCAGGAGGAGGAATTAACCAAAGGCTCAGCGTGCCGTGCCGGAACCAGATTAGGTCCTGAAGCCATCCTGCGGTGTTGCGGCCAGGTCACAAGAAAGCAAGTTGAAGAAAGGAGCTCAGGGGCACTGTAATTCACAAACCTGCAGAGTTATAAATGACAGCTATCGTCCAAAAATAGACTGAAGTAAGGCTGCCAAGAGGACTTGAAAGCGGGGCAGAATTGCAGGAAACCGATTTCAGGAGGTAGACTGGAATTGCATTGAAAGCATAGGAAAAGAGGCAGAACGTCCACAATGATGCACTTGGCCAAAAAGGGCGTATGCGTTTTATCCTGAATATATTCAGGAAAAAACGCATACGCCCTTTTTGGCCAACCAAGCAAGCTTGCAAAGGAAATCTGCACTACAATGAAGTCTCACTTCCCCCCGGTCAAAAGGGCCATCTGAAAAAAGTGTAAAATCCAGAAAGGCAGGACAGGCCATGGAGAACTGGGAGCCTTGTTATGCTGATGGGCGGGATGTAAATTGCCAACAACCACTCGCGAGAAGTGTATGGTGTTTCCTGAAACATCTAAAAAACAAAGCAACAGAACCTAGGGCACTTCCACTTATGGTCCTATAGCTTAGGGAAATTAAAATCAAAAAGACACAGCCACACCAAAGTTTGGAACGGCTCTGTTTACAAGAACCTCGTTTACAGTACAAGTTCAACATCGCAGAAAGTGAAAAATGGATAAAGAAGTTGTGGTATTTACTTACAAAGCAATATCACTCAGCAATGAAATCTGTGTCATCAGGCCCTTAGCAGCACAATGAGTGGATTCAGGTATGATGATTCTAACTGAAATAAGTCACACAGAAAAAGAAACATCATAGGATATGAGTAATACACGGAATGGAAACTTGGCTACACAGGAACTGAATTACAGAACAGAACAGGGTCTCAAATTTAGAAAACCAACTTATTCTTGCTTAAGGGTAAAGGTGAGTTGGGGTGCTGCATAAAACCAGAGATTGAAATGAGCACAGATAAAGTTCCTTAAGTCAAATATGGAATAGACAAGAGCTACTCCTTGCTCAACGAAATGGACTCAACACCCCATATTAAACGCCTAAGAATGTACCTGACTAGTAAGTATCTTAAAACCTATGGATTGCTATGTCTCCGAAAGAGAATCAAGCATGTGTACAGGGGCATAAACGCAGCAGTGATAGGATTGGAGAGGTTCGGTGAGCAAATGAAGACCCTTTGAAGTCATATTGCATGGTACCCATTCCACGGGTTTCAACTACCCAGGTTTAAGGTATTCTTCCTTCAGCTAAAACATGCATGTGGAACCTAGAGTATGATCAACCATGTGATCGGGAGACGTGTTCAAATATGTCTCAGTTTTCCTCCCCTGGTACTCGGGTGCAACATTCCAGACGCTTTACTAACACTCTCCCCACTTGCAGAGTCAGTCCCTTTAACCTCCTGTTTGGCCCAGTTTGCAATTTCTGCGGAAGATGAACAGGAATAGCGAGAACCAATGAGAGGCTAGCTGGAGGTGTCTGGACGGGCAAATTTAACTCTCATTTCCCACCAGGAAGAGGAATTAACCAAAGGCTCAGCATGCCGGGCCGGAACCAGATTAGGGCGTGAAGCCATCCTGCGGTGTTGCGGCCAGGTCACAAGAAAGCGAGTTGAAGAAAGGAGCTCAGGGGCACTGTAATTCACAAACCTGCAGAGTTATAAATGACAGCTATCGTCCAAAAATAGACTGAAGTAAGGCTGCCAAGAGGACTTGAAAGCGGGGCAGAATTGCAGGAAACCGATTTCAGGAGGTAGACTGGAATTGCATTGAAAGCATAGGAAAAGAGGCAGAACGTCCACAATGATGCACTTGGCCAAAAAGGGCGTATGCGTTTTTTCCTGAATATATTCAGGAAAAAACGCATACGCCCTTTTTGGCCAACCAAGCAAGCTTGCAAAGGAAATCTGCACTACAATGAAGTCTCACTTCCCCCCGGTCAAAGGGGCCATCTGAAAAAAGTGTAAAATCCAGAAAGGCAGGACAGGCCATGGAGAACTGGGAGCCTTGTTATGCTGATGGGCGGGATGTAAATTGCCAACAGACACTCGGGAGAAGTGTATGGTGTTTCCTGAAACATCTAAAAAACAAAGCAACAGAGCCTAGGGCACTGCCACTTATGGTCCTATAGCTTAGGGAAATTAAAATCAAAAAGACACAGCCACCCCAAAGTTTGGGACGCCTCTGTTTACAAGAACCTTGTTTACAGTACAAGTTCAACATTGCAGAAAGTGAAAAATGGATAAAGAAGTTGTGGTATTTACTTACAAAGCAATATCACTCAGCAATGAAATCTATGTCATCAGGCCCTTAGCATCACAATGAGTGGATTCAGGTATGATGATTCTAACTGAAATAAGTCACACAGAAAAAAAACATCATAAGATATCAGTAATACACCGAATGTAAACTTGGCTACACAGGAACTGAATTACAGAACAGAACAGGGTCTCAAATTTAGAAAACCAACTTATGCTTGCTTAAGGGTAAAGGTGAGTTGGGGTGCTGCATAAAACCAGAGATTGAAATGAGCACAGATAAAGTTCCTTAAGTCAAATATGGAATAGACAAGAGCTACTCCTTGCTCAACGAAATGGACTCAACACCGCATATTAAACGCCTAAGAATGTACCTGACTAGTAAGTATCGTAAAACCTATGGATTGCTATGTCTCCAAAAGAGAATCAAGCATGTGTACAGGGGCATAAACGCAGCAGTGATAGGATTGGAGAGGTTCGGTGAGCAAATGAAGACCCTTTGAAGTCATATTGCATGGTACCCATTCCACGGGTTTCAACTACCCAGGTTTAAGGTATTCTTCCTTCAGCTAAAACATGCATGTGGAACCTAAAGTATGATCAACCATGTGATCGGGAGACGTGTTCAAATATGTCTCAGTTTTCCTCCCCTGGTACTCGGGTGCAACATTCCAGACGCTTTACTAACACTCTCCCCACTTGGAGAGTCAGTCCCTTTAACCTCCTGTTTGGCCCAGTTTGCAATTTCTGCGGAAGATGAACAGGAATAGTGAGAACCAATGAGAGGCTAGCTGGAGGTGTCTGGACGGGCAAATTTAACTGTCATTTCCCACCAGGAAGAGGAATTAACCAAAGGCTCAGCATGCCGGGCCGGAACCAGATTAGGGCCTGAAGCCATCCTGCGGTGTTGCGGCCAGGTCACAAGAAAGCGAGTTGAAGAAAGGAGCTCAGGGGCACTGTAATTCACAAACCTGCAGAGTTATAAATGACAGCTATCGTCCAAAAATAGACTGAAGTAAGGCTGCCAAGAGGACTTGAAAGCGGGGCAGAATTGCAGGAAACCGATTTCAGGAGGTAGACTGGAATTGCATTGAAAGCATAGGAAAAGAGGCAGAACGTCCACAATGATGCACTTGGCCAAAAAGGGCGTATGCGTTTTTTCCTGAATATATTCAGGAAAAAACGCATACGCCCTTTTTGGCCAACCAAGCAAGCTTGCAAAGGAAATCTGCACTACAATGAAGTCTCACTTCCCCCGGTCAAAAGGGCCATCTGGAAAAAGTGTAAAATCCAGAAAGGCAGGACAGGCCATGGAGAACTGGGAGCCTTGTTATGCTGATGGGCGGGATGTAAATTGCCAACAGACACTTGGGAGAAGTGTATGGTGTTTCCTGAAACATCTAAAAAACAAAGCAACAGAGCCTAGGGCACTGCCACTTATGGTCCTATAGCTTAGGGAAATTAAAATCAAAAAGACACAGCCACCCCAAAGTTTGGGACGCCTCTGTTTACAAGAACCTCGTTTACAGTACAAGTTCAACATCGCAGAAAGTGAAAAATGGATAAAGAAGTTGTGGTATTTACTTACAAAGCAATATCACTCAGCAATGAAATCTATGTCATCAGGCCCTTAGCATCACAATGAGTGGATTCAGGTATGATGATTCTAACTGAAATAAGTCACACAGAAAAAAAACATCATAAGATATCAGTAATACACCGAATGTAAACTTGGCTACACAGGAACTGAATTACAGAACAGAACAGGGTCTCAAATTTAGAAAACCAACTTATGCTTGCTTAAGGGTAAAGGTGAGTTGGGGTGCTGCATAAAACCAGAGATTGAAATGAGCACAGATAAAGTTCCTTATGTCAAATATGGAATAGACAAGAGCTACTCCTTGCTCAACGAAATGGACTCAACACCGCATATTAAACGCCTAAGAATGTACCTGACTAGTAAGTATCGTAAAACCTATGGATTGCTATGTCTCCAAAAGAGAATCAAGCATGTGTACAGGGGCATAAACGCAGCAGTGATAGGATTGGAGAGGTTCGGTGAGCAAATGAAGACCCTTTGAAGTCATATTGCATGGTACCCATTACACGGGTCTCAACTCTCCAGGTTTAAGGTATTCTTCCTTCAGCTAAAACATGCATGTGGAACCTAGAGTATGATCAACCATGTGATCGGGAGACGTGTTCAAATATGTCTCAGTTTTCCTCCCATGGTACTCGGGTGCAACATTCCAGACGCTTTACTAACACTCTCCCCACTTGGAGAGTCAGTCCCTTTAACCTCCTGTTTGGCCCAGTTTGCAATCTCTGCGGAAGATGAACAGGAATAGCGAGAACCAATGAGAGGCTAGCTGGAGGTGTCTGGACGGGCAAATTTAACTCTCATTTCCCACCAGGAAGAGGAAATAAACAAAGGCTCAGCGTGCCGTACCGGAAACAGATTAGGGCCTGAAGCCATCCTGCGGTGTTGCGGCCAGCTCAAAAGAAAGCGAGTTGAAGAAAGGAGCTCAGGGGCACTGTAATTCACAAACCTGCAGAGTTATAAATGACAGCTATCGTCCAAAAATAAACTGAAGTAAGGCTGCCAAGAGGACTTGAAAGCGGGGCAGAATTGCAGGAAACCGATTTAAGGAGGTAGACTGGAATTGCATTGAAAGCATAGGAAAAGAGGCAGAACGTCCACAATGATGCACTTGGCCAAAAAGGGCGTATGCGTTTTTTCCTGAATATATTCAGGAAAAAACGCATACGCCCTTTTTGGCCAACCAAGCAAGCTTGCAAAGGAAATCTGCACTACAATGAAGTCTCACTTCCTCCCAGCCAAAAGGGTCATCTGAAAAAAGTGTAAAATCCAGAAAGGCAGGACAGGCCATGGAGAACTGGCAGCCTTGTTATGCTGATGGGCGGGATGTAAATTGCCAACAACCACTCGGGAGAAGTGTATGGTGTTTCCTGAAACATCTAAAAAACAAAGCAACAGAACCTAGGGCACTTCCACTTATGGTCCTATAGCTTAGGGAAATTAAAATCAAAAAGACACAGCCACCCCAAAGTTTGGAACGGCTCTGTTTACAAGAACCTCGTCTACAGTACAAGTTCAACATCGCAGAAAGTGAAAAATGGATAAAGAAGTTGTGGTATTTACTTACAAAGCAATATCACTCAGCAATGAAATCTGTGTCATCAGGCCCTTAGCAGCACAATGAGTGGATTCAGGTATGATGATTCTAACTGAAGTAATTCACACAGAAAAAGAAACATCATAAGATATCAGTAATACATGGAATGTAAACTTGGCTACACAGGAACTGAATTACAGAACAGAACAGGGTCTCAAATTTAGAAAACCAACTTATGCTTGCTTAAGGGTAAAGGGGAGTTGGGGTGCTGTATAAAACCAGAGATTGAAATGAGCACAGATAAAGTTCCTTAAGTCAAATATGGAATAGACAAGAGCTACTCCTTGCTCAACGAAATGGACTCAACACCGCATATTAAACGCCTAAGAATGTACCTGACTAGTAAGTATCTTAAAACCTATGGATTGCTATGTCTCCGAAAGAGAATCAAGCATGTGTACAGGGGCATAAACGCAGCAGTGATAGGATTGGAGAGGTTCGGTGAGCAAATGAAGACCCTTTGAAGTCATATTGCATGGTACCCATTACACGGGTCTCAACTCTCCAGGTTTAAGGTATTCTTCCTTCAGCTAAAACATGCATGTGGAACCCAAGTATGATCAACCATGTGAACGGGAGACGTGTTCAAATATGTCTCAGTTTTCCCCCCCTGGAACTCGGGTGCAACATTCCAGACGCTTTACTAACACTCTCCCCACTTGGAGAGTCAGCGCCTTTAACCTCCTGTTTGGCCCAGTTTGCAATTTCTGCGGAAGATGAACAGGAATAGCGAGAACCAATGAGAGACTAGCTGGAGGTGTCTGGACGGGCAAATTTAACTCTCATTTCCCACCAGGAAGAGGAAATAACCAAAGGCTCAGCGTGCCGTGCCGGAACCAGATTAGGGCGTGAAGCCATCCTGCGGTGTTGCGGCCAGGTCACAAGAAAGCAAGTTGAAGAAAGGAGCTCAGGGGCACTGTAATTCACAAACCTGCAGAGTTATAAATGACAGCTATCGTCCAAAAATAGACTGAAGTAAGGCTGCCAAGAGGACTTGAAAGCGGGGCAGAATTGCAGGAAACCGATTTCAGGAGGTAGACTGGAATTGCATTGAAAGCATAGGAAAAGAGGCAGAACGTCCACAATGATGCACTTGGCCAAAAAGGGCGTATGCGTTTTTTCCTGAATATATTCAGGAAAAAACGCATACGCCCTTTTTGGCCAACCAAGCAAGCTTGCAAAGGAAATCTGCACTACAATGAAGTCTCACTTCCCCCCGGTCAAAAGGGCCATCTGAAAAAAGTGTAAAATCCAGAAAGGCAGGACAGGCCATGGAGAACTGGGAGCCTTGTTATGCTGATGGGCGGGATGTAAATTGCCAACAGACACTTGGGAGAAGTGTATGGTGTTTCCTGAAACATCTAAAAAACAAAGCAACAGAGGCTAGGGCACTTCCACTTATGGTCCTATAGCTTAGGGAAATTAAAATCAAAAAGACACAGCCACCCCAAAGTTTGGAATGGCTCTGTTTACAAGAACCTCGTTTACAGTACAAGTTCAACATCGCAGAAAGTGAAAAATGGATAAAGAAGTTGTGGTATTCCTTTACAAAGCAATATCACTCAGCAATGAAATCTATGTCAACAGGCCCTTAGCAGCACAATGAGTGGATTCAGGTATGATGATTCTAACTGAAATAAGTCACACAGAAAAAGAAACATCATAAGATATCTGTAATACACGGAATGGAAACTTGGCTACACAGGAACTGAATTACAGAACAGAACAGGGTCTCAAATTTAGAAAAACAACTTATGCTTGCTTAAGGGTAAAGGTGAGTTGGGGTGCTGCATAAAACCAGAGATTGGAATGAGCACAGATAAAGTTCCTTAAGCCAAATATGGAATAGACAAGAGCTACTCCTTGCTCAACGAAATGGACTCAACACCGCATATTAAACGCCTAAGAATGTACCTGACTTGTAAGTATCTTAAAACCTATGGATTGCTATGTCTCCAAAAGAGAATCAAGCATGTGTACAGGGGCATAAACGCAGCAGTGATAGGATTGGAGAGGTTCGGTGAGCAAATGAAGACCCTTTGAAGTCATATTGCATGGTACCCATTCCACGGGTTTCAACTACCCAGGTTTAAGGTATTCTTCCTTCAGCTAAAACATGCATGTGGAACCTAGAGTATGATCAACCATGTGATCGGGAGACGTGTTCAAATATGTCTCAGTTTTCCTCCCCTGGTACTCGGGTGCAACATTCCAGACGCTTTACTAACACTCTCCCCACTTGGAGAGTCAGTCCCTTTAACCTCCTGTTTGGCCCAGTTTGCAATTTCTGCGGAAGATGAACAGGAATAGTGAGAACCAATGAGAGGCTAGCTGGAGGTGTCTGGACGGGCAAATTTAACTGTCATTTCCCACCAGGAAGAGGAATTAACCAAAGGCTCAGCATGCCGGGCCGGAACCAGATTAGGGCCTGAAGCCATCCTGCGGTGTTGCGGCCAGGTCACAAGAAAGCGAGTTGAAGAAAGGAGCTCAGGGGCACTGTAATTCACAAACCTGCAGAGTTATAAATGACAGCTATCGTCCAAAAATAGACTGAAGTAAGGCTGCCAAGAGGACTTGAAAGCGGGGCAGAATTGCAGGAAACCGATTTCAGGAGGTAGACTGGAATTGCATTGAAAGCATAGGAAAAGAGGCAGAACGTCCACAATGATGCACTTGGCCAAAAAGGGCGTATGCGTTTTTTCCTGAATATATTCAGGAAAAAACGCATACGCCCTTTTTGGCCAACCAAGCAAGCTTGCAAAGGAAATCTGCACTACAATGAAGTCTCACTTCCCCCGGTCAAAAGGGCCATCTGGAAAAAGTGTAAAATCCAGAAAGGCAGGACAGGCCATGGAGAACTGGGAGCCTTGTTATGCTGATGGGCGGGATGTAAATTGCCAACAGACACTTGGGAGAAGTGTATGGTGTTTCCTGAAACATCTAAAAAACAAAGCAACAGAGCCTAGGGCACTGCCACTTATGGTCCTATAGCTTAGGGAAATTAAAATCAAAAAGACACAGCCACCCCAAAGTTTGGGACGCCTCTGTTTACAAGAACCTCGTTTACAGTACAAGTTCAACATTGCAGAAAGTGAAAAATGGATAAAGAAGTTGTGGTATTTACTTACAAAGCAATATCACTCAGCAATGAAATCTATGTCATCAGGCCCTTAGCATCACAATGAGTGGATTCAGGTATGATGATTCTAACTGAAATAAGTCACACAGAAAAAAAACATCATAAGATATCAGTAATACACCGAATGTAAACTTGGCTACACAGGAACTGAATTACAGAACAGAACAGGGTCTCAAATTTAGAAAACCAACTTATGCTTGCTTAAGGGTAAAGGTGAGTTGGGGTGCTGCATAAAACCAGAGATTGAAATGAGCACAGATAAAGTTCCTTATGTCAAATATGGAATAGACAAGAGCTACTCCTTGCTCAACAAAATGGACTCAACACCGCATATTAAACGCCTAAGAATGTACCTGACTAGTAAGTATCGTAAAACCTATGGATTGCTATGTCTCCAAAAGGAATCAAGCATGTGTACAGGGGCATAAACGCAGCAGTGATAGGATTGGAGAGGTTCGGTGAGCAAATGAAGACCCTTTGAAGTCATATTGCATGGTACCCATTCCACGGGTTTCAACTACCCAATTTAAGGTATTCTTCCTTCAGCTAAAACATGCATGTGGAACCTAGAGTATGATCAACCATGAGATCGGGAGACGTGTTCAAATATGTCTCAGTTTTCCTCCCATGGTACTCGGGTGCAACATTCCAGACGCTTTACTAACACTCTCCCCACTTGGAGAGTCAGTCCCTTTAACCTCCTCTTTGGCCTAGTTTGCAATCTCTGCGGAAGATGAACAGGAATAGCGAGAACCAATGAGAGGCTAGCTGGAGGTGTCTGGACAGGCAAATTTAACTCTCATTTCCCACCAGGAAGAGGAAATAAACAAAGGCTCAGCGTGCCGTACCGGAAACAGATTAGGGCCTGAAGCCATCCTGCGGTGTTGCGGCCAGCTCAAAAGAAAGCGAGTTGAAGAAAGGAGCTCAGGGGCACTGTAATTCACAAACCTGCAGAGTTATAAATGACAGCTATCGTCCAAAAATAAACTGAAGTAAGGCTGCCAAGAGGACTTGAAAGCGGGGCAGAATTGCAGGAAACCGATTTCAGGAGGTAGACTGGAATTGCATTGAAAGCATAGGAAAAGAGGCAGAACGTCCACAATGATGCACTTGGCCAAAAAGGGCGTATGCGTTTTTTCCTGAATATATTCAGGAAAAAACGCATACGCCCTTTTTGGCCAACCAAGCAAGCTTGCAAAGGAAATCTGCACTACAATGAAGTCTCACTTCCTCCCAGCCAAAAGGGTCATCTGAAAAAAGTGTAAAATCCAGAAAGGCAGGACAGGCCATGGAGAACTGGCAGCCTTGTTATGCTGATGGGCGGGATGTAAATTGCCAACAACCACTCGGGAGAAGTGTATGGTGTTTCCTGAAACATCTAAAAAACAAAGCAACAGAACCTAGGGCACTTCCACTTATGGTCATATAGCTTAGGGAAATTAAAATCAAAAAGACACAGCCACCCCAAAGTTTGGAACGGCTCTGTTTACAAGAACCTCGTCTACAGTACAAGTTCAACATCGCAGAAAGTGAAAAATGGATAAAGAAGTTGTGGTATTTACTTACAAAGCAATATCACTCAGCAATGAAATCTGTGTCATCAGGCCCTTAGCAGCACAATGAGTGGATTCAGGTATGATGATTCTATCTGAAGTAATTCACACAGAAAAAGAAACATCATAAGATATCAGTAATACATGGAATGTAAACTTGGCTACACAGGAACTGAATTACAGAACAGAACAGGGTCTCAAATTTAGAAAACCAACTTATGCTTGTTTAAGGGTAAAGGGGAGTTGGGGTGCTGTATAAAACCAGAGATTGAAATGAGCACAGATAAAGTTCCTTAAGTCAAATATGGAATAGACAAGAGCTACTCCTTGCTCAACGAAATGGACTCAACACCGCATATTAAACGCCTAAGAATGTACCTGACTAGTAAGTATCTTAAAACCTATGGATTGCTATGTCTCCGAAAGAGAATCAAGCATGTGTACAGGGGCATAAACGCAGCAGTGATAGGATTGGAGAGGTTCGGTGAGCAAATGAAGACCCTTTGAAGTCATATTGCATGGTACCCATTACACGGGTCTCAACTCTCCAGGTTTAAGGTATTCTTCCTTCAGCTAAAACATGCATGTGGAAACCAAGTATGATCAACCATCTGAACGGGAGATGTGTTCAAATATGTCTCAGTTTTCCCCCCCTGGTACTCGGGTGCAACATTCCAGACGCTTTACTAACACTCTCCCCACTTGGAGAGTCAGCGCCTTTAACCTCCTGTTTGGCCCAGTTTGCAATTTCTGCGGAAGATGAACAGGAATAGCGAGAACCAATGAGAGACTAGCTGGAGGTGTCTGGACGGGCAAATTTAACTCTCATTTCCCACCAGGAAGAGGAAATAACCAAAGGCTCAGCGTGCCGTGCCGGAACCAGATTAGGGCGTGAAGCCATCCTGCGGTGTTGCGGCCAGGTCACAAGAAAGCAAGTTGAAGAAAGGAGCTCAGGGGCACTGTAATTCACAAACCTGCAGAGTTATAAATGACAGCTATCGTCCAAAAATAGACTGAAGTAAGGCTGCCAAGAGGACTTGAAAGCGGGGCAGAATTGCAGGAAACCGATTTCAGGAGGTAGACTGGAATTGCATTGAAAGCATAGGAAAAGAGGCAGAACGTCCACAATGATGCACTTGGCCAAAAAGGGCGTATGCGTTTTTTCCTGAATATATTCAGGAAAAAACGCATACGCCCTTTTTGGCCAACCAAGCAAGCTTGCAAAGGAAATCTGCACTACAATGAAGTCTCACTTCCCCCCGGTCAAAAGGGCCATCTGAAAAAAGTGTAAAATCCAGAAAGGCAGGACAGGCCATGGAGAACTGGGAGCCTTGTTATGCTGATGGGCGGGATGTAAATTGCCAACAACCACTCGGGAGAAGTGTATGGTGTTTCCTGAAACATCTAAAAAACAAAGCAACAGAACCTAGGGCACTTCCACTTATGGTCCTATAGCTTAGGGAAATTAAAATCAAAAAGACACAGCCACCCCAAAGTTTGGAACGGCTCTGTT
The DNA here is from genome assembly GCF_951394435.1 of Stenella coeruleoalba. NCBI lineage: Eukaryota > Metazoa > Chordata > Mammalia > Artiodactyla > Delphinidae > Stenella > Stenella coeruleoalba. The sequence goes on from NW_027646328.1 coordinate 1,001,098, forward strand.
TACAAGAACCTCGTTTACAGTACAAGTTCAACATCGCAGAAAGTGAAAAATGGATAAAGAAGTTGTGGTATTTACTTACAAAGCAATATCACTCAGCAATGAAATCTGTGTCATCAGGCCCTTAGCAGCACAATGAGTGGATTCAGGTATGATGATTCTAACTGAAATAAGTCACACAGAAAAAGAAACATCATAGGATATCAGTAATACACGGAATGGAATCTTGGCTACACAGGAACTGAATTACAGAACAGAACAGGGTCTCAAATTTAGAAAACCAACTTATTCTTGCTTAAGGGTAAAGGTGAGTTGGGGTGCTGCATAAAACCAGAGATTGAAATGAGCACAGATAAAGTTCCTTAAGCCAAATATGGAATAGACAAGAGCTACTCCTTGCTCAACGAAATGGACTCAACACCCCATATTAAACGCCTAAGAATGTACCTGACTAGTAAGTATCTTAAAACCTATGGATTGCTATGTCTCCGAAAGAGAATCAAGCATGTGTACAGGGGCATAAACGCAGCAGTGATAGGATTGGAGAGGTTCGGTGAGCAAATGAAGACCCTTTGAAGTCATATTGCATGGTACCCATTCCACGGGTTTCAACTACCCAGGTTTAAGGTATTCTTCCTTCAGCTAAAACATGCATGTGGAACCTAGAGTATGATCAACCATGTGATCGGGAGACGTGTTCAAATATGTCTCAGTTTTCCTCCCCTGGTACTCGGGTGCAACATTCCAGATGCTTTACTAACACTCTCCCCACTTGGAGAGTCAGTCCCTTTAACCTCCTGTTTGGCCCAGTTTGCAATTTCTGCGGAAGATGAACAGGAATAGCGAGAACCAATGAGAGGCTAGCTGGAGGTGTCTGGACGGACAAATTTAACTCTCATTTCCCACCAGGAAGAGGAATTAACCAAAGGCTCAGCGTGCCGGGCCGGAACCAGATTAGGGCCTGAAGCCATCCTGCGGTGTTGCGGCCAGGTCACAAGAAATCGAGTTGAAGAAAGGAGCTCAGGGGCACTGTAATTCACAAACCTGCAGAGTTATAAATGACAGCTATCGTCCAAAAATAGACTGAAGTAAGGCTGCCAAGAGGACTTGAAAGCGGGGCAGAATTGCAGGAAACCAATTTCAGAAGGTAGACTGGAATTGCATTGAAAGCATAGGAAAAGAGGCAGAACGTCCACAATGATGCACTTGGCCAAAAAGGGCGTATGCGTTTTTTCCTGAATATATTCAGGAAAAAACGCATACGTCCTTTTTGGCCAACCAAGCAAGCTTGCAAAGGAAATCTGCACTACAATGAAGTCTCACTTCCCCCCGGTCAAAAGGGCCATCTGAAAAAAGTGTAAAATCCAGAAAGGCAACAGGCCATTGAGAACTGGGAGCCTTGTTATGCTGATGGGCGGGATGTAAATTGCCAACAGACACTTGGGAGAAGTGTATGGTGTTTCCTGAAACATCTAAAAAACAAAGCAACAGAGCCTAGGGCACTTCCACTTATGGTCCTATAGCTTAGGGAAATTAAAATCAAAAAGACACAGCCACCCCAAAGTCTGGGACGCCTCTGTTTACAAGAACCTCGTTTACAGTACAAGTTCAACATCGCAGAAAGTGAAAAATGGATAAAGAAGATGTGGTATTCACTTACAAAGCAATATCACTCAGCAATGAAATCTATGTCATCAGGCCCTTAGCAGCACAATGAGTGGATTCAGGTATGATGATTCTAACTGAAATAAGTCACACAGAAAAAGAAACATCATAAGATATCAGTAATACACGGAATGGAAACTTGGCTACACAGGAACTGAATTACAGAACAGAACAGGGTCTCAAATTTAGAAAAACAACTTATGCTTGCTTAAGGGGAAAGGTGAGTTGGGGTGCTGCATAAAACCAGAGATTGAAATGAGCACAGATAAAGTTCCTTAAGCCAAATATGGAATAGACAAGAGCTACTCCTTGCTCAACGAAATGGACTCAACACCGCATATTAAACGCCTAAGAATGTACCTGACTTGTAAGTATCTTAAAACCTATGGATTGCTATGTCTCCGAAAGAGAATCAAGCATGTGTACAGGGGCATAAACGCAGCAGTGATAGGATTGGAGAGATTCGGTGAGCAAATGAAGACCCTTTGAAGTCATATTGCATGGTACCCATTCCACGGGTTTCAACTACCCAGGTTTAAGGTATTCTTCCTTCAGCTAAAACATGCATGTGGAACCTAGAGTATGATCAACCATGTGATCGGGAGACATGTTCAAATATGTCTCAGTTTTCCTCCCCTGGTACTCGGGTGCAACATTCCAGACGCTTTACTAACACTCTCCCGACTTGGAGAGTCATTCCCTTTAACCTCCTGTTTGGCCCAGTTTGCAATTTCTGCGGAACATGAACAGGAATAGCGAGAACCAATGAGAGGCTAGCTGGAGGTGTCTGGACGGGCAAATTTAACTCTCATTTCCCACCAGGAAGAGGAAATAACCAAAGGCTCAGCGTGCCGTGCCGGAACCAGATTAGGGCCTGAAGCCATCCTGCGGTGTTGCGGCCAGGTCACAAGAAAGCAAGTTGAAGAAAGGAGCTCAGGGGCACTGTAATTCACAAACCTGCAGAGTTATAAATGACAGCTATCGTCCAAAAATAGACTGAAGTAAGGCTGCCAAGAGGACTTGAAAGCGGGGCAGAATTGCAGGAAACCGATTTCAGGAGGTAGACTGGAATTGCATTGAAAGCATAGGAAAAGAGGCAGAACGTCCACAATGATGCACTTGGCCAAAAAGGGCGTATGCGTTTTATCCTGAATATATTCAGGAAAAAACGCATACGCCCTTTTTGGCCAACCAAGCAAGCTTGCAAAGGAAATCTGCACTACAATGAAGTCTCACTTCCCCCCGGTCAAAAGGGCCATCTGAAAAAAGTGTAAAATCCAGAAAGGCAGGACAGGCCATGGAGAACTGGGAGCCTTGTTATGCTGATGGGCGGGATGTAAATTGCCAACAACCACTCGGGAGAAGTGTATGGTGTTTCCTGAAACATCTAAAAAACAAAGCAACAGAACCTAGGGCACTTCCACTTATGGTCCTATAGCTTAGGGAAATTAAAATCAAAAAGACACAGCCACACCAAAGTTTGGAACGGCTCTGTTTACAAGAACCTCGTTTACAGTACAAGTTCAACATCGCAGAAAGTGAAAAATGGATAAAGAAGTTGTGGTATTTACTTACAAACCAATATCACTCAGCAATGAAATCTATGTCATCAGGCCCTTAGCAGCACAATGAGTGGATTCAGGTATGATGATTCTAACTGAAATAAGTCACACAGAAAAAGAAACATCATAAGATATCAGTAATACACGGAATGTAAACTTGGCTACACAGGAACTGAATTACAGAACAGAACAGGTTCTCAAATTTAGAAAACCAACTTATGCTTGATTAAGGGTAAAGGTGAGTTGGGGTGCTGCATAAAACCAGAGATTGAAATGAGCACAGATAAAGTTCCTTAAGCCAAATATGGAATAGACAAGAGCTACTCCTTGCTCAATGAAATGGACTCAACACCGCATATTAAACGCCTAAGAATGTACCTGACTAGTAAGTATCGTAAAACCTATGGATTGCTATGTCTCCGAAAGAGAATCAAGCATGTGTACAGGGGCATAAACGCAGCAGTGATAGGATTGGAGAGGTTCGGTGAGCAAATGAAGACCCTTTGAAGTCATATTGCATGGTACCCATTCCACGGGTCTCAACTCTACAGGTTTAAGGTATTCTTCCTTCAGCTAAAACATGCATGTGGAACCCAAGTATGATCAACCATGTGAACGGGAGACGTGTTCAAATATGTCTCAGTTTTCCTCCCCTGGTACTCGGGTGCAACATTCCAGACGCTTTACTAACACTCTCCCCACTTGGAGAGTCAGCGCCTTTAACCTCCTGTTTGGCCCAGTTTGCAATTTCTGCGGAAGATGAACAGGAATAGCGAGAACCAATGAGAGGCTAGCTGAAGGTGTCTGGACGGGCAAATTTAACTCTCATTTCCCACCAGGAAGAGGAAATAACCAAAGGTTCAGCGTGCCGTGCCGGAACCAGATTAGGGCCTGAAGCCATCCTGCGGTGTTGCGGCCAGGTCACAAGAAAGCAAGTTGAAGAAAGGAGCTCAGGGTCACTGTAATTCACAAACCTGCAGAGTTATAAATGACAGCTATCGTCCAAAAATAGACTGAAGTAAGGCTGCCAAGAGGACTTGAAAGCGGGGCAGAATTGCAGGAAACCGATTTCAGGAGGTAGACTGGAATAGCATTGAAAGCATAGGAAAAGAGGCAGAACGTCCACAATGATGCACTTGGCCAAAAAGGGCGTATGCGTTTTTTCCTGAATATATTCAGGAAAAAACGCATAAGCCCTTTTTGGCCAACCAAGCAAGCTTGCAAAGGAAATCTGCACTACAATGAAGTCTCACTTCCCCCCGGTCAAAAGGGCCATCTGAAAAAAGTGTAAAATCCAGAAAGGCAGGACAGGCCATGGAGAACTGGGAGCCTTGTTATGCTGATGGGCGGGATGTAAATTGCCAACAACCACTCGGGAGAAGTGTATGGTGTTTCCTGAAACATCTAAAAAACAAAGCAACAGAGCCTAGGGCACTGCCACTTATGGTCCTATAGCTTAGGGAAATTAAAATCAAAAAGACACAGCCACCCCAAAGTTTGGGACGCCTCTGTTTACAAGAACCTCGTTTACAGTACAAGTTCAACATCGCAGAAAGTGAAAAATGGATAAAGAAGTTGTGGTATTTACTTACAAAGCAATATCACTCAGCAATGAAATCTATGTCATCAGGCCCTTAGCATCACAATGAGTGGATTCAGGTATGATGACTCTAACTGAAATAAGTCACACAGAAAAAGAAACATCATAAGATATCAGTAATACACGGAATGTAAACTTGGCTACACAGGAACTGAATTACAGAACAGAACAGGGTCTCAAATTTAGAAAACCAACTTATGCTTGCTTAAGGGTAAAGGTGAGTTGGGGTGCTGCATAAAACCAGAGATTAAAATGAGCACAGATAAAGTTCCTTAAGTCAAATATGGAATAGACAAGAGCTACTCCTTGCTCAACGAAATGGACTCAACACCGCATATTAAACGCCTAAGAATGTACCTGACTAGTAAGTATCGTAAAACCTATGGATTGCTATGTCTCCAAAAGAGAATCAAGCATGTGTACAGGGGCATAAACGCAGCAGTGATAGGATTGGAGAGGTTTGGTGAGCAAATGAAGACCCTTTGAAGTCATATTGCATGGTACCCATTCCACGGGTCTCAACTCTCCAGGTTTAAGGTATTCTTCCTTCAGCTAAAACATGCATGTGGAACCCAAGTATGATCAACCATGTGAACAGGAGACGTGTTCAAATATGTCTCAGTTTTCCTCCCCTGGTACTCGGGTGCAACATTCCAGACGCTTTACTAACACTCTCCCCACTTGGAGAGTCAGCGCCTTTAACCTCCTGTTTGGCCCAGTTTGCAATTTCTGCGGAAGATGAACAGGAATAGCGAGAACCAATGAGAGGCTAGCTGGAGGTGTCTGGACGGGCAAATTTAACTCTCATTTCCCACCAGGAAGAGGAAATAACCAAAGGCTCAGCGTGCCGTACCGGAACCAGATTAGGGCCTGAAGCCATCCTGCGGTGTTGCGGCCAGCTCAAAAGAAAGCGAGTTGAAGAAAGGAGCTCAGGGGCACTGTAATTCACAAACCTGCAGAGTTATAAATGACAGCTATCGTCCAAAAATAGACTGAAGTAAGGCTGCCAAGAGGACTTGAAAGCGGGGCAGAATTGCAGGAAACCGATTTCAGGAGGTAGACTGGAATTGCATTGAAAGCATAGGAAAAGAGGCAGAACGTCCACAATGATGCACTTGGCCAAAAAGGGCGTATGCGTTTTTTCCTGAATATATTCAGGAAAAAACGCATACGCCCTTTTTGGCCAACCAAGCAAGCTTGCAAAGGAAATCTGCACTACAATGAAGTCTCACTTCCCCCCGGTCAAAAGGGCCATCTGAAAAAAGTGTAAAATCCAGAAAGGCAACAGGCCATTGAGAACTGGGAGCCTTGTTATGCTGATGGGCGGGATGTAAATTGCCAACAGACACTTGGGAGAAGTGTATGGTGTTTCCTGAAACATCTAAAAAACAAAGCAACAGAGCCTAGGGCACTTCCACTTATGGTCCTATAGCTTAGGGAAATTAAAATCAAAAAGACACAGCCACCCCAAAGTTTGGAACGGCTCTGTTTACAAGAACCTCGTTTACAGTACAAGTTCAACATCGCAGAAAGTGAAAAATGGATAAAGAAGATGTGGTATTCACTTACAAAGCAATATCACTCAGCAATGAAATCCATGTCATCAGGCCCTTAGCTGTACAATGAGTGGCTTCAGGTATGGTGATTCTAACTGAAATAAGTCACACAGAAAAAGAAACATCATAAGATATCAGTAATACACGGAATGGAAACTTGGCTACACAGGAACTGAATTACAGAACAGAACAGGGTCTCAAATTTAGAAAACCAACTTATGCTTGCTTAAGGGTAAAGGTGAGTTGGGGTGCTGCATAAAACCAGAGATTGAAATGAGCACAGATAAAGTTCCTTAAGCCAAATATGGAATAGACAAGAGCTACTCCTTGCTCAACGAAATGGACTCAACACCGCATATTAAACGCCTAAGAATGTACCTGACTTGTAAGTATCTTAAAACCTATGGATTGCTATGTCTCCGAAAGAGAATCAAGCATGTGTACAGGGGCATAAACGCAGCAGTGATAGGATTGGAGAGGTTCGGTGTGCAAATGAAGACCCTTTGAAGTCATATTGCATGGTACCCATTCCACGGGTTTCAACTACCCAGGTTTAAGGTATTCTTCCTTCAGCTAAAACATGCATGTGGAACCTAGAGTATGATCAACCATGTGATCGGGAGACATGTTCAAATATGTCTCAGTTTTCCTCCCCTGGTACTCGGGTGCAACATTCCAGACGCTTTACTAACACTCTCCCCACTTGGAGAGTCAGTCCCTTTAACCTCCTGTTTGGCCCAGTTTGCAATTTCTGCGGAAGATGAACAGGAATAGCGAGAACCAATGAGAGGCTAGCTGGAGGTGTCTGGACGGGCAAATTTAACTCTCATTTCCCACCAGGAAGAGGAATTAACCAAAGGCTCAGCATGCCGGGCCGGAACCAGATTAGGGCCTGAAGCCATCCTGCGGTGTTGCGGCCAGGTCACAAGAAAGCGAGTTGAAGAAAGGAGCTCAGGGGCACTGTAATTCACAAACCTGCAGAGTTATAAATGACAGCTATCATCCAAAAATAGACTGAAGTAAGGCTGCCAAGAGGACTTGAAAGCGGGGCAGAATTGCAGGAAACCGATTTCAGGAGGTAGACTGCAATTGCATTGAAAGCATAGGAAAAGAGGCAGAACGTCCACAATGATGCACTTGGCCAAAAAGGGCGTATGCGTTTTTTCCTGAATATATTCAGGAAAAAACGCATACGCCCTTTTTGGCCAACCAAGCAAGCTTGCAAAGGAAATCTGCACTACAATGAAGTCTCACTTCCCCCCGGTCAAAAGGGCCATCTGAAAAAAGTGTAAAATCCAGAAAGGCAGGACAGGCCATGGAGAACTGGGAGCCTTGTTATGCTGATGGGCGGGATGTAAATTGCCAACAACCACTCGGGAGAAGTGTATGGTGTTTCCTGAAACATCTAAAAAACAAAGCAACAGAGCCTAGGGCACTGCCACTTATGGTCCTATAGCTTAGGGAAATTAAAATCAAAAAGACACAGCCACCCCAAAGTTTGGGACGCCTCTGTTTACAAGAACCTCGTTTACAGTACAAGTTCAACATCGCAGAAAGTGAAAAATGGATAAAGAAGTTGTGGTATTTACTTACAAAGCAATATCACTCAGCAATGAAATCTATGTCATCAGGCCCTTTGCATCACAATGAGTGGATTCAGGTATGATGATTCTAACTGAAATAAGTCACACAGAAAAAGAAACATCATAAGATATCAGTAATACACGGAATGTAAACTTGGCTACACAGGAACTGAATTACAGAACAGAACAGGGTCTCAAATTTAGAAAACCAACTTATGCTTGCTTAAGGGTAAAGGTGAGTTGGGGTGCTGCATAAAACCAGAGATTGAAATGAGCACAGATAAAGTTCCTTAAGCCAAATATGGAATAGACAAGAGCTACTCCTTGCTCAACGAAATGGACTCAACACCGCATATTAAACGCCTAAGAATGTACCTGACTTGTAAGTATCTTAAAACCTATGGATTGCTATGTCTCCAAAAGAGAATCAAGCATGTGTACAGGGGCATAAACGCAGCAGTGATAGGATTGGAGAGGTTCGGTGAGCAAATGAAGACCCTTTGAAGTCATATTGCATGGTACCCATTCCACGGGTTTCAACTACCCAGGTTTAAGGTATTCTTCCTTCAGCTAAAACATGCATGTGGAACCTAGAGTATGATCAACCATGTGATCGGGAGACATGTTCAAATATGTCTCAGTTTTCCTCCCCTGGTACTCGGGTGCAACATTCCAGACGCTTTACTAACACTCTCCCCACTTGGAGAGTCAGTCCCTTTAACCTCCTGTTTGGCCCAGTTTGCAATTTCTGCGGAAGATGAACAGGAATAGCGAGAACCAATGAGAGGCTAGCTTTAGGTGTCTAGACGGGCAAATTTAACTCTCATTTCCCACCAGGAAGAGGAATTAACCAAAGGCTCAGCATGCCGGGCCGGAACCAGATTAGGGCCTGAAGCCATCCTGCGGTGTTGCGGCCAGCTCAAAAGAAAGCGAGTTGAAGAAAGGAGCTCAGGGGCACTGTAATTCACAAACCTGCAGAGTTATAAATGACAGCTATCGTCCAAAAATAGACTGAAGTAAGGCTGCCAAGAGGACTTGAAAGCGGGGCAGAATTGCAGGAAACCGATTTCAGGAGGTAGACTGGAATTGCATTGAAAGCATAGGAAAAGAGGCAGAACGTCCACAATGATGCACTTGGCCAAAAAGGGCGTATGCGTTTTTTCCTGAATATATTCAGGAAAAAACGCATACGCCCTTTTTGGCCAACCAAGCAAGCTTGCAAAGGAAATCTGCACTACAATGAAGTCTCACTTCCCCCCGGCCAAAAGGGCCATCTGAAAAAAGTGTAAAATCCAGAAAGGCAACAGGCCATTGAGAACTGGGAGCCTTGTTATGCTGATGGGCGGGATGTAAATTGCCAACAGACACTTGGGAGAAGTGTATGGTGTTTCCTGAAACATCTAAAAAACAAAGCAACAGAGCCTAGGGCACTTCCACTTATGGTCCTATAGCTTAGGGAAATTAAAATCAAAAAGACACAGCCACCCCAAAGTTTGGAACGGCTCTGTTTACAAGAACCTCGTTTACAGTACAAGTTCAACATCGCAGAAAGTGAAAAATGGATAAAGAAGTTGTGGTATTTACTTACAAAGCAATATCACTCAGCAATGAAATCTGTGTCATCAGGCCCTTAGCAGCACAATGAGTGGATTCAGGTATGATGATTCTAACTGAAATAACTCACACAGAAAAAAAACATCATAAGATATCAGTAATACACGGAATGTAAACTTGGCTACACAGGAACTGAATTACAGAACAGAACAGGGTCTCAAATTTAGAAAACCAACTTATGCTTGCTTAAGGGTAAAGGTGAGTTGGGGTGCTGCATAAAACCAGAGATTGAAATGAGCACAGATAAAGTTCCTTAAGTCAAATATGGAATAGACAAGAGCTACTCCTTGCTCAACGAAATGGACTCAACACCGCATATTAAACGCCTAAGAATGTACCTGACTAGTAAGTATCGTAAAACCTATGGATTGCTATGTCTCCAAAAGAGAATCAAGCATGTGTACAGGGGCATAAACGCAGCAGTGATAGGATTGGAGAGGTTCGGTGAGCAAATGAAGACCCTTTGAAGTCATATTGCATGGTACCCATTCCACGGGTCTCAACTCTCCAGGTTTAAGGTATTCTTCCTTCAGCTAAAACATGCATGTGGAACCCAAGTATGATCAACCATGTGAACGGGAGACGTGTTCAAATATGTCTCAGTTTTCCTCCCCTGGTACTCGGGTGCAACATTCCAGACGCTTTACTAACACTCTCCCCACTTGGAGAGTCAGCGCCTTTAACCTCCTGTTTGGCCCAGTTTGCAATTTCTGCGGAAGATGAATAGGAATAGCGAGAAACAATGAGAGGCTAGCTGGAGGTGTCTGGACGGGCAAATTATTCCTGAATATATTCAGGAAAAAACGCATACGCCCTTTTTGGCCAACCAAGCAAGCTTGCAAAGGAAATCTGCACTACAATGAAGTCTCACTTCCCCCCGGTCAAAAGGGTCATCTGAAAAAAGTGTAAAATCCAGAAAGGTAGGACAGGCCATGGAGAACTGGGAGCCTTGTTATGCTGATGGGCGGGATGTAAATTGCCAACAGACACTCGGGGAAGTGTATGGTGTTTCCTGAAACATCTAAAAAACAAAGCAACAGAGCCTAGGGCACTGCCACTTATGGTCCTATAGCTTAGGGAAATTAAAATCAAAAAGACACAGCCACCCCAAAGTTTGGGACGCCTCTGTTTACAAGAACCTCGTTTACAGTACAAGTTCAACATCGCAGAAAGTGAAAAATGGATAAAGAAGTTGTGGTATTTACTTACAAAGCAATATCACTCAGCAATGAAATATATGTCATCAGGCCCTTAGCATCACAATGAGTGGATTCAGGTATGATGATTCTAACTGAAATAAGTCACACAGAAAAAGAAACATCATAAGATATCAGTAATACACGGAATGTAAACTTGGCTACACAGGAACTGAATTACAGAACAGAACAGGGTCTCAAATTTAGAAAACCAACTTATGCTTGCTTAAGGGTAAAGGTGAGTTGGGGTGCTGCATAAAACCAGAGATTGAAATGAGCACAGATAAAGTTCCTTAAGTCAAATATGGAATAGACAAGAGCTACTCCTTGCTCAACAAAATGGACTCAACACCGCATATTAAACGCCTAAGAATGTACCTGACTAGTAAGTATCGTAAAACCTATGGATTGCTATGTCTCCAAAAGAGAATCAAGCATGTGTACAGGGGCATAAACGGAGCAGTGATAGGATTGGAGAGGTTCGGTGAGCAAATGAAGACCCTTTGAAGTCATATTGCATGGTACCCATTCCACGGGTCTCAACTCTCCAGGTTTAAGGTATTCTTCCTTCAGCTAAAACATGCATGTGGAACCCAAGTATGATCAACCATGTGAACGGGAGACGTGTTCAAATATGTCTCAGTTTTCCTCCCCTGGTACTCGGGTGCAACATTCCAGACGCTTTACTAACACTCTCCCCACTTGGAGAGTCAGCGCCTTTAACCTCCTGTTTGGCCCAGTTTGCAATTTCTGCGGAAGATGAACAGGAATAGCGAGAACCAATGAGAGGCTAGCTGGAGGTGTCTGGACGGGCAAATTATTCCTGAATATATTCAGGAAAAAACGCATACGCCCTTTTTGGCCAACCAAGCAAGCTTGCAAAGGAAATCTGCACTACAATGAAGTCTCACTTCCCCCCGGTCAAAAGGGCCATCTGAAAAAAGTGTAAAATCCAGAAAGGCAACAGGCCATTGAGAACTGGGAACCTTGTTATGCTGATGGGCGGGATGTAAATTGCCAACAGACACTTGGGAGAAGTGTATGGTGTTTCCTGAAACATCTAAAAAACAAAGCAACAGAGCCTAGGGCACTTCCACTTATGGTCCTATAGCTTAGGGAAATTAAAATCAAAAAGACACAGCCACCCCAAACTTTCGAACGGCTCTGTTTACAAGAACCTCGTTTACAGTACAAGTTCAACATCGCAGAAAGTGAAAAATGGATAAAGAAGTTGTGGTATTTACTTACAAAGCAATATCACTCAGCAATGAAATCTGTGTCATCAGGCCCTTAGCAGCACAATGAGTGGATTCAGGTATGATGATTCTAACTGAAATAAGTCACACAGAAAAAGAAACATCATAAGATATCAGTAATACACGGAATGTAAACTTGGCTACACAGGAACTGAATTACAGAACAGAACAGGGTCTCAAATTTAGAAAACCAACTTATGCTTGCTTAAGGGTAAAGGTGAGTTGGGGTCCTGCATAAAACCAGAGATTGAAATGAGCACAGATAAAGTTCCTTAAGTCAAATATGGAATAGACAAGAGCTACTCCTTGCTCAACGAAATGGACTCAACACCGCATATTAAACGCCTAAGAATGTACCTGACTAGTAAGTATCATAAAACCTATGGATTGCTATGTCTCCAAAAGAGAATCAAGCATGTGTACAGGGGCATAAACGCAGCAGTGATAGGATTGGAGAGGTTCGGTGAGCAAATGAAGACCCTTTGAAGTCATATTGCATGGTACCCATTACACGGGTCTCAACTCTCCAGGTTTAAGGTATTCTTCCTTCAGCTAAAACATGCATGTGGAACCCAAGTATGATCAACCATGTGAACGGGAGACGTGTTCAAATATGTCTCAGTTTTCCTCCCCTGGTACTCGGGTGCAACATTCCAGACGCTTTACTAACACTCTCCCCACTTGGAGAGTCAGCGCCTTTAACCTCCTGTTTGGCCCAGTTTGCAATTTCTGCGGAAGATGAACAGGAATAGCGAGAACCAATGAGAGGCTAGCTGGAGGTGTCTGGACGGGCAAATTATTCCTGAATATATTCAGGAAAAAACGCATACGCCCTTTTTGGCCAACCAAGCAAGCTTGCAAAGGAAATCTGCACTACAATGAAGTCTCACTTCCCCCCGGTCAAAAGGGCCATCTGAAAAAAGTGTAAAATCCAGAAAGGCAACAGGCCATGGAGAACTGGGAGCCTTGTTATGCTGATGGGCGGGATGTAAATTGCCAACAGACACTCGGGAGAAGTGTATGGTGTTTCCTGAAACATCTAAAAAACAAAGCAACAGAGCCTAGGGCACTGCCACTTATGGTCCTATAGCTTAGGGAAATTAAAATCAAAAAGACACAGCCACCCCAAAGTTTGGGACGCCTCTGTTTACAAGAACCTCGTTTACAGTACAAGTTCAACATCGCAGAAAGTGAAAAATGGATAAAGAAGTTGTGGTATTTACTTACAAAGCAATATCACTCAGCAATGAAATCTATGTCATCAGGCCCTTAGCATCACAATGAGTGGATTCAGGTATGATGATTCTAACTGAAATAAGTCACACAGAAAAAGAAACATCATAAGATATCAGTAATACACGGAATGTAAACTTGGCTACACAGGAACTGAATTACAGAACAGAACAGGGTCTCAAATTTAGAAAACCAACTTATTCTTGCTTAAGGGTAAAGGTGAGTTGGGGTGCTGCATAAAACCAGAGATTGAAATGAGCACAGATAAAGTTCCTTAAGTCAAATATGGAATAGACAAGAGCTACTCCTTGCTCAACGAAATGGACTCAACACCGCATATTAAACGCCTAAGAATGTACCTGACTAGTAAGTATCGTAAAACCTATGGATTGCTATGTCTCCAAAAGAGAATCAAGCATGTGTACAGGGGCATAAACGCAGCAGTGATAGGATTGGAGAGGTTCGGTGAGCAAATGAAGACCCTTTGAAGTCATATTGCATGGTACCCATTCCACGGGTCTCAACTCTCCAGGTTTAAGGTATTCTTCCTTCAGCTAAAACATGCATGTGGAACCCAAGTATGATCAACCATGTGAACGGGAGACGTGTTCAAATATGTCTCAGTTTTCCTCCCCTGGTACTCGGGTGCAACATTCCAGACGCTTTACTAACACTCTCCCCACTTGGAGAGTCAGCGCCTTTAACCTCCTGTTTGGCCCAGTTTGCAATTTCTGCGGAAGATGAACAGGAATAGCGAGAACCAATGAGAGGCTAGCTGGAGGTGTCTGGACGGGCAAATTATTCCTGAATATATTCAGGAAAAAACGCATACGCCCTTTTTGGCCAACCAAGCAAGCTTGCAAAGGAAATCTGCACTACAATGAAGTCTCACTTCCCCCCGGTCAAAAGGGCCATCTGAAAAAAGTGTAAAATCCAGAAAGGCAGGACAGGCCATGGAGAACTGGGAGCCTTGTTATGCTGATGGGTGGGATGTAAATTGCCAACAGACACTCGGGAGAAGTGTATGGTGTTTCCTGAAACATCTAAAAAACAAAGCAACAGAGCCTAGGGCACTGCCGCTTATGGTCCTATAGCTTAGGGAAATTAAAATCAAAAAGACACAGCCACCCCAAAGTTTGGGACGCCTCTGTTTACAAGAACCTCGTTTACAGTACAAGTTCAACATCGCAGAAAGTGAAAAATGGATAAAGAAGTTGTGGTATTTACTTACAAAGCAATATCACTCAGCAATGAAATCTATGTCATCAGGCCCTTAGCATCACAATGAGTGGATTCAGGTATGATGATTCTAACTGAAATAAGTCACACAGAAAAAGAAACATCATAAGATATTAGTAATACACGGAATGGAAACTTGGCTACACAGGAACTGAATTACAGAACAGAATAGGGTCTCAAATTTAGAAAACCAACTTATGCTTGCTTAAGGGGAAAGGTGAGTTGGGGTGCTGCATAAAACCAGAGATTGAAATGAGCACAGATAAAGTTCCTTAAGTCAAATATGGAATAGACAAGAGCTACTCCTTGCTCAACGAAATGGACTCAACACCGCATATTAAACGCCTAAGAATGTACCTGACTAGTAAGTATTGTAAAACCTATGGATTGCTATGTCTCCAAAAGAGAATCAAGCATGTGTACAGGGGCATAAACGCAGCAGTGATAGGATTGGAGAGGTTCGGTGAGCAAATGAAGACCCTTTGAAGTCATATTGCATGGTACCCATTCATCGGGTCTCAACTCTCCAGGTTTAAGGTATTCTTCCTTCAGCTAAAACATGCATGTGGAACCCAAGAATGATCAACCATGTGAACGGGAGACGTGTTCAAATATGTCTCAGTTTTCCTCCCCTGATACTCGGGTGCAACATTCCAGACGCTTTACTAACACTCTCCCCACTTGGAGAGTCAGCGCCTTTAACCTCCTGTTTGGCCCAGTTTGCAATTTCTGCGGAAGATGAACAGGAATAGCGAGAACCAATGAGAGGCTAGCTGGAGGTGTCTGGACGGGCAAATTTAACTCTCATTTCCCACCAGGAAGAGGAAATAACCAAAGGCTCAGCGTGCCGTACCGGAACCAGATTAGGGCCTGAAGCCATCCTGCGGTGTGGCGGCCAGCTCAAAAGAAAGCGAGTTGAAGAAAGGAGCTCAGGGGCACTGTAATTCACAAACCTGCAGACTTATAAATGACAGCTATCGTCCAAAAATAGACTGAAGTAAGGCTGCCAAGAGGACTTGAAAGCGGGGCAGAATTGCAGGAAACCGATTTCAGGAGGTAGACTGGAATTGCATTGAAAGCATAGGAAAAGAGGCAGAACGTCCACAATGATGCACTTGGCCAAAAAGGGCGTATGCGTTTTTTCCTGAATATATTCAGGAAAAATATTTCCTGAATATATTCAGGAAAAAACGCATACGCCCTTTTTGGCCAACCAAGCAAGCTTGCAAAGGAAATCTGCACTACAATGAAGTCTCACTTCCCCCCGGTCAAAAGGGCCATCTGAAAAAAGTGTAAAATCCAGAAAGGCAGGACAGGCCATGGAGAACTGGGAGCCTTGTTATGCTGATGGGCGGGATGTAAATTGCCAACAACCACTCGGGAGAAGTGTATGGTGTTTCCTGAAACATCTAAAAAACAAAGCAACAGAACCTAGGGCACTTCCACTTATGGTCCTATAGTTTAGGGAAATTAAAATCAAAAAGACACAGCCACCCCAAAGTTTGGAACGGCTCTGTTTACAAGAACCTCGTTTACAGTACAAGTTCAACATCGCAGAAAGTGAAAAATGGATAAAGAAGTTGTGGTATTTACTTACAAAGCAATATCACTCAGCAATGAAATCTGTGTCATCAGGCCCTTAGCAGCACAATGAGTGGATTCAGGTATGATGATTCTAACTGAAGTAAGTCACACAGAAAAAGAAACATCATAAGATATCAGTAATACACGGAATGTAAACTTGGCTACACAGGAACTGAATTACAGAACAGAACAGGGTCTCAAATTTAGAAAAACAACTTATGCTTGCTTAAGGGGAAAGGTGAGTTGGGTTGCTGCATAAAACCAGAGATTGAAATGAGCATAGATAAAGTTCCTTAAGTCAAATATGGAATAGACAAGAGCTACTCCTTGCTCAACGAAATGGACTCAACACCGCATATTAAACGCCTAAGAATGTACCTGACTAGTAAGTATCTTAAAACCTATGGATTGCTATGTCTCCGAAAGAGAATCAAGCATGTGTACAGGGGCATAAACGCAGCAGTGATAGGATTGGAGAGGTTCGGTGAGCAAATGAAGACCCTTTGAAATCATATTGCATGGTACCCATTACACGGGTCTCAACTCTCCAGGTTTAAGGTATTCTTCCTTCAGCTAAAACATGCATGTGGAACCCAAGTATGATCAACCATGTGAACGGGAGTCGTGTTCAAATATGTCTCAGTTTTCCTCCCCTGGTACTCGGGTGCAACATTCAAGACGCTTTACTAACACTCTCCCCACTTGGAGAGTCAGCGCCTTTAACCTCCTGTTTGGCCCAGTTTGCAAATTCTGCGGAAGATGAACAGGAATAGCGAGAACCAATGAGAGACTAGCTGGAGGTGTCTGGACGGGCAAATTTAACTCTCATTTCCCACCAGGAAAAGGAAATAACCAAAGGCTCAGCGTGCCGTGCCGGAACCAGATTAGGGCCTGAAGCCATCCTGCGGTGTTGCGGCCAGGTCACAAGAAAGCAAGTTGAAGAAAGGAGCTCAGGGGCACTGTAATTCACAAATCTGCAGAGTTATAAATGACAGCTATCATCCAAAATAGACTGAAGTAAGGCTGTCAAGAGGACTTGAAAGCGGGGCAGAATTGCAGGAAACCGATTTCAGGAGGTAGACTGGAATTGCATTGAAAGCATAGGAAAAGAGGCAGAACGTCCACAATGATGCACTTGGCCAAAAAGGGCGTATGCGTTTTTTCCTGAATATATTCAGGAAAAAACGCATACGCCCTTTTTGGCCAACCAAGCAAGCTTGCAAAGGAAATCTGCACTACAATGAAGTCTCACATCCCCCCGGTCAAAAGGGCCATCTGAAAAAAGTGTAAAATCCAGAAAGGCAGGACAGGCCATGGAGAACTGGGAGCCTTGTTATGCTGATGGGCGGGATGTAAATTGCCAACAACCACTCGGGAGAAGTGTATGGTGTTTCCTGAAACATCTAAAAAACAAAGCAACAGAACCTAGGGCACTTCCACTTATGGTCCTATAGCTTAGGGAAATTAAAATCAAAAAGACACAGCCACCCCAAAGTTTGGAACGGCTCTGTTTACAAGAACCTCGTTTACAGTACAAGTTCAACATCGCAGAAAGTGAAAAATGGATAAAGAAGTTGTGGTATTTACTTACAAAGCAATATCACTCAGCAATGAAATCTGTGTCATCAGGCCCTTAGCAGCACAATGAGTGGATTCAGGTATGATGATTCTAACTGAAATAAGTCACACAGAAAAAGAAACATCATAAGATATCAGTAATACACGGAATGTAAACTTGGCTGCACAGGAACTGAATTACAGAACAGAACAGGGTCTCAAATTTAGAAAACCAACTTATTCTTGCTTAAGGGTAAAGGTGAGTTGGGGTGCTGCATAAAACCAGAGATTGAAATGAGCACAGATAAAGTTCCTTAAGCCAAATATGGAATAGACAAGAGC
Organism: Stenella coeruleoalba; assembly: GCF_951394435.1. Lineage (NCBI taxonomy): Eukaryota > Metazoa > Chordata > Mammalia > Artiodactyla > Delphinidae > Stenella > Stenella coeruleoalba. The sequence continues at coordinate 1,019,082 of NW_027646328.1, forward strand.
TACTCCTTGCTCAACGAAATGGACTCAACACCCCATATTAAACGCCTAATAATGTTCCTGACTAGTAAGTATCTTAAAACCTATGGATTGCTATGTCTCCGAAAGAGAATCAAGCATGTGTACAGGGGCATAAACGCAGCAGTGATAGGATTGGAGAGGTTCGGTGAGCAAATGAAGACCCTTTGAAGTCATATTGCATGGTACCCATTCCACGGGTTTCAACTACCCAGGTTTAAGGTATTCTTCCTTCAGCTAAAACATGCATGTGGAACCTAGAGTATGATCAACCATGTGATCGGGAGACGTGTTCAAATATGTCTCAGTTTTCCTCCCCTAGTACTCCGGTGCAACATTCCAGACGCTTTACTAACACTCTCCCCACTTGGAGAGTCAGTCCCTTTAACCTCCTGTTTGGCCCAGTTTGCAATTTCTGCGGAAGATGAACAGGAATAGCGAGAACCAATGAGAGGCTAGCTGGAGGTGTCTGGACGGGCAAATTTAACTCTCATTTCCCACCAGGAAGAGGAATTAACCAAAGGCTCAGCATGCCGGGCCGGAACCAGATTAGGGCCTGAAGCCATCCTGCGGTGTTGCGGCCAGGTCACAAGAAAGCGAGTTGAAGAAAGGAGCTCAGGGGCACTGTAATTCACAAACCTGCAGAGTTATAAATGACAGCTATCGTCCAAAAATAGACTGAAGTAAGGCTGCCAAGAGGACTTGAAAGCGGGGCAGAATTGCAGGAAACCGATTTCAGGAGGTAGACTGGAATTGCATTGAAAGCATAGGAAAAGAGGCAGAACGTCCACAATGATGCACTTGGCCAAAAAGGGCGTATGCGTTTTATCCTGAATATATTCAGGAAAAAACGCATACGCCCTTTTTGGCCAACCAAGCAAGCTTGCAAAGGAAATCTGCACTACAATGAAGTCTCACTTCCCCGCGGTCAAAAGGGCCATCTGAAAAAAGTGTAAAATCCAGAAAGGCAGGACAGGCCATGGAGAACTGGGAGCCTTGTTATGCTGATGGGCGGGATGTAAATTGCCAACAGACACTTGGGAGAAGTGTATGGTGTTTCCTGAAACATCTAAAAAACAAAGCAACAGAGCCTACGGCACTGCCACTTATGGTCCTATAGCTTAGGGAAATTAAAATCAAAAAGACACAGCCACCCCAAAGTTTGGAACGGCTCTGTTTACAAGAACCTCGTTTACAGTACAAGTTCAACATCGCAGAAAGTGAAAAATGGATAAAGAAGTTGTGGTATTCACTTACAAAGCAATATCACTCAGCAATGAAATCTGTGTCATCAGGCCCTTAGCAGCACAATGAGTGGATTCAGGTATGATGATTCTAACTGAAGTAAGTCACACAGAAAAAGAAACATCATAAGATATCAGTAATACACGGAATGTAAACTTGGCTACACAGGAACTGAATTACCGAACAGAACAGGGTCTCAAATTTAGAAAACCAACTTATTCTTGCTTAAGGGTAAAGGTGAGTTGGGGTGCTGCATAAAACCAGAGATTGAAATGAGCACAGATAAAGTTCCTTAAGCCAAATATGGAATAGACAAGAGCTAATCCTTGCTCAACGAAATGGACTCAACACCCCATATTAAACGCCTAAGAATGTTCCTGACTAGTAAGTATCTTAAAACCTATGGATTGCTATGTCTCCGAAAGAGAATCAAGCATGTGTGCAGGGGCATAAACGCAGCAGTGATAGGATTGGAGAGGTTCGGTGAGCAAATGAAGACCCTTTGAAGTCATATTGCATGGTACCCATTCCACGGGTTTCAACTACCCAGGTTTAAGGTATTCTTCCTTCAGCTAAAACATGCATGTGGAACCTAGAGTATGATCAACCATGTGATCGGGAGACGTGTTCAAATATGTCTCAGTTTTCCTCCCCTAGTACTCCGGTGCAACATTCCAGACGCTTTACTAACACTCTCCCCACTTGGAGAGTCAGTCCCTTTAACCTCCTGTTTGGCCCAGTTTGCAATTTCTGCGGAAGATGAACAGGAATAGCGAAAACCAATGAGAGACTAGCTGGAGGTGTCTGGACGGGCAAATTTAACTCTCATTTCCCACCAGGAAGAGGCATTAACCAAAGGCTCAGCGTGCCGTGCCGGAACCAGATTAGGGCCTGAAGCCATCCTGCGGTGTTGCGGCCAGGTCACAAGAAAGCGAGTTGAAGAAAGGAGCTCAGGGGCACTGTAATTCACAAACCTGCAGACTTATAAATGACAGCTATCGTCCAAAAATAGACTGAAGTAAGGCTGCCAAGAGGACTTGAAAGCGGGGCAGAATTGCAGGAAACCGATTTCAGGAGGTAGACTGGAATTGCATTGAAAGCATAGGAAAAGAGGCAGAACGTCCACAATGATGCACTTGGCCAAAAAGGGCGTATGCGTTTTTTCCTGAATATATTCAGGAAAAAACGCATACGCCCTTTTTGGCCAACCAAGCAAGCTTGCAAAGGAAATCTGCACTACAATGAAGTCTCACTTCCCCCCGGTCAAAAGGGCCATCTGAAAAAAGTGTAAAATCCAGAAAGGCAACAGGCCATTGAGAACTGGGAGCCTTGGTTTGCTGATGGGCGGGATGTAAATTGCCAACAGACACTTGGGAGAAGTGTATGGTGTTTCCTGAAACATCTAAAAAACAAAGCAACAGAGCCTAGGGCACTTCCACTTATGGTCCTATAGCTTAGGGAAATTAAAATAAAAAAGACACAGCCACCCCAAAGTTTGGAACGGCTCTGTTTACAAGAACCTCGTTTACAGTACAAGTTCAACATCACAGAAAGTGAAAAATGGATAAAGAACTTGTGGTACTTACGTACAATGCAGTATCACTCAGAAATGAAATCTATGTCATCAGGCCCGTAGCAGCATAATGAGTAGATTCAGGTACGATGATTCTAACTGAAATAAGTCACACAGAAAAAGAAACATCATAAGATATCAGTAATACACGGAATGTAAACTTGGCTACACAGGAACTGAATTCCAAAACAGAACAGGTTCTCAAATTTAGAAAACCAACTTATGCTTGCTTAAGGGGAAAGGTGAGTTGGGTTGCTGCATAAAACCAGAGATTGAAATGAGCACAGATAAAGTTCCTTAAGCCAAATATGGTATAGACAAGAGCTACTCCTTGCTCAACGAAATGGACTCAACACCGCATATTAAACGCCTAAGAATGTACCTGACTAGTAAGTATCTTAAAACCTATGGATTGCTATGTCTCCGAAAGAGAATCAAGCATGTGTACAGGGGCATAAACGCAGCAGTGATAGGATTGGAGAGGTTCGGTGAGCAAATGAAGACCCTTTGAAGTCATATTGCATGGTACCCATTCCACGGGTTTCAACTACCCAGGTTTTAGGTATTCTTCCTTCAGCTAAAACATGCATGTGGAACCCAGAGTATGATCAACCATGTGATCGGGAGACGTGTTCAAATATGTCTCAGTTTTCCTCCCCTGGTACTCGGGTGTAACATTCCAGACGCTTTACTAACACTCTCCCCACTTGGAGAGTCAGCGCCTTTAACCTCCTGTTTGGCACAGTTTGCAATTTCTGCGGAAGATGAACAGGAATAGCGAGAACCAATGAGAGGCTAGCTGGAGGTGTCTGGACGGGCAAATTTAACTCTCATTTCCCACCAGGAAGAGGCATTAACCAAAGGCTCAGCATGCCGGGCCGGAACCAGATTAGGGCCTGAAGCCATCCTGCGGTGTTGCGGCCAGGTCACAAGAAAGCGAGTTGAAGAAAGGAGCTCAGGGGCACTGTAATTCACAAACCTGCAGAGTTATAAATGACAGCTATCGTCCAAAAATAGACTGAAGTAAGGCTGCCAAGAGGACTTGAAAGCGGGGCAGAATTGCAGGAAACCGATTTCAGGAGGTAGACTGGAATTGCATTGAAAGCATAGGAAAAGAGGCAGAACGTCCACAATGATGCACTTGGCCAAAAAGGGCGTATGCGTTTTATCCTGAATATATTCAGGAAAAAACGCATACGCCCTTTTTGGCCAACCAAGCAAGCTTGCAAAGGAAATCTGCACTACAATGAAGTCTCACTTCCCCCCGGTCAAAAGGGCCATCTGAAAAAAGTGTAAAATCCAGAAAGGCAACAGGCCATGGAGAACTGGGAGCCTTTTTATGCTGATGGGCGGGATGTAAATTGCCAACAGACACTTGGGAGAAGTGTATGGTGTTTCCTGAAACATCTAAAAAACAAAGCAACAGAGCCTAGGGCACTGCCACTTATGGTCCTATAGCTTAGGGAAATTAAATTCAAAAAGACACAGCCACCCCAAAGTTTGGAACGGCTCTGTTTACAAGAACCTCGTTTACAGTACAAGTTCAACATCGCAGAAAGTGAAAAATGGATAAAGAAGTTGTGGTATTCACTTACAAAGCAATATCACTCAGCAATGAAATCTATGTCATCAGGCCCTTAGCAGCACAATGAGTGGATTCAGGTATGATGATTCTAACTGAAATAAGTCACACAGAAAAAGAAACATCATAAGATATCAGTAATACACGGAATGTAAACTTGGCTACACAGGAACTGAATTACAGAACAGAACAGGGTCTCAAATTTAGAAAAACAACTTATGCTTGCTTAAGGGTAAAGGTGAGTTGGGGTGCTGCATAAAACCAGAGATTGAAATGAGCACAGATAAAGTTCCTTAAGCCAAATATGGAATAGACAAGAGCTACCCTTGCTCAACGAAATGGACTCAACACCGCATATTAAACGCCTAAGAATGTACCTGACTAGTAAGTATCTTAAAACCTATGGATTGCTATGTCTCCGAAAGAGAATCAAGCATGTGTACAGGGGCATAAATGCAGCAGTGATAGGATTGGAGAGGTTCGGTGAGCAAATGAAGACCCTTTCAAGTCATATTGCATGGTACCCATTCCACGGGTTTCAACTACCCAGGTTTAAGGTATTCTTCCTTCAGCTAAAACATGCATGTGGAACCTAGAGTATGATCAACCATGTGATCGGGAGACGTGTTCAAATATGTCTCAGTTTTCCTCCCCTGGTACTCGGGTGCAACATTCCAGACGCTTTACTAACACTCTCCCCACTTGGAGAGTCAGTCCCTTTAACCTCCTGTTTGGCCCAGTTTGCAATTTCTGCGGAAGATGAACAGGAATAGCGAGAACCAATGAGAGGCTAGCTGGAGGTGTCTGGACGGGCAAATTTAACTCTCATTTCCCACCAGGAAGAGGAAATAACCAAAGGCTCAGCGTGCCGTGCCGGAACCAGATTAGGGCCTGAAGCCATCCTGCGGTGTTGCGGCCAGGTCACAAGAAAGCGAGTTGAAGAAAGGAGCTCAGGGGCACTGTAATTCACAAACCTGCAGAGTTATAAATGACAGCTATCGTCCAAAAATAGACTGAAGTAAGGCTGCCAAGAGGACTTGAAAGCGGGGCAGAATTGCAGGAAACCGATTTCAGGAGGTAGACTGGAATTGCATTGAAAGCATAGGAAAAGAGGCAGAGCGTCCACAATGATGCACTTGGCCAAAAAGGGCGTATGCGTTTTTTCCTGAATATATTCAGGAAAAAACGCATACGCACTTTTTGGCCAACCAAGCAAGCTTGCAAAGGAAATCTGCACTACAATGAAGTCTCACTTCCCCCCGGTCAAAAGGGCCATCTGAAAAAAGTGTAAAATCCAGAAAGGCAACAGGCCATGGAGAACTGGGAGCCTTTTTACGCTGATGGGCGGGATGTAAATTGCCAACAGACACTTGGGAGAAGTGTATGGTGTTTCCTGAAACATCTAAAAAACAAAGCAACAGAGCCTAGGGCACTGCCACTTATGGTCCTATAGCTTAGGGAAATTAAATTCAAAAAGACACAGCCACCCCAAAGTTTGGAACGGCTCTGTTTACAAGAACCTCGTTTACAGTACAAGTTCAACATCGCAGAAAGTGAAAAATGGATAAAGAAGTTGTGGTATTCACTTACAAAGCAATATCACTCAGCAATGAAATCTATGTCATCAGGCCCTTAGCAGCACAATGAGTGGATTCAGGTATGATGATTCTAACTGAAATAAGTCACACAGAAAAAGAAACATCATAAGATATCAGTAATACACGGAATGTAAACTTGGCTACACAGGAACTGAATTACAGAACAGAACAGGGTCTCAAATTTAGAAAAACAACTTATGCTTGCTTAAGGGTAAAGGTGAGTTGGGGTGCTGCATAAAACCAGAGATTGAAATGAGCACAGATAAAGTTCCTTAAGCCAAATATGGAATAGACAAGAGCTACCCTTGCTCAACGAAATGGACTCAACACCGCATATTAAACGCCTAAGAATGTACCTGACTAGTAAGTATCTTAAAACCTATGGATTGCTATGTCTCCGAAAGAGAATCAAGCATGTGTACAGGGGCATAAATGCAGCAGTGATAGGATTGGAGAGGTTCGGTGAGCAAATGAAGACCCTTTCAAGTCATATTGCATGGTACCCATTCCACGGGTTTCAACTACCCAGGTTTAAGGTATTCTTCCTTCAGCTAAAACATGCATGTGGAACCTAGAGTATGATCAACCATGTGATCGGGAGACGTGTTCAAATATGTCTCAGTTTTCCTCCCCTGGTACTCGGGTGCAACATTCCAGACGCTTTACTAACACTCTCCCCACTTGGAGAGTCAGTCCCTTTAACCTCCTGTTTGGCCCAGTTTGCAATTTCTGCGGAAGATGAACAGGAATAGCGAGAACCAATGAGAGGCTAGCTGGAGGTGTCTGGACGGGCAAATTTAACTCTCATTTCCCACCAGGAAGAGGAAATAACCAAAGGCTCAGCGTGCCGTGCCGGAACCAGATTAGGGCCTGAAGCCATCCTGCGGTGTTGCGGCCAGGTCACAAGAAAGCGAGTTGAAGAAAGGAGCTCAGGGGCACTGTAATTCACAAACCTGCAGAGTTATAAATGACAGCTATCGTCCAAAAATAGACTGAAGTAAGGCTGCCAAGAGGACTTGAAAGCGGGGCAGAATTGCAGGAAACCGATTTCAGGAGGTAGACTGGAATTGCATTGAAAGCATAGGAAAAGAGGCAGAGCGTCCACAATGATGCACTTGGCCAAAAAGGGCGTATGCGTTTTTTCCTGAATATATTCAGGAAAAAACGCATACGCACTTTTTGGCCAACCAAGCAAGCTTGCAAAGGAAATCTGCACTACAATGAAGTCTCACTTCCCCCCGGTCAAAAGGGCCATCTGAAAAAAGTGTAAAATCCAGAAAGGCAGGACAGGCCATGGAGAACTGGGAGCCTTGTTATGCTGATGGGCGGGATGTAAATTGCCAACAACCACTCGGGAGAAGTGTATGGTGTTTCCTGAAACATCTAAAAAACAAAGCAACAGAACCTAGGGCACTTCCACTTATGGTCCTATAGCTTAGGGAAATTAAAATCAAAAAGACACAGCCACCCCAAAGTTTGGAACGGCTCTGTTTACAAGAACCTCGTTTACAGTACAAGTTCAACATCGCAGAAAGTGAAAAATGGATAAAGAAGTTGTGGTATTTACTTACAAAGCAATATCACTCAGCAATGAAATCTATGTCATCAGGCCCTTAGCATCACAATGAGTGGATTCAGGTATGATGATTCTAACTGAAATAAGTCACACAGAAAAAGAAACATCATAAGATATCAGTAATACACGGAATGTAAACTTGGCTACACAGGAACTGAATTACAGAACAGAACAGGGTCTCAAATTTAGAAAACCAACTTATGCTTGCTTAAGGGTAAAGGTGAGTTGGGGTGCTGTATAAAACCAGAGATTGAAATGAGCACAGATAAAGTTCCTTAAGTCAAATATGGAATAGACAAGAGCTACTCCTTGCTCAACGAAATGGACTCAACACCGCATATTAAACGCCTAAGAATGTACCTGACTAGTAAGTATCGTAAAACCTATGGATTGCTATGTCTCCGAAAGAGAATCAAGCATGTGTACAGGGGCATAAACGAAGCAGTGATAGGATTGGAGAGGTTTGGTGAGCAAGTGGAGACCCTTTGATGTCATATTGCATGGTACCCATTCCACGGGTCTCAACTCTCCAGGTTTAAGGTATTCTTCCTTCAGCTAAAACATGCATGTGGAACCCAAGTATGATCAACCATGTGAACGGGAGACGTGTTCAAATATGTCTCAGTTTTCCTCCCCTGGTACTCGGGTGCAATATTACAGATGCTTTACTAACACTCTCCCCACTTGGAGAGTCAGCGCCTTTAACCTCCTGTTTGGCCCAGTTTGCAATTTCTGCGGAAGATGAACAGGAATAGCGAGAACCAATGAGAGGCTAGCTGGAGGTGTCTGGACGGGCAAATTTAACTCTCATTTCCCACCAGGAAGAGGAAATAACCAAAGGCTCAGCGTGCCGTACCGGAACCAGATTAGGGCCTGAAGCCATCCTGCGGTGTTGCGGCCAGCTCAAAAGAAAGCGAGTTGAAGAAAGGAGCTCAGGGGCACTGTAATTCACAAACCTGCAGAGTTATAAATGACAGCTATCGTCCAAAAATAGACTGAAGTAAGGCTGCCAAGAGGACTTGAAAGCGGGGCAGAATTGCAGGAAACCGATTTCAGGAGGTAGACTGGAATTGCATTGAAAGCATAGGAAAAGAGGCAGAACGTCCACAATGATGCACTTGGCCAAAAAGGGCGTATGTGTTTTTTCCTGAATATATTCAGGAAAAAACGCATACGCACTTTTTGGCCAACCAAGCAAGCTTGCAAAGGAAATCTGCACTACAATGAAGTCTCACTTCCCCCCGGTCAAAAGGGCCATCTGAAAAAAGTGTAAAATCCAGAAAGGCAGGACAGGCCATGGAGAACTGGGAGCCTTGTTATGCTGATGGGCGGGATGTAAATTGCCAACAACCACTCGGGAGAAGTGTATGGTGTTTCCTGAAACATCTAAAAAACAAAGCAACAGAGCCTAGGGCACTTCCACTTATGGTCCTATAGCTTAGGGAAATTAAAATCAAAAAGACACAGCCACCCCAAAGTTTGGAACGGCTCTGTTTACAAGAACCTCGTTTACAGTACAAGTTCAACATCGCAGAAAGTGAAAAATGGATAAAGAAGTTGTGGTATTTACTTACAAAGCAATATCGCTCAGCAATGAAATCTATGTCATCAGGCCCTTAGGAGCACAATGAGTGGATTCAGGTATGATGATTCGAACTGAAATAAGTCACACAGAAAAAGAAACATCATAAGATATCAGTAATACACGGAATGTAAACTTGGCTACACAGGAACTGAATTACAGAACAGAACAGGGTCTCAAATTTAGAAAACCAACTTATTCTTGCTTAAGGGTAAAGGTGAGTTGGGGTGCTGCATAAAACCAGAGATTGAAATGAGCACAGATAAAGTTCCTTAAGCCAAATATGGAATAGACAAGAGCTACTCCTTGCTCAACGAAATGGACTCAACACCCCATATTAAACGCCTAAGAATGTACCTGACTAGTAAGTATCTTAAAACCTATGGATTGCTATGTCTCCGAAAGAGAATCAAGCATGTGTACAGGGGCATAAACGCAGCAGTGATAGGATTGGAGAGGTTCGGTGAGCAAATGAAGACCCTTTGAAGTCATATTGCATGGTACCCATTCCACGGGTTTCAACTACCCAGGTTTAAGGTATTCTTCCTTCAGCTAAAACATGCATGTGGAACCTAGAGTATGATCAACCATGTGATCGGGAGACGTGTTCAAATATGTCTCAGTTTTCCTCCCCTGGAACTCAGGTGCAACATTCCAGACGCTTTACTAACACTCTCCCCACTTGGAGAGTCAGCGCCTTTAACCTCCTGTTTGGCCCAGTTTGCAATTTCTGTGGAAGATGAACAGGAATAGCGAGAACCAATGAGAGACTAGCTGGAGGTGTCTGGACGGGCAAATTTAACTCTCATTTCCCACCAGGAAGAGGAAATAACCAAAGGCTCAGCGTGCCGTACCGGAACCAGATTAGGGCCTGAAGCCATCCTGCGGTGTTGCGGCCAGCTCAAAAGAAAGCGAGTTGAAGAAAGGAGCTCAGGGGCACTGTAATTCACAAACCTGCAGAGTTATAAATGACAGCTATCGTCCAAAAATATACTGAAGTAAGGCTGCCAAGAGGACTTGAAAGCGGGGCAGAATTGCAGGAAACCGATTTCAGGAGGTAGACTGGAATTGCATTGAAAGCATAGGAAAAGAGGCAGAACGTCCACAATGATGCACTTGGCCAAAAAGGGCGTATGCGTTTTTTCCTGAATATATTCAGGAAAAAACGCATACGCCCTTTTTGGCCAACCAAGCAAGCTTGCAAAGGAAATCTGCACTACAATGAAGTCTCACTTCCCCCCGGTCAAAAGGGCCATCTGAAAAAAGTGTAAAATCCAGAAAGGCAGGACAGGCCATGGAGAACTGGGAGCCTTGTTATGCTGATGGGCGGGATGTAAATTGCCAACAACCACTCGGGAGAAGTGTATGGTGTTTCCTGAAACATCTAAAAAACAAAGCAACAGAGCCTAGGGCACTTCCACTTATGGTCCTATAGCTTAGGGAAATTAAAATCAAAAAGACACAGCCACCCCAAAGTTTGGAACGGCTTTGTTTACAAGAACCTCGTTTACAGTACAAGTTCAACATCGCAGAAAGTGAAAAATGGATAAAGAAGTTGTGGTATTTACTTACAAAGCAATATCACTCAGCAATGAAATCTGTGTCATCAGGCCCTTAGCAGCACAATGAGTGGATTCAGGTATGATGATTCTAACTGAAATAAGTCACACAGAAAAAGAAACATCATAAGATATCAGTAATACACGGAATGTAAACTTGGCTACACAGGAACTGAATTACAGAACAGAACAGGGTCTCAAATTTAGAAAACCAACTTATTCTTGCTTAAGGGTAAAGGTGAGTTGGGGTGCTGCATAAAACCAGAGATTGAAATGAGCACAGATAAAGTTCCTTAAGCCAAATATGGAATAGACAAGAGCTACTCCTTGCTCAACGAAATGGACTCAACACCCCATATTAAACGCCTAAGAATGTACCTGACTAGTAAGTATCTTAAAACCTATGGATTGCTATGTCTCCGAAAGAGAATCAAGCATGTGTACAGGGGCATAAACGCAGCAGTGATAGGATTGGAGAGGTGCGGTGAGCAAATGAAGACCCTTTGAAGTCATATTGCATGGTACCCATTCCACGGGTTTCAACTACCCAGGTTTAAGGTATTCTTCCTTCAGCTAAAACATGCATGTGGAACCTAGAGTATGATCAACCATGTGATCGGGAGACGTGTTCAAATATGTCTCAGTTTTCCTCCCCTGGTACTCGGGTGCAACATTCCAGACGCTTTACTAACACTCTCCCCACTTGGAGAGTCAGACCCTTTAACCTCCTGTTTGGCCCAGTTTGCAATTTCTGCGGAAGATGAACAGGAATAGCGAGAACCAATGAGAGGCTAGCTGGAGGTGTCTGGACGGGCAAATTTAACTCTCATTTCCCACCAGGAAGAGGAATTAACCAAAGGCTCAGCATGCCGGGCCGGAACCAGATTAGGGCCTGAAGCCATCCTGCGGTGTTGCGGCCAGGTCACAAGAAAGCGAGTTGAAGAAAGGAGCTCAGGGGCACTGTAATTCACAAACCTGCAGAGTTATAAATGACAGCTATCGTCCAAAAATAGACTGAAGTAAGGCTGCCAAGAGGACTTGAAAGCGGGGCAGAATTGCAGGAAACCGATTTCAGGAGGTAGACTGGAATTGCATTGAAAGCATAGGAAAAGAGGCAGAACGTCCACAATGATGCACTTGGCCAAAAAGGGCGTATGCGTTTTTTCCTGAATATATTCAGGAAAAAACGCATACGCCCTTTTTGGCCAACCAAGCAAGCTTGCAAAGGAAATCTGCACTACAATGAAGTCTCACTTCCCCCCGGCCAAAAGGGCCATCTGAAAAAAGTGTAAAATCCAGAAAGGCAACAGGCCATTGAGAACTGGGAGCCTTGTTATGCTGATGGGCGGGATGTAAATTGCCAACAGACACTTGGGAGAAGTGTATGGTGTTTCCTGAAACATCTAAAAAACAAAGCAACAGAGCCTAGGGCACTTCCACTTATGGTCCTATAGCTTAGGGAAATTAAAATCAAAAAGACACAGCCACCCCAAAGTTTGGAACGGCTCTGTTTACAGGAACCTCGTTTACAGTACAAGTTCAACATCGCAGAAAGTGAAAAATGGATAAAGATGTTGTGGTATTTACTTACAAAGCAATATCACTCAGCAATGAAATCTGTGTCATCAGGCCCTTAGCAGCACAATGAGTGGATTCAGGTATGATGATTCTAACTGAAATAAGTCACACAGAAAAAGAAACATCATAAGATATCAGTAATACACGGAATGTAAACTTGGCTACACAGGAACTGAATTACAGAACAGAACAGGGTCTCAAATTTAGAAAACCAACTTATTCTTGCTTAAGGGTAAAGGTGAGTTGGGGTGCTGCATAAAACCAGAGATTGAAATGAGCACAGATAAAGTTCCTTAAGCCAAATATGGAATAGACAAGAGCTACTCCTTGCTCAACGAAATGGACTCAACACCCCATATTAAACGCCTAAGAATGTACCTGACTAGTAAGTATCTTAAAACCTATGGATTGCTATGTCTCCGAAAGAGAATCAAGCATGTGTACAGGGGCATAAACGCAGCAGTGATAGGATTGGAGAGGTTCGGTGAGCAAATGAAGACCCTTTGAAGTCATATTGCATGGTACCCATTCCACGGGTTTCAACTACCCAGGTTTAAGGTATTCTTCCTTCAGCTAAAACATGCATGTGGAACCTAGAGTATGATCAACCATGTGATCGGGAGACGTGTTTAAATATGTCTCAGTTTTCCTCCCCTGGTACTCGGGTGCAACATTCCAGACGCTTTACTAACACTCTCCCCACTTGGAGAGTCAGTCCCTTTAACCTCCTGTTTGGCCCAGTTTGCAATTTCTGCGGAAGATGAACAGGAATAGCGAGAACCAATGAGAGGCTAGCTGGAGGTGTCTGGACGGGCAAATTTAACTCTCATTTCCCACCAGGAAGAGGAATTAACCAAAGGCTCAGCATGCCGGTCCGGAACCAGATTAGGGCCTGAAGCCATCCTGCGGTGTTGCGGCCAGGTCACAAGAAAGCGAGTTGAAGAAAGGAGCTCAGGGGCACTGTAATTCACAAACCTGCAGAGTTATAAATGACAGCTATCGTCCAAAAATAGACTGAAGTAAGGCTGCCAAGAGGACTTGAAAGCGGGGCAGAATTGCAGGACACCGATTTCAAGAGGTAGACTGGAATTGCATTGAAAGCATAGGAAAAGAGGCAGAACGTCCACAATGATGCACTTGGTCAAAAAGGGCGTATGCGTTTTTTCCTGAATATATTCAGGAAAAAACGCATACGCACTATTTGGCCAACCAAGCAAGCTTGCAAAGGAAATCTGCACTACAATGAAGTCTCACTTCCCCCCGGTCAAAAGGGCCATCTGAAAAAAGTGTAAAATCCAGAAAGGCAGGACAGGCCATGGAGAACTGGGAGCCTTGTTATGCTGATGGGCGGGATATAAATTGCCAACAGACACTCGGGAGGAGTGTATGGTGTTTCCTGAAACATCTAAAAAACAAAGCAACAGAGCCTAGGGCACTTCCACTTATGGTCCTATAGCTTAGGGAAATTAAAATCAAAAAGACACAGCCACCCCAAAGTTTGGGACGCCTCTGTTTACAAGAACCTCGTTTACAGTACAAGTTCAACATCGCAGAAAGTGAAAAATGGATAAAGAAGTTGTGGTATTTACTTACAAAGCAATATCACTCAGCAATGAAATCTGTGTCATCAGGCCCTTAGCAGCACAATGAGTGGATTCAGGTATGATGATTCTAACTGAAATAAGTCACACAGAAAAAGAAACATCATAAGTTATCAGTAATACACGGAATGTAAACTTGGCTACACAGGAACTGAATTACAGAACAGAACAGGGTCTCAAATTTAGAAAACCAACTTATTCTTGCTTAAGGGTAAAGGTGAGTTGGGGTGCTGCATAAAACCAGAGATTGAAATGAGCACAGATAAAGTTCCTTAAGCCAAATATGGAATAGACAAGAGCTACTCCTTGCTCAACGAAATGGACTCAACACCCCATATTAAACGCCTAAGAATGTACCTGACTAGTAAGTATCTTAAAACCTATGGATTGCTATGTCTCCGAAAGAGAATCAAGCATGTGTACAGGGGCATAAACGCAGCAGTGATAGGATTGGAGAGGTGCGGTGAGCAAATGAAGACCCTTTGAAGTCATATTGCATGGTACCCATTCCACGGGTTTCAACTACCCAGGTTTAAGGTATTCTTCCTTCAGCTAAAACATGCATGTGGAACCTAGAGTATGATCAACCATGTGATCGGGAGACGTGTTCAAATATGTCTCAGTTTTCCTCCCCTGGTACTCGGGTGCAACATTCCAGACGCTTTACTAACACTCTCCCCACTTGGAGAGTCAGACCCTTTAACCTCCTGTTTGGCCCAGTTTGCAATTTCTGCGGAAGATGAACAGGAATAGCGAGAACCAATGAGAGGCTAGCTGGAGGTGTCTGGACGGGCAAATTTAACTCTCATTTCCCACCAGGAAGAGGAATTAACCAAAGGCTCAGCATGCCGGGCCGGAACCAGATTAGGGCCTGAAGCCATCCTGCGGTGTTGCGGCCAGGTCACAAGAAAGCGAGTTGAAGAAAGGAGCTCAGGGGCACTGTAATTCACAAACCTGCAGAGTTATAAATGACAGCTATCGTCCAAAAATAGACTGAAGTAAGGCTGCCAAGAGGACTTGAAAGCGGGGCAGAATTGCAGGAAACCGATTTCAGGAGGTAGACTGGAATTGCATTGAAAGCATAGGAAAAGAGGCAGAACGTCCACAATGATGCACTTGGCCAAAAAGGGCGTATGCGTTTTTTCCTGAATATATTCAGGAAAAAACGCATACGCCCTTTTTGGCCAACCAAGCAAGCTTGCAAAGGAAATCTGCACTACAATGAAGTCTCACTTCCCCCCGGCCAAAAGGGCCATCTGAAAAAAGTGTAAAATCCAGAAAGGCAACAGGCCATTGAGAACTGGGAGCCTTGTTATGCTGATGGGCGGGATGTAAATTGCCAACAGACACTTGGGAGAAGTGTATGGTGTTTCCTGAAACATCTAAAAAACAAAGCAACAGAGCCTAGGGCACTTCCACTTATGGTCCTATAGCTTAGGGAAATTAAAATCAAAAAGACACAGCCACCCCAAAGTTTGGAACGGCTCTGTTTACAAGAACCTCGTTTACAGTACAAGTTCAACATCGCAGAAAGTGAAAAATGGATAAAGAAGTTGTGGTATTTACTTACAAAGCAATATCACTCAGCAATGAAATCTGTGTCATCAGGCCCTTAGCAGCACAATGAGTGGATTCAGGTATGATGATTCTAACTGAAATAAGTCACACAGAAAAAGAAACATCATAAGATATCAGTAATACACGGAATGTAAACTTGGCTACACAGGAACTGAATTACAGAACAGAACAGGGTCTCAAATTTAGAAAACCAACTTATTCTTGCTTAAGGGTAAAGGTGAGTTGGGGTGCTGCATAAAACCAGAGATTGAAATGAGCACAGATAAAGTTCCTTAAGCCAAATATGGAATAGACAAGAGCTACTCCTTGCTCAACGAAATGGACTCAACACCCCATATTAAACGCCTAAGAATGTACCTGACTAGTAAGTATCTTAAAACCTATGGATTGCTATGTCTCCGAAAGAGAATCAAGCATGTGTACAGGGGCATAAACGCAGCAGTGATAGGATTGGAGAGGTTCGGTGAGCAAATGAAGACCCTTTGAAGTCATATTGCATGGTACCCATTCCACGGGTTTCAACTACCCAGGTTTAAGGTATTCTTCCTTCAGCTAAAACATGCATGTGGAACCTAGAGTATGATCAACCATGTGATCGGGAGACGTGTTTAAATATGTCTCAGTTTTCCTCCCCTGGTACTCGGGTGCAACATTCCAGACGCTTTACTAACACTCTCCCCACTTGGAGAGTCAGTCCCTTTAACCTCCTGTTTGGCCCAGTTTGCAATTTCTGCGGAAGATGAACAGGAATAGCGAGAACCAATGAGAGGCTAGCTGGAGGTGTCTGGACGGGCAAATTTAACTCTCATTTCCCACCAGGAAGAGGAATTAACCAAAGGCTCAGCATGCCGGTCCGGAACCAGATTAGGGCCTGAAGCCATCCTGCGGTGTTGCGGCCAGGTCACAAGAAAGCGAGTTGAAGAAAGGAGCTCAGGGGCACTGTAATTCACAAACCTGCAGAGTTATAAATGACAGCTATCGTCCAAAAATAGACTGAAGTAAGGCTGCCAAGAGGACTTGAAAGCGGGGCAGAATTGCAGGACACCGATTTCAAGAGGTAGACTGGAATTGCATTGAAAGCATAGGAAAAGAGGCAGAACGTCCACAATGATGCACTTGGTCAAAAAGGGCGTATGCGTTTTTTCCTGAATATATTCAGGAAAAAACGCATACGCACTATTTGGCCAACCAAGCAAGCTTGCAAAGGAAATCTGCACTACAATGAAGTCTCACTTCCCCCCGGTCAAAAGGGCCATCTGAAAAAAGTGTAAAATCCAGAAAGGCAGGACAGGCCATGGAGAACTGGGAGCCTTGTTATGCTGATGGGCGGGATATAAATTGCCAACAGACACTCGGGAGGAGTGTATGGTGTTTCCTGAAACATCTAAAAAACAAAGCAACAGAGCCTAGGGCACTGCCACTTATGGTCCTATAGCTTAGGGAAATTAAAATCAAAAAGACACAGCCACCCCAAAGTTTGGGACGCCTCTGTTTACAAGAACCTCGTTTACAGTACAAGTTCAACATCGCAGAAAGTGAAAAATGGATAAAGAAGTTGTGGTATTTACTTACAAAGCAATATCACTCAGCAATGAAATCTGTGTCATCAGGCCCTTAGCAGCACAATGAGTGGATTCAGGTATGATGATTCTAACTGAAATAAGTCACACAGAAAAAGAAACATCATAAGTTATCAGTAATACACGGAATGTAAACTTGGCTACACAGGAACTGAATTACAGAACAGAACAGGGTCTCAAATTTAGAAAACCAACTTATTCTTGCTTAAGGGTAAAGGTGAGTTGGGGTGCTGCATAAAACCAGAGATTGAAATGAGCACAGATAAAGTTCCTTAAGCCAAATATGGAATAGACAAGAGCTACTCCTTGCTCAACGAAATGGACTCAACACCCCATATTAAACGCCTAAGAATGTACCTGACTAGTAAGTATCTTAAAACCTATGGATTGCTATGTCTCCGAAAGAGAATCAAGCATGTGTACAGGGGCATAAACGCAGCAGTGATAGGATTGGAGAGGTTCGGTGAGCAAATGAAGACCCTTTGAAGTCATATTGCATGGTACCCATTCCACGGGTTTCAACTACCCAGGTTTAAGGTATTCTTCCTTCAGCTAAAACATGCATGTGGAACCTAGAGTATGATCAACCATGTGATCGGGAGACGTGTTTAAATATGTCTCAGTTTTCCTCCCCTGGTACTCGGGTGCAACATTCCAGACGCTTTACTAACACTCTCCCCACTTGGAGAGTCAGTCCCTTTAACCTCCTGTTTGGCCCAGTTTGCAATTTCTGCGGAAGATGAACAGGAATAGCGAGAACCAATGAGAGGCTAGCTGGAGGTGTCTGGACGGGCAAATTTAACTCTCATTTCCCACCAGGAAGAGGAATTAACCAAAGGCTCAGCATGCCGGTCCGGAACCAGATTAGGGCCTGAAGCCATCCTGCGGTGTTGCGGCCAGGTCACAAGAAAGCGAGTTGAAGAAAGGAGCTCAGGGGCACTGTAATTCACAAACCTGCAGAGTTATAAATGACAGCTATCGTCCAAAAATAGACTAAAGTAAGGCTGCCAAGAGGACTTGAAAGCGGGGCAGAATTGCAGGACACCGATTTCAAGAGGTAGACTGGAATTGCATTGAAAGCATAGGAAAAGAGGCAGAACGTCCACAATGATGCACTTGGTCAAAAAGGGCGTATGCGTTTTTTCCTGAATATATTCAGGAAAAAACGCATACGCACTATTTGGCCAACCAAGCAAGCTTGCAAAGGAAATCTGCACTACAATGAAGTCTCACTTCCCCCCGGTCAAAAGGGCCATCTGAAAAAAGTGTAAAATCCAGAAAGGCAGGACAGGCCATGGAGAACAGGGAGCCTTGTTATGCTGATGGGCGGGATATAAATTGCCAACAGACACTCGGGAGGAGTGTATGGTGTTTCCTGAAACATCTAAAAAACAAAGCAACAGAGCCTAGGGCACTGCCACTTATGGTCCTATAGCTTAGGGAAATTAAAATCAAAAAGACACAGCCACCCCAAAGTTTGGGACGCCTCTGTTTACAAGAACCTCGTTTACAGTATAAGTTCAACATCGCAGAAAGTGAAAAATGGATAAAGAAGTTGTGGTATTTACTTACAAAGCAATATCACTCAGCAATGAAATCTGTGTCATCAGGCCCTTAGCAGCACAATGAGTGGATTCAGGTATGATGATTCTAACTGAAATAAGTCACACAGAAAAAGAAACATCATAAGTTATCAGTAATACACGGAATGTAAACTTGGCTACACAGGAACTGAATTACAGAACAGAACAGGGTCTCAAATTTAGAAAACCAACTTATTCTTGCTTAAGGGTAAAGGTGAGTTGGGGTGCTGCATAAAACCAGAGATTGAAATGAGCACAGATAAAGTTCCTTAAGCCAAATATGGAATAGACAAGAGCTACTCCTTGCTCAACGAAATGGACTCAACACCCCATATTAAACGCCTAAGAATGTACCTGACTAGTAAGTATCTTAAAACCTATGGATTGCTATGTCTCCGAAAGAGAATCAAGCATGTGTACAGGGGCATAAACGCAGCAGTGATAGGATTGGAGAGGTTCGGTGAGCAAATGAAGACCCTTTGACGTCATATTGCATGGTACCCATTCCACGGGTTTCAACTACCCAGGTTTAAGGTATTCTTCCTTCAGCTAAAACATGCATGTGGAACCTAGAGTATGATCAACCATGTGATCGGGAGACGTGTTTAAATATGTCTCAGTTTTCCTCCCCTGGTACTCGGGTGCAACATTCCAGACGCTTTACTAACACTCTCCCCACTTGGAGAGTCAGCCCCTTTAACCTCCTGTTTGGCCCAGTTTGCAATTTCTGCGGAAGATGAACAGGAATAGCGAGAACCAATGAGAGGCTAGCTGGAGGTGTCTGGACGGGCAAATTTAACTCTCATTTCCCACCAGGAAGAGGAATTAACCAAAGGCTCAGCATGCCGGTCCGGAACCAGATTAGGGCCTGAAGCCATCCTGCGGTGTTGCGGCCAGGTCACAAGAAAGCGAGTTGAAGAAAGGAGCTCAGGGGCACTGTAATTCACAAACCTGCAGAGTTATAAATGACAGCTATCGTCCAAAAATAGACTAAAGTAAGGCTGCCAAGAGGACTTGAAAGCGGGGCAGAATTGCAGGACACCGATTTCAAGAGGTAGACTGGAATTGCATTGAAAGCATAGGAAAAGAGGCAGAACGTCCACAATGATGCACTTGGTCAAAAAGGGCGTATGCGTTTTTTCCTGAATATATTCAGGAAAAAACGCATACGCACTATTTGGCCAACCAAGCAAGCTTGCAAAGGAAATCTGCACTACAATGAAGTCTCACTTCCCCCCGGTCAAAAGGGCCATCTGAAAAAAGTGTAAAATCCAGAAAGGCAGGACAGGCCATGGAGAACTGGGAGCCTTGTTATGCTGATGGGCGGGATATAAATTGCCAACAGACACTCGGGAGGAGTGTATGGTGTTTCCTGAAACATCTAAAAAACAAAGCAACAGAGCCTAGGGCACTGCCACTTATGGTCCTATAGCTTAGGGAAATTAAAATCAAAAAGACACAGCCACCCCAAAGTTTGGGACGCCTCTGTTTACAAGAACCTCGTTTACAGTACAAGTTCAACATCGCAGAAAGTGAAAAATGGATAAAGAAGTTGTGGTATTTACTTACAAAGCAATATCACTCAGCAATGAAATCTGTGTCATCAGGCCCTTAGCAGCACAATGAGTGGATTCAGGTATGATGATTCTAACTGAAATAAGTCACACAGAAAAAGAAACATCATAAGTTATCAGTAATACACGGAATGTAAACTTGGCTACACAGGAACTGAATTACAGAACAGAACAGGGTCTCAAATTTAGAAAACCAACTTATTCTTGCTTAAGGGTAAAGGTGAGTTGGGGTGCTGCATAAAACCAGAGATTGAAATGAGCACAGATAAAGTTCCTTAAGCCAAATATGGAATAGACAAGAGCTACTCCTTGCTCAACGAAATGGACTCAACACCCCATATTAAACGCCTAAGAATGTACCTGACTAGTAAGTATCTTAAAACCTATGGATTGCTATGTCTCCGAAAGAGAATCAAGCATGTGTACAGGGGCATAAACGCAGCAGTGATAGGATTGGAGAGGTGCGGTGAGCAAATGAAGACCCTTTGAAGTCATATTGCATGGTACCCATTCCACGGGTTTCAACTACCCAGGTTTAAGGTATTCTTCCTTCAGCTAAAACATGCATGTGGAACCTAGAGTATGATCAACCATGTGATCGGGAGACGTGTTCAAATATGTCTCAGTTTTCCTCCCCTGGTACTCGGGTGCAACATTCCAGACGCTTTACTAACACTCTCCCCACTTGGAGAGTCAGACCCTTTAACCTCCTGTTTGGCCCAGTTTGCAATTTCTGCGGAAGATGAACAGGAATAGCGAGAACCAATGAGAGGCTAGCTGGAGGTGTCTGGACGGGCAAATTTAACTCTCATTTCCCACCAGGAAGAGGAATTAACCAAAGGCTCAGCATGCCGGGCCGGAACCAGATTAGGGCCTGAAGCCATCCTGCGGTGTTGCGGCCAGGTCACAAGAAAGCGAGTTGAAGAAAGGAGCTCAGGGGCACTGTAATTCACAAACCTGCAGAGTTATAAATGACAGCTATCGTCCAAAAATAGACTGAAGTAAGGCTGCCAAGAGGACTTGAAAGCGGGGCAGAATTGCAGGAAACCGATTTCAGGAGGTAGACTGGAATTGCATTGAAAGCATAGGAAAAGAGGCAGAACGTCCACAATGATGCACTTGGCCAAAAAGGGCGTATGCGTTTTTTCCTGAATATATTCAGGAAAAAACGCATACGCCCTTTTTGGCCAACCAAGCAAGCTTGCAAAGGAAATCTGCACTACAATGAAGTCTCACTTCCCCCCGGCCAAAAGGGCCATCTGAAAAAAGTGTAAAATCCAGAAAGGCAACAGGCCATTGAGAACTGGAGCCTTGTTATGCTGATGGGCGGGATGTAAATTGCCAACAGACACTTGGGAGAAGTGTATGGTGTTTCCTGAAACATCTAAAAAACAAAGCAACAGAGCCTAGGGCACTTCCACTTATGGTCCTATAGCTTAGGGAAATTAAAATCAAAAGACACAGCCACCCCAAAGTTTGGAACGGCTCTGTTTACAAGAACCTCGTTTACAGTACAAGTTCAACATCGCAGAAAGTGAAAAATGGATAAAGAAGTTGTGGTATTTACTTACAAAGCAATATCACTCAGCAATGAAATCTGTGTCATCAGGCCCTTAGCAGCACAATGAGTGGATTCAGGTATGATGATTCTAACTGAAATAAGTCACACAGAAAAAGAAACATCATAAGATATCAGTAATACACGGAATGTAAACTTGGCTACACAGGAACTGAATTACAGAACAGAACAGGGTCTCAAATTTAGAAAACCAACTTATTCTTGCTTAAGGGTAAAGGTGAGTTGGGGTGCTGCATAAAACCAGAGATTGAAATGAGCACAGATAAAGTTCCTTAAGCCAAATATGGAATAGACAAGAGCTACTCCTTGCTCAACGAAATGGACTCAACACCCCATATTAAACGCCTAAGAATGTACCTGACTAGTAAGTATCTTAAAACCTATGGATTGCTATGTCTCCGAAAGAGAATCAAGCATGTGTACAGGGGCATAAACGCAGCAGTGATAGGATTGGAGAGGTTCGGTGAGCAAATGAAGACCCTTTGAAGTCATATTGCATGGTACCCATTCCACGGGTTTCAACTACCCAGGTTTAAGGTATTCTTCCTTCAGCTAAAACATGCATGTGGAACCTAGAGTATGATCAACCATGTGATCGGGAGACGTGTTTAAATATGTCTCAGTTTTCCTCCCCTGGTACTCGGGTGCAACATTCCAGACGCTTTACTAACACTCTCCCCACTTGGAGAGTCAGTCCCTTTAACCTCCTGTTTGGCCCAGTTTGCAATTTCTGCGGAAGATGAACAGGAATAGCGAGAACCAATGAGAGGCTAGCTGGAGGTGTCTGGACGGGCAAATTTAACTCTCATTTCCCACCAGGAAGAGGAATTAACCAAAGGCTCAGCATGCCGGTCCGGAACCAGATTAGGGCCTGAAGCCATCCTGCGGTGTTGCGGCCAGGTCACAAGAAAGCGAGTTGAAGAAAGGAGCTCAGGGGCACTGTAATTCACAAACCTGCAGAGTTATAAATGACAGCTATCGTCCAAAAATAGACTGAAGTAAGGCTGCCAAGAGGACTTGAAAGCGGGGCAGAATTGCAGGACACCGATTTCAAGAGGTAGACTGGAATTGCATTGAAAGCATAGGAAAAGAGGCAGAACGTCCACAATGATGCACTTGGTCAAAAAGGGCGTATGCGTTTTTTCCTGAATATATTCAGGAAAAAACGCATACGCACTATTTGGCCAACCAAGCAAGCTTGCAAAGGAAATCTGCACTACAATGAAGTCTCACTTCCCCCCGGTCAAAAGGGCCATCTGAAAAAAGTGTAAAATCCAGAAAGGCAGGACAGGCCATGGAGAACTGGGAGCCTTGTTATGCTGATGGGCGGGATATAAATTGCCAACAGACACTCGGGAGGAGTGTATGGTGTTTCCTGAAACATCTAAAAAACAAAGCAACAGAGCCTAGGGCACTGCCACTTATGGTCCTATAGCTTAGGGAAATTAAAATCAAAAAGACACAGCCACCCCAAAGTTTGGGACGCCTCTGTTTACAAGAACCTCGTTTACAGTACAAGTTCAACATCGCAGAAAGTGAAAAATGGATAAAGAAGTTGTGGTATTTACTTACAAAGCAATATCACTCAGCAATGAAATCTGTGTCATCAGGCCCTTAGCAGCACAATGAGTGGATTCAGGTATGATGATTCTAACTGAAATAAGTCACACAGAAAAAGAAACATCATAAGTTATCAGTAATACACGGAATGTAAACTTGGCTACACAGGAACTGAATTACAGAACAGAACAGGGTCTCAAATTTAGAAAACCAACTTATTCTTGCTTAAGGGTAAAGGTGAGTTGGGGTGCTGCATAAAACCAGAGATTGAAATGAGCACAGATAAAGTTCCTTAAGCCAAATATGGAATAGACAAGAGCTACTCCTTGCTCAACGAAATGGACTCAACACCCCATATTAAACGCCTAAGAATGTACCTGACTAGTAAGTATCTTAAAACCTATGGATTGCTATGTCTCCGAAAGAGAATCAAGCATGTGTACAGGGGCATAAACGCAGCAGTGATAGGATTGGAGAGGTTCGGTGAGCAAATGAAGACCCTTTGAAGTCATATTGCATGGTACCCATTCCACGGGTTTCAACTACCCAGGTTTAAGGTATTCTTCCTTCAGCTAAAACATGCATGTGGAACCTAGAGTATGATCAACCATGTGATCGGGAGACGTGTTTAAATATGTCTCAGTTTTCCTCCCCTGGTACTCGGGTGCAACATTCCAGACGCTTTACTAACACTCTCCCCACTTGGAGAGTCAGTCCCTTTAACCTCCTGTTTGGCCCAGTTTGCAATTTCTGCGGAAGATGAACAGGAATAGCGAGAACCAATGAGAGGCTAGCTGGAGGTGTCTGGACGGGCAAATTTAACTCTCATTTCCCACCAGGAAGAGGAATTAACCAAAGGCTCAGCATGCCGGTCCGGAACCAGATTAGGGCCTGAAGCCATCCTGCGGTGTTGCGGCCAGGTCACAAGAAAGCGAGTTGAAGAAAGGAGCTCAGGGGCACTGTAATTCACAAACCTGCAGAGTTATAAATGACAGCTATCGTCCAAAAATAGACTGAAGTAAGGCTGCCAAGAGGACTTGAAAGCGGGGCAGAATTGCAGGACACCGATTTCAAGAGGTAGACTGGAATTGCATTGAAAGCATAGGAAAAGAGGCAGAACGTCCACAATGATGCACTTGGTCAAAAAGGGCGTATGCGTTTTTTCCTGAATATATTCAGGAAAAAACGCATACGCACTATTTGGCCAACCAAGCAAGCTTGCAAAGGAAATCTGCACTACAATGAAGTCTCACTTCCCCCCGGTCAAAAGGGCCATCTGAAAAAAGTGTAAAATCCAGAAAGGCAGGACAGGCCATGGAGAACAGGGAGCCTTGTTATGCTGATGGGCGGGATATAAATTGCCAACAGACACTCGGGAGGAGTGTATGGTGTTTCCTGAAACATCTAAAAAACAAAGCAACAGAGCCTAGGGCACTGCCACTTATGGTCCTATAGCTTAGGGAAATTAAAATCAAAAAGACACAGCCACCCCAAAGTTTGGGACGCCTCTGTTTACAAGAACCTCGTTTACAGTATAAGTTCAACATCGCAGAAAGTGAAAAATGGATAAAGAAGTTGTGGTATTTACTTACAAAGCAATATCACTCAGCAATGAAATCTGTGTCATCAGGCCCTTAGCAGCACAATGAGTGGATTCAGGTATGATGATTCTAACTGAAATAAGTCACACAGAAAAAGAAACATCATAAGATATCAGTAATACACGGAATGTAAACTTGGCTACACAGGAACTGAATTACAGAACAGAACAGGGTCTCAAATTTAGAAAACCAACTTATTCTTGCTTAAGGGTAAAGGTGAGTTGGGGTGCTGCATAAAACCAGAGATTGAAATGAGCACAGATAAAGTTCCTTAAGCCAAATATGGAATAGACAAGAGCTACTCCTTGCTCAACGAAATGGACTCAACACCCCATATTAAACGCCTAAGAATGTACCTGACTAGTAAGTATCTTAAAACCTATGGATTGCTATGTCTCCGAAAGAGAATCAAGCATGTGTACAGGGGCATAAACGCAGCAGTGATAGGATTGGAGAGGTTCGGTGAGCAAATGAAGACCCTTTGAAGTCATATTGCATGGTACCCATTCCACGGGTTTCAACTACCCAGGTTTAAGGTATTCTTCCTTCAGCTAAAACATGCATGTGGAACCTAGAGTATGATCAACCATGTGATCGGGAGACGTGTTTAAATATGTCTCAGTTTTCCTCCCCTGGTACTCGGGTGCAACATTCCAGACGCTTTACTAACACTCTCCCCACTTGGAGAGTCAGTCCCTTTAACCTCCTGTTTGGCCCAGTTTGCAATTTCTGCGGAAGATGAACAGGAATAGCGAGAACCAATGAGAGGCTAGCTGGAGGTGTCTGGACGGGCAAATTTAACTCTCATTTCCCACCAGGAAGAGGAATTAACCAAAGGCTCAGCATGCCGGTCCGGAACCAGATTAGGGCCTGAAGCCATCCTGCGGTGTTGTGGCCAGGTCACAAGAAAGCGAGTTGAAGAAAGGAGCTCAGGGGCACTGTAATTCACAAACCTGCAGAGTTATAAATGACAGCTATCGTCCAAAAATAGACTAAAGTAAGGCTGCCAAGAGGACTTGAAAGCGGGGCAGAATTGCAGGACACCGATTTCAAGAGGTAGACTGGAATTGCATTGAAAGCATAGGAAAAGAGGCAGAACGTCCACAATGATGCACTTGGTCAAAAAGGGCGTATGCGTTTTTTCCTGAATATATTCAGGAAAAAACGCATACGCACTATTTGGCCAACCAAGCAAGCTTGCAAAGGAAATCTGCACTACAATGAAGTCTCACTTCCCCCCGGTCAAAAGGGCCATCTGAAAAAAGTGTAAAATCCAGAAAGGCAGGACAGGCCATGGAGAACTGGGAGCCTTGTTATGCTGATGGGCGGGATATAAATTGCCAACAGACACTCGGGAGGAGTGTATGGTGTTTCCTGAAACATCTAAAAAACAAAGCAACAGAGCCTAGGGCACTGCCACTTATGGTCCTATAGCTTAGGGAAATTAAAATCAAAAAGACACAGCCACCCCAAAGTTTGGGACGCCTCTGTTTACAAGAACCTCGTTTACAGTACAAGTTCAACATCGCAGAAAGTGAAAAATGGATAAAGAAGTTGTGGTATTTACTTACAAAGCAATATCACTCAGCAATGAAATCTGTGTCATCAGGCCCTTAGCAGCACAATGAGTGGATTCAGGTATGATGATTCTAACTGAAATAAGTCACACAGAAAAAGAAACATCATAAGTTATCAGTAATACACGGAATGTAAACTTGGCTACACAGGAACTGAATTACAGAACAGAACAGGGTCTCAAATTTAGAAAACCAACTTATTCTTGCTTAAGGGTAAAGGTGAGTTGGGGTGCTGCATAAAACCAGAGATTGAAATGAGCACAGATAAAGTTCCTTAAGCCAAATATGGAATAGACAAGAGCTACTCCTTGCTCAACGAAATGGACTCAACACCCCATATTAAACGCCTAAGAATGTACCTGACTAGTAAGTATCTTAAAACCTATGGATTGCTATGTCTCCGAAAGAGAATCAAGCATGTGTACAGGGGCATAAACGCAGCAGTGATAGGATTGGAGAGGTTCGGTGAGCAAATGAAGACCCTTTGAAGTCATATTGCATGGTACCCATTCCACGGGTTTCAACTACCCAGGTTTAAGGTATTCTTCCTTCAGCTAAAACATGCATGTGGAACCTAGAGTATGATCAACCATGTGATCGGGAGACGTGTTCAAATATGTCTCAGTTTTCCTCCCCTGGTACTCGGGTGCAACATTCCAGACGAGTTACTAACACTCTCCCCACTTGGAGAGTCAGTCCCTTTAACCTCCTGTTTGGCCCAGTTTGCAATTTCTGCGGAAGATGAACAGGAATAGCGAGAACCAATGAGAGGCTAGCTGGAGGTGTCTGGACGGGCAAATTTAACTCTCATTTCCCACCAGGAAGAGGAATTAACCAAAGGCTCAGCATGCTGGGCCGGAACCAGATTAGGGCCTGAAGCCATCCTGCGGTGTTGCGGCCAGGTCACAAGAAAGCGAGTTGAAGAAAGGAGCTCAGGGGCACTGTAATTCACAAACCTGCAGAGTTATAAATGACAGCTATCGTCCAAAAATAGACTGAAGTAAGGCTGCCAAGAGGACTTGAAAGCGGGGCAGAATTGCAGGAAACCGATTTCAGGAGGTAGACTGGAATTGCATTGAAAGCATAGGAAAAGAGGCAGAACGTCCACAATGATGCACTTGGCCAAAAAGGGCGTATGCGTTTTCTCCTGAATATATTCAGGAAAAAACGCATACGCCCTTTTTGGCCAACCAAGCAAGCTTGCAAAGGAAATCTGCACTACAATGAAGTCTCACTTCCCCCCGGCCAAAAGGGCCATCTGAAAAAAGTGTAAAATCCAGAAAGGCAACAGGCCATTTAGAACTGGGAGCCTTGTTATGCTGATGGGCGGGATGTAAATTGCCAACAGACACTTGGGAGAAGTGTATGGTGTTTCCTGAAACATCTAAAAAACAAAGCAACAGAGCCTAGGGCACTTCCACTTATGGTCCTATAGCTTAGGGAAATTAAAATCAAAAACACACAGCCACCCCAAAGTTTGGAACGGCTCTGTTTACAAGAACCTCGTTTACAGTACAAGTTCAACATCGCAGAAAGTGAAAAATGGATAAAGAAGTTGTGGTATTGACTTACAAAGCAATATCACTCAGCAATGAAATCTGTGTCATCAGGCCCTTAGCAGCACAATGAGTGGATTCAGGTATGATGATTCTAACTGAAATAAGTCACACAGAAAAAGAAACATCATAAGATATCAGTAATACACGGAATGGAAACTTGGCTACACAGGAACTGAATTACAGAACAGAACAGGGTCTCAAATTTAGAAAACCAACTTATGCTTGCTTAAGGGTAAAGGTGAGTTGGGGTGCTGCATAAAACCAGAGATTGAAATGAGCACAGATAAAGTTCCTTAAGCCAAATATGGAATAGACAAGAGCTACTCCTTGCTCAACGAAATGGACTCAACACCCCATATTAAACGCCTAAGAATGTACCTGACTAGTAAGTATCTTAAAACCTATGGATTGCTATGTCTCCGAAAGAGAATCAAGCATGTGTACAGGGGCATAAACGCAGCAGTGATAGGATTGGAGAGGTTCGGTGAGCAAATGAAGACCCTTTGAAGTCATATTGCATGGTACCCATTCCACGGGTTTCAACTACCCAGGTTTAAGGTATTCTTCCTTCAGCTAAAACATGCATGTGGAACCTAGAGTATGATCAACCATGTGATCGGGAGACGTGTTTAAATATGTCTCAGTTTTCCTCCCCTGGTACTCGGGTGCAACATTCCAGACGCTTTACTAACACTCTCCCCACTTGGAGAGTCAGTCCCTTTAACCTCCTGTTTGGCCCAGTTTGCAATTTCTGCGGAAGATGAACAGGAATAGCGAGAACCAATGAGAGGCTAGCTGGAGGTGTCTGGACGGGCAAATTTAACTCTCATTTCCCACCAGGAAGAGGAATTAACCAAAGGCTCAGCATGCCGGTCCGGAACCAGATTAGGGCCTGAAGCCATCCTGCGGTGTTGCGGCCAGGTCACAAGAAAGCGAGTTGAAGAAAGGAGCTCAGGGGCACTGTAATTCACAAACCTGCAGAGTTATAAATGACAGCTATCGTCCAAAAATAGACTGAAGTAAGGCTGCCAAGAGGACTTGAAAGCGGGGCAGAATTGCAGGACACCGATTTCAAGAGGTAGACTGGAATTGCATTGAAAGCATAGGAAAAGAGGCAGAACGTCCACAATGATGCACTTGGTCAAAAAGGGCGTATGCGTTTTTTCCTGAATATATTCAGGAAAAAACGCATACGCACTATTTGGCCAACCAAGCAAGCTTGCAAAGGAAATCTGCACTACAATGAAGTCTCACTTCCCCCCGGTCAAAAGGGCCATCTGAAAAAAGTGTAAAATCCAGAAAGGCAGGACAGGCCATGGAGAACAGGGAGCCTTGTTATGCTGATGGGCGGGATATAAATTGCCAACAGACAATCGGGAGGAGTGTATGGTGTTTCCTGAAACATCTAAAAAACAAAGCAACAGAGCCTAGGGCACTGCCACTTATGGTCCTATAGCTTAGGGAAATTAAAATCAAAAAGACACAGCCACCCCAAAGTTTGGGACGCCTCTGTTTACAAGAACCTCGTTTACAGTATAAGTTCAACATCGCAGAAAGTGAAAAATGGATAAAGAAGTTGTGGTATTTACTTACAAAGCAATATCACTCAGCAATGAAATCTGTGTCATCAGGCCCTTAGCAGCACAATGAGTGGATTCAGGTATGATGATTCTAACTGAAATAAGTCACACAGAAAAAGAAACATCATAAGTTATCAGTAATACACGGAATGTAAACTTGGCTACACAGGAACTGAATTACAGAACAGAACAGGGTCTCAAATTTAGAAAACCAACTTATTCTTGCTTAAGGGGAAAGGTGAGTTGGGGTGCTGCATAAAACCAGAGATTGAAATGAGCACAGATAAAGTTCCTTAAGCCAAATATGGAATAGACAAGAGCTACTCCTTGCTCAACGAAATGGACTCAACACCCCATATTAAACGCCTAAGAATGTACCTGACTAGTAAGTATCTTAAAACCTATGGATTGCTATGTCTCCGAAAGAGAATCAAGCATGTGTACAGGGGCATAAACGCAGCAGTGATAGGATTGGAGAGGTTCGGTGAGCAAATGAAGACCCTTTGAAGTCATATTGCATGGTACCCATTCCACGGGTTTCAACTACCCAGGTTTAAGGTATTCTTCCTTCAGCTAAAACATGCATGTGGAACCTAGAGTATGATCAACCATGTGATCGGGAGACGTGTTTAAATATGTCTCAGTTTTCCTCCCCTGGTACTCGGGTGCAACATTCCAGACGCTTTACTAACACTCTCCCCACTTGGAGAGTCAGTCCCTTTAACCTCCTGTTTGGCCCAGTTTGCAATTTCTGCGGAAGATGAACAGGAATAGCGAGAACCAATGAGAGGCTAGCTGGAGGTGTCTGGACGGGCAAATTTAACTCTCATTTCCCACCAGGAAGAGGAATTAACCAAAGGCTCAGCATGCCGGTCCGGAACCAGATTAGGGCCTGAAGCCATCCTGCGGTGTTGCGGCCAGGTCACAAGAAAGCGAGTTGAAGAAAGGAGCTCAGGGGCACTGTAATTCACAAACCTGCAGAGTTATAAATGACAGCTATCGTCCAAAAATAGACTAAAGTAAGGCTGCCAAGAGGACTTGAAAGCGGGGCAGAATTGCAGGACACCGATTTCAAGAGGTAGACTGGAATTGCATTGAAAGCATAGGAAAAGAGGCAGAACGTCCACAATGATGCACTTGGTCAAAAAGGGCGTATGCGTTTTTTCCTGAATATATTCAGGAAAAAACGCATACGCACTATTTGGCCAACCAAGCAAGCTTGCAAAGGAAATCTGCACTACAATGAAGTCTCACTTCCCCCCGGTCAAAAGGGCCATCTGAAAAAAGTGTAAAATCCAGAAAGGCAGGACAGGCCATGGAGAACTGGGAGCCTTGTTATGCTGATGGGCGGGATATAAATTGCCAACAGACACTCGGGAGGAGTGTATGGTGTTTCCTGAAACATCTAAAAAACAAAGCAACAGAGCCTAGGGCACTGCCACTTATGGTCCTATAGCTTAGGGAAATTAAAATCAAAAAGACACAGCCACCCCAAAGTTTGGGACGCCTCTGTTTACAAGAACCTCGTTTACAGTACAAGTTCAACATCGCAGAAAGTGAAAAATGGATAAAGAAGTTGTGGTATTGACTTACAAAGCAATATCACTCAGCAATGAAATCTGTGTCATCAGGCCCTTAGCAGCACAATGAGTGGATTCAGGTATGATGATTCTAACTGAAATAAGTCACACAGAAAAAGAAACATCATAAGATATCAGTAATACACGGAATGGAAACTTGGCTACACAGGAACTGAATTACAGAACAGAACAGGGTCTCAAATTTAGAAAACCAACTTATGCTTGCTTAAGGGTAAAGGTGAGTTGGGGTGCTGCATAAAACCAGAGATTGAAATGAGCACAGATAAAGTTCCTTAAGCCAAATATGGAATAGACAAGAGCTACTCCTTGCTCAACGAAATGGACTCAACACCCCATATTAAACGCCTAAGAATGTACCTGACTAGTAAGTATCTTAAAACCTATGGATTGCTATGTCTCCGAAAGAGAATCAAGCATGTGTACAGGGGCATAAACGCAGCAGTGATAGGATTGGAGAGGTGCGGTGAGCAAATGAAGACCCTTTGAAGTCATATTGCATGGTACCCATTCCACGGGTTTCAACTACCCAGGTTTAAGGTATTCTTCCTTCAGCTAAAACATGCATGTGGAACCTAGAGTATGATCAACCATGTGATCGGGAGACGTGTTCAAATATGTCTCAGTTTTCCTCCCCTGGTACTCGGGTGCAACATTCCAGACGCTTTACTAACACTCTCCCCACTTGGAGAGTCAGTCCCTTTAACCTCCTGTTTGGCCCAGTTTGCAATTTCTGCGGAAGATGAACAGGAATAGCGAGAACCAATGAGAGGCTAGCTGGAGGTGTCTGGACGGGCAAATTTAACTCTCATTTCCCACCAGGAAGAGGCATTAACCAAAGGCTCAGCATGCCGGGCCGGAACCAGATTAGGGCCTGAAGCCATCCTGCGGTGTTGCGGCCAGGTCACAAGAAAGCGAGTTGAAGAAAGGACTCAGGGGCACTGTAATTCACAAACCTGCAGAGTTATAAATGACAGCTATCGTCCAAAAATAGACTGAAGTAAGGCTGCCAAGAGGACTTGAAAGCGGGGCAGAATTGCAGGAAACCGATTTCAGGAGGTAGACTGGAATTGCATTGAAAGCATAGGAAAAGAGGCAGAACGTCCACAATGATGCACTTGGCCAAAAAGGGCGTATGCGTTTTTTCCTGAATATATTCAGGAAAAAACGCATACGCCCTTTTTGGCCAACCAAGCAAGCTTGCAAAGGAAATCTGCACTACAATGAAGTCTCACTTCCACCCGGCCAAAAGGGCCATCTGAAAAAAGTGTAAAATCCAGAAAGGCAACAGGCCATTGAGAACTGGGAGCCTTGTTATGCTGATGGGCGGGATGTAAATTGCCAACAGACACTTGGGAGAAGTGTATGGTGTTTCCTGAAACATCTAAAAAACAAAGCAACAGAGCCTAGGGCACTTCCACTTATGGTCCTATAGCTTAGGGAAATTAAAATCAAAAAGACACAGCCACCCCAAAGTTTGGAACGGCTCTGTTTACAGGAACCTCGTTTACAGTACAAGTTCAACATCGCAGAAAGTGAAAAATGGATAAAGAAGTTGTATTTACTTACAAAGCAATATCACTCAGCAATGAAATCTGTGTCATCAGGCCTTTAGCAGCACAATGAGTGGATTCAGGTATGATGATTCTAACTGAAATAAGTCACACAGAAAAAGAAACATCATAAGATATCAGTAATACACGGAATGTAAACTTGGCTACACAGGAACTGAATTACAGAACAGAACAGGGTCTCAAATTTAGAAAACCAACTTATGCTTGCTTAAGGGTAAAGGTGAGTTGGGGTGCTGCATAAAACCAGAGATTGAAATGAGCACAGATAAAGTTCCTTAAGCCAAATATGGAATAGACAAGAGCTACTCCTTGCTCAACGAAATGGACTCAACACCCCATATTAAACGCCTAAGAATGTACCTGACTAGTAAGTATCTTAAAACCTATGGATTGCTATGTCTCCGAAAGAGAATCAAGCATGTGTACAGGGGCATAAACGCAGCAGTGATAGGATTGGAGAGGTTCGGTGAGCAAATGAAGACCCTTTGAAGTCATATTGCATGGTACCCATTCCACGGGTTTCAACTACCCAGGTTTAAGGTATTCTTCCTTCAGCTAAAACATGCATGTGGAACCTAGAGTATGATCAACCATGTGATCGGGAGACGTGTTTAAATATGTCTCAGTTTTCCTCCCCTGGTACTCGGGTGCAACATTCCAGACGCTTTACTAACACTCTCCCCACTTGGAGAGTCAGTCCCTTTAACCTCCTGTTTGGCCCAGTTTGCAATTTCTGCGGAAGATGAACAGGAATAGCGAGAACCAATGAGAGGCTAGCTGGAGGTGTCTGGACGGGCAAATTTAACTCTCATTTCCCACCAGGAAGAGGAATTAACCAAAGGCTCAGCATGCCGGTCCGGAACCAGATTAGGGCCTGAAGCCATCCTGCGGTGTTGCGGCCAGGTCACAAGAAAGCGAGTTGAAGAAAGGAGCTCAGGGGCACTGTAATTCACAAACCTGCAGAGTTATAAATGACAGCTATCGTCCAAAAATAGACTGAAGTAAGGCTGCCAAGAGGACTTGAAAGCGGGGCAGAATTGCAGGACACCGATTTCAAGAGGTAGACTGGAATTGCATTGAAAGCATAGGAAAAGAGGCAGAACGTCCACAATGATGCACTTGGCCAAAAAGGGCGTATGCGTTTTTTCCTGAATATATTCAGGAAAAAACGCATACGCACTATTTGGCCAACCAAGCAAGCTTGCAAAGGAAATCTGCACTACAATGAAGTCTCACTTCCCCCCGGTCAAAAGGGCCATCTGAAAAAAGTGTAAAATCCAGAAAGGCAGGACAGGCCATGGAGAACTGGGAGCCTTGTTATGCTGATGGGCGGGATGTAAATTGCCAACAGACACTCGGGAGGAGTGTATGGTGTTTCCTGAAACATCTAAAAAACAAAGCAACAGAGCCTAGGGCACTGCCACTTATGGTCCTATAGCTTAGGGAAATTAAAATCAAAAAGACACAGCCACCCCAAAGTTTGGGACGCCTCTGTTTACAAGAACCTCGTTTACAGTACAAGTTCAACATCGCAGAAAGTGAAAAATGGATAAAGAAGTTGTGGTATTCACTTATAAAGCAATATCACTCAGCAATGAAATCTATGTCATCAGGCCCTTAGCAGCACAATGAGTGGATTCAGGTATGATGATTCTAACTGAAATAAGTCACACAGAAAAAGAAACATCATAAGATATCAGTAATACACGGAATTGAAACTTGGCTACACAGGAACTGAATTACAGAACAGAACAGGGTCTCAAATTTAGAAAAACAACTTATGCTTGCTTAAGGGTAAAGGTGAGTTGGGGTGCTGCATAAAACCAGAGATTGAAATGAGCACAGATAAAGTTCCTTAAGCCAAATATGGAATAGACAAGAGCTACTCCTTGCTCAACGAAATGGACTCAACACCGCATATTAAACGCCTAAGAATGTACCTGACTTGTAAGTATCTTAAAACCTATGGATTGCTATGTCTCCGAAAGAGAATGAAGCATGTGTACAGGGGCATAAACGCAGCAGTGATAGGATTGGAGAGGTGCGGTGAGCAAATGAAGACCCTTTGAAGTCATATTGAATGGTACCCATTCCACGGGTTTCAACTACCCAGGTTTAAGGTATTCTTCCTTCAGCTAAAACATGCATGTGGAACCTAGAGTATAATCAACCATGTGATCGGGAGACGTGTTCAAATATGTCTCAGTTTTCCTCCCCTGGTACTCGGGTGCAACATTCCAGACGCTTTCGTAACACTCTCCCCACTTGGAGAGTCAGTCCCTTTAACCTCCTGTTTGGCCCAGTTTGCAATTTCTGCGGAAGATGAACAGGAATAGCGAAAACCAATGAGAGGCTAGCTGGAGGTGTCTGGACAGGCAAATTTAACTCTCATTTCCCACCAGGAAGAGGAATTAACCAAAGGCTCAGCATGCCGGGCCGGAACCAGATTAGGGCCTGAAGCCATCCTGCGGTGTTGCGGCCAGGTCACAAGAAAGCGAGTTGAAGAAAGGAGCTCAGGGGCACTGTAATTCACAAACCTGCAGAGTTATAAATGACAGCTATCGTCCAAAAATAGACTGAAGTAAGGCTGCCAAGAGGACTTGAAAGCGGGGCAGAATTGCAGGAAACCGATTTCAGGAGGTAGACTGGAATTGCATTGAAAGCATAGGAAAAGAGGCAGAACGTCCACAATGATGCACTTGGCCAAAAAGGGCGTATGCGTTTTTTCCTGAATATATTCAGGAAAAAACGCATACGCCCTTTTTGGCCAACCAAGCAAGCTTGCAAAGGAAATCTGCACTACAATGAAGTCTCACTTCCCCCCGGTCAAAAGGGCCATCTGAAAAAAGTGTAAAATCCAGAAAGGCAGGACAGGCCATGGAGAACTGGGAGCCTTGTTATGCTGATGGGCGGGATGTAAATTGCCAACAGACACTCGGGAGAAGTGTATGGTGTTTCCTGAAACATCTAAAAAACAAAGCAACAGAGCCTAGGGCACTGCCACTTATGGTCCTATAGCTTAGGGAAATTAAAATCAAAAAGACACAGCCACCCCAAAGTTTGGGACGCCTCTGTTTACAAGAACCTCGTTTACAGTACAAGTTCAACATCGCAGAAAGTGAAAAATGGATAAAGAAGTTGTGGTATTTACTTACAAAGCAATATCACTCAGCAATGAAATCTATGTCATCAGGCCGTTAGCATCACAATGAGTGGATTCAGGTATGATGATTCTAACTGAAATAAGTCACACAGAAAAAGAAACATCATAAGATATCAGTAATACACGGAATGTAAACTTGGCTACACAGGAACTGAATTACAGAACAGAACAGGGTCTCAAATTTCGAAAACCAACTTATGCTTGCTTAAGGGTAAAGGTGAGTTGGGGTGCTGCATAAAACCAGAGATTGAAATGAGCACAGATAAAGTTCCTTAAGCCAAATATGGAATAGACAAGAGCTACTCCTTGCTCAACGAAATGGACTCAACACCGCATATTAAACGCCTAAGAATGTACCTGACTAGTAAGTATCGTAAAACCTATGGATTGCTATGTCTCCAAAAGAGAATCAAGCATGTGTACAGGGGCATAAACGCAGCAGTGATAGGATTGGAGAGGTTCGGTGAGCAAATGAAGACCCTTTGAAGTCATATTGCATGGTACCCATTCCACGGGTCTCAACTCTCCAGGTTTAAGGTATTCTTCCTTCAGCTAAAACATGCATGTGGAACCCAAGTATGATCAACCATGTGAACGTGAGAGGTGTTCAAATATGTCTCAGTTTTCCTCCCCTGGTACTCGGGTGCAACATTCCAGACGCTTTCCTAACACTCTCCCCACTTGGAGAGTCAGTCCCTTTAACCTCCTGTTTGGCCCAGTTTGCAATTTCTGCGGAAGATGAACAGGAATAGCGAGAACCAATGAGAGGCTAGCTGGAGGTGTCTGGACGGGCAAATTTAACTCTCATTTCCCACCAGGAAGAGGAAATAACCAAAGGCTCAGCGTGCCGTACCAGAACCAGATTAGGGCCTGAAGCCATCCTGCGGTGTTGCGGCCAGCTCAAAAGAAAGCGAGTTGAACAAAGGAGCTCAGGGGCACTGTAATTCACAAACCTGCAGAGTTATAAATGACAGCTATCGTCCAAAAATAGACTGAAGTAAGGCTGCCAAGAGCACTAGAAAGCGGGGCAGAATTGCAGGAAACCGATTTCAGGAGGTAGACTGGAATTGCATTGAAAGCATAGGAAAAGAGGCAGAACGTCCACAATGATGCACTTGGCCAAAAAGGGCGTATGCGTTTTTTCCTGAATATATTCAGGAAAAAACGCATACGCCCTTTTTGGTCAACCAAGCAAGCTTGCAAAGGAAATCTGCACTACAATGAAGTCTCAATTCCCCCCGGTCAAAAGGGCCATCTGAAAAAAGTGTAAAATCCAGAAAGGCAGGACAGGCCATGGAGAACTGGGAGCCTTGTTATGCTGATGGGCGGGATGTAAATTGCCAACAACCACTCGGGAGAAGTGTATGGTGTTTCCTGAAACATCTAAAAAACAAAGCAACAGAACCTAGGGCACTTCCACTTATGGTCCTATAGCTTAGGGAAATTAAAATCAAAAAGACACAGCCACCCCAAAATTTGGAACGGCTCTGTTTACAAGAACCTCGTTTACAGTACAAGTTCAACATCGCAGAAACTGAAAAATGGATAAAGAAGATGTGGTATTTACTTACAAAGCAATATCACTCAGCAATGAAATCTGTGTCATCACGCCCTTAGCAGCACAATGAGTGGATTCAGGTATGATGATTCTAACTGAAATAAGTCACACAGAAAAAGAAACATCATAAGATATCAGTAATACATGGAATGTAAACTTGACTACACAGGAACTGAATTAGGGAACAGAACAGGGTCTCAAATTTAGAAAACCAACTTATGCTTGCTTAAGGGTAAAGGTGAGTTGGGGTGCTGCATAAAACCAGAGATTGAAATGAGCACACATAAAGTTCCTTAAGCCAAATATGGCATAGACAAGAGCTACTCCTTGCTCAACGAAATGGACTCAACACCCCATATTAAACGCCTAAGAATGTACCTGACTAGTAAGTATCTTAAAACCTATGGATTGCTATGTCTCCGAAAGAGAATCAAGCATGTGTACAGGGGCATAAACGCAGCAGTGATAGGATTGGAGAGGTGCGGTGAGCAAATGAAGACCCTTTGAAGTCATATTGCATGGTACCCATTCCACGGGTTTCAACTACCCAGGTTTAAGGTATTCTTCCTTCAGCTAAAACATGCATGTGGAACCTAGAGTATGATCAACCATGTGATCGGGAGACGTGTTCAAATATGTCTCAGTTTTCCTCCCCTGGTACTCGAGTGCAACATTCCAGACGCTTTACTAACACTCTCCCCACTTGGAGAGTCAGTCCCTTTAACCTCCTGTTTGGCCCAGTTTGCAATTTCTGCGGAAGATGAACAGGAATAGCGAAAACCAATGAGAGGCTAGCTGGAGGTGTCTGGACGGGCAAATTTAACTCTCATTTCCCACCAGGAAGAGGAATTAACCAAAGGCTCAGCATGCAGGGCCGGAACCTGATTAGGGCCTGAAGCCATCCTGCGGTGTTGCGGCCAGGTCACAAGAAAGCGAGTTGAAGAAAGGAGCTCAGGGGCACTGTAATTCACAAACCTGCAGAGTTATAAATGACAGCTATCGTCCAAAAATAGACTGAAGTAAGGCTGCCAAGAGGACTTGAAAGCGGGGCAGAATTGCAGGAAACTGATTTCAGGAGGTAGACTGGAATTGCATTGAAAGCATAGGAAAAGAGGCAGAACGTCCACAATGATGCACTTGGCCAAAAAGGGCGTATGCGTTTTTTCCTGAATATATTCAGGAAAAAACGCATATGCCCTTTTTGGCCAACCAAGCAAGCTTCCAAAGGAAATCTGCACTACAATGAAGTCTCACTTCCCCCCGGTCAAAAGGGCCATCTGAAAATAGTGTAAAATCCAGAAAGGCAGGACAGGCCATGGAGAACTGGGAGCCTTGTTATGCTGATGGGCGGGACGTAAATTGCCAACAGACACTCGGGAGAAGTGTATGGTGTTTCCTGAAACATCTAAAAAACAAAGCAACAGAGCCTAGGGCACTGCCACTTATGGTCCTATAGCTTAGGGAAAATAAAATCAAAAAGACACAGCCACCCCAAAGTTTGGGACGCCTCTGTTTACAAGAACCTCGTTTACAGTACAAGTTCAACATCGCAGAAAGTGAAAAATGGATAAAGAAGTTGTGGTATTTACTTACAAAGCAATATCACTCAGCAATGAAATCTATGTCATCAGGCCCTTAGCATCACAATGAGTGGATTCAGGTATGATGATTCTAACTGAAATAAGTCACACAGAAAAAGAAACATCATAAGATATCAGTAATACACGGAATGTAAACTTGGCTACACAGGAACTGAATTACAGAACAGAACAGGGTCTCAAATTTCGAAAACCAACTTATGCTTGCTTAAGGGTAAAGGTGAGTTGGGGTGCTGCATAAAACCAGAGATTGAAATGAGCACAGATAAAGTTCCTTAAGTCAAATATGGAATAGACAAGAGCTACTCCTTGCTCAACGAAATGGACTCAACACCGCATATTAAACGCCTAAGAATGTACCTGACTAGTAAGTATCGTTAAACCTATGGATTGCTATGTCTCCAAAAGAGAATCAAGCATGTGTACAGGGGCATAAACGCAGCAGTGATAGGATTGGAGAGGTTCGGTGAGCAAGTGAAGACCCTTTGAAGTCATATTGCATGGTACCCATTACACGAGTCTCAACTCTCCAGGTTTAAGGTATTCTTCCTTCAGCTAAAACATGCATGTGGAACCTAAGTATGATCAACCATGTGAACGGGAGACGTGTTCAAATATGTCTCAGTTTTCCTCCCCTGGTACTCGGGTGCAACATTCCAGACGCTTTACTAACACTCTCCCCACTTGGAGAGTCAGCGCCTTTAACCTCCTGTTTGGCCCAGTTTGCAATTTCTGCGGAAGATGAACAGGAATAGCGAGAACCAATGAGAGGCTAGCTGGAGGTGTCTGGACGGGCAAATTTAACTCTTATTTCCCACCAGGAAGAGGAAATAACCAAAGGCTCAGCGTGCCGTACCGGAACCAGATTAGGGCCTGAAGCCATCCTGCGGTGTTGCGGCCAGCTCAAAAGAAAACGAGTTGAACAAAGGAGCTCAGGGGCACTGTAATTCACAAACCTGCAGAGTTATAAATGACAGCTATCGTCCAAAAATAGACTGAAGTAAGGCTGCCAAGAGGACTTGAAAGCGGGGCAGAATTGCAGGAAACCGATTTCAGGAGGTAGACTGGAATTGCATTGAAAGCATAGGAAAAGAGGCAGAACGTCCACAATGATGCACTTGGCCAAAAAGGGCGTATGCGTTTTTTCCTGAATATATTCAGGAAAAAACGCATACGCCCTTTTTGGCCAACCAAGCAAGCTTGCAAAGGAAATCTGCACTACAATGAAGTCTCACTTCCCCCCAGTCAAAAGGGCCATCTGAAAAAAGTGTAAAATCCAGAAAGGCAGGACAGGCCATGGAGAACTGAGAGCCTTGTTATGCTGATGGGCGGCATGTAAATTTTCAATAGACACTCGGGAGAAGTGTATGGTGTTTCCTGAAACATCTAAAAAACAAAGCAACAGAGCCTAGAGCACTGCCACTTATGGTCCTATAGCTTAGGGAAATTAAAATCAAAAAGACACAGCCACCCCAAAGTTTGGGACGCCTCTGTTTACAAGAACCTCGTATACAGTACAAGTTCAACATCGCAGAAAGTGAAAAATGGATAAAGATGTTTTGGTATTTACTTACAAAGCAATATCACTCAGCAATGAAATCTGTGTCATCAGGCCCTTAGCAGCACAATGAGTGGATTCAGGTATGATGATTCTAACTGAAGTAAGTCACACAGAAAAAGAAACATCATAAGATATCAGTAATACACGGAATGTAAACTTGGCTACACAGGAACTGAATTACAGAACAGAACAGGGTCTCAAATTTAGAAAACCAACTCATGCTTGCTTAAGGGTAAAGGTGAGTTGGGGTGCTGCATAAAACCAGAGATTGAAATGAGCACAGATAAAGTTCCTTAAGTCAAATATGGAATAGACAAGAGCTACTCCTTGCTCAACAAATTGGACTCAACACCCCATATTAAACGCCTAAGAATGTACCTGACTAGTAAGTATCTTAAAACCTATGGATTGCTATGTCTCCGAAAGAGAATCAAGCATGTGTACAGGGGCATAAACACAGCAGTGATAAGATTGGAGAGGTTCAGTGAGCAAATGAAGACCCTTTGAAGTCATATTGCATGGTACCCATTACACGGGTCTTAACTTTCCAGGTTTAAGATATTCTTCCTTCAGCTAAAACATGCATGTGGAACCCAAGTATGATCAACCATGTGAACGGGAGACGTGTTCAAATATGTCTCAGTTTTCCTCCCCTGGTACTCGGGTGCAACATTCCAGACGCTTTACTAACACTCTCCCCACTTGGAGAGTCAGCGCCTTTAACCTCCTGTTTGGCCCAGTTTGCAATTTCTGCGGAAGATGAACAGGAATAGCGAGAACCAATGAGAGGCTAGCTGGAGGTGTCTGGACGGGCAAATTTAACTCTCATTTCCCACCAGGAAGAGGAATTAACCAAAGGCTCAGCATGCCGGGCCGGAACCATATTAGGGCCTGAAGCCATCCTGCGGTGTTGCGGCCAGGTCACAAGAAAGCGAGTTGAAGAAAGGAGCTCAGGGGCACTGTAATTCACAAACCTGCAGAGTTATAAATGACAGCTATCGTCCAAAAATAGACTGAAGTAAGGCTGCCAAGAGGACTTGAAAGCGGGGCAGAATTGCAGGAAACCGATTTCAGGAGGTAGACTGGAATTGCATTGAAAGCATAGGAAAAGAGGCAGAACGTCCACAATGATGCACTTGGCCAAAAAGGGCGTATGCGTTTTTTCCTGAATATATTCAGGAAAAAACGCATACGCCCTTTTTGGCCAACCAAGCAAGCTTGCAAAGGAAATCTGCACTACAATGAAGTCTCACTTCCCCCAGGTCAAAAGGGCCATCTGAAAAAAGTGTAAAATCCAGAAAGGCAGGACAGGCCATGGAGAACTGGGAGCCTTGTTATGCTGATGGGCGGGATGTAAATTGCCAACAGACACTCGGGAGAAGTGTATGGTGTTTCCTGAAACATCTAAAAAACAAAGCAACAGAGCCTAGGGCACTGCCACTTATGGTCGTATAGCTTAGGGAAATTAAAATCAAAAAGACACAGCCACCCCAAAGTTTGGAACGGCTCTGTTTACAAG
The DNA here is from genome assembly GCF_951394435.1 of Stenella coeruleoalba. Classification (NCBI taxonomy): domain Eukaryota; kingdom Metazoa; phylum Chordata; class Mammalia; order Artiodactyla; family Delphinidae; genus Stenella; species Stenella coeruleoalba. Next base: position 1,061,333 of record NW_027646328.1, read on the forward strand.
AACCTCGTTTACAGTACAAGTTCAACATCGCAGAAAGTGAAAAATGGATAAAGAAGTTGTGGTATTTACTTACAAAGCAATATCACTCAGCAATGAAATCTATGTCATCACGCCCTTAGCATCACAATGAGTGGATTCAGGTATGATGATTCTAACTGAAATAAGTCACACAGAAAAAGAAACATCATAAGATATCAGTAATACACGGAATGTAAACTTGGCTACACAGGAACTGAATTACAGAACAGAACAGGGTCTCAAATTTAGAAAACCAACTTATGCTTGCTTAAGGGTAAAGGTGAGTTGGGGTGCTGCATAAAACCAGAGATTGAAATGAGCACAGATAAAGTTCCTTAAGTCAAATATGGAATAGACAAGAGCTACTCCTTGCTCAACGAAATGGACTCAACACCGCATATTAAACGCCTAAGAATGTACCTGACTAGTAAGTATCGTAAAACCTATGGATTGTTATGTCTCCAAAAGAGAATCAAGCATGTGTACAGGGGCATAAACGCAGCAGTGATAGGATTGGAGAGGTTCGGTGAGCAAATGAAGACCCTTTGAAGTCATATTGCATGGTACCCATTACACGGGTCTCAACTCTCCAGGTTTAAGGTATTCTTCCTTCAGCTAAAACATGCATGTGGAACCCAAGTATGATCAACCATGTGAACGGGAGACGTGTTCAAATATGTCTCAGTTTTCCTCCCCTGGTACTCGGGTGCAACATTCCAGACGCTTTACTAACACTCTCCCCACTTGGAGAGTCAGCGCCTTTAACCTCCTGTTTGGCCCAGTTTGCAATTTCTGCGGAAGATGAACAGGAATAGCGAGAACCAATGAGAGGCTAGCTGGAGGTGTCTGGACGGGCAAATTTAACTCTCATTTCCCACCAGGAAGAGGAATTAACCAAAGGCTCAGCATGTCGGGCCGGAACAAGATTAGGGCCTGAAGCCATCCTGCGGTGTTGCGGCCAGGTCACAAGAAAGCGAGTTGAAGAAAGGAGCTCAGGGGCACTGTAATTCACAAACCTGCAGAGTTATAAATGACAGCTATCGTCCAAAAATAGACTGAAGTAAGGCTGCCAAGAGGACTTGAAAGCGGGGCAGAATTGCAGGAAACCGATTTCAGGAGGTAGACTGGAATTGCATTGAAAGCATAGGAAAAGAGGCAGAACGTCCACAATGATGCACTTGGCCAAAAAGGGCGTATGCGTTTTTTCCTGAATATATTCAGGAAAAAACGCATACGCCCTTTTTGGCCAACCAAGCAAGCTTGCAAAGGAAATCTGCACTACAATGAAGTCTCACTTCCCCCCGGTCAAAAGGGCCATCTGAAAAAAGTGTAAAATCCAGAAAGGCAGGACAGGCCATGGAGAACTGGGAGCCTTGTTATGCTGATGGGCGGGATGTAAATTGCCAACAGACACTCGGGAGAAGTGTATGGTGTTTCCTGAAACATCTAAAAAACAAAGCAACAGAGCCTAGGGCACTGCCACTTATGGTCCTATAGCTTAGGGAAATTAAAATCAAAAAGACACAGCCACCCCAAAGTTTGGAACGGCTCTGTTTACAAGAACCTCGTTTACAGTACAAGTTCAACATTGCAGAAAGTGAAAAATGGATAAAGAAGTTGTGGTATTTACTTACAAAGCAATATCACTCAGCAATGAAATCTGTGTCATCAGGCCCTTAGCAGCACAATGAGTGGATTCAGGTATGATGATTCTAACTGAAGTAAGTCACACAGAAAAAGAAACATCATAAGATATCAGTAATACACGGAATGTAAACTTGGCTACACAGGAACTGAATTACAGAACAGAACAGGGTCTCAAATTTAGAAAAGCAACTTATGCTTGCTTAAGGGTAAAGGTGAGTTGGGGTGCTGCATAAAAACAGAGATTGAAATGAGCACAGATAAAGTTCCTTAAGTCAAATATGGAATAGACAAGAGCTACTCCTTGCTCAACGAAATGGACTCAACACCGCATATTAAACGCCTAAGAATGTACCTGACTAGTAAGTATCTTAAAACCTATGGATTGCTATGTCTCCGAAAGAGAATCAAGCATGTGTACAGGGGCATAAACGCAGCAGTGATAGGATTGGAGAGGTTCGGTGAGCAAATGAAGACCCTTTGAAGTCATATTGCATGGTACCCATTACACGGGACTCAACTCTCCAGGTTTAAGGTATTCTTCCTTCAGCTAAGACATGCATGTGGAACCCAAGTATGATCAACCATGTGATCGGGAGACGTGTTCAAATATGTCTCAGTTTTCCTCCCCTGGTACTCGGGTGCAACATTCCAGACGCTTTACTAACACTCTCCCCACTTGGAGAGTCAGTCCCTTTAACCTCCTGTTTGGCCCAGTTTGCAATTTCTGCGGAAGATGAACAGGAATAGCGAGAACCAATGAGAGGCTAGCTGGAGGTGTCTGGACGGGCAAATTTAACTCTCATTTCCCACCAGGAAGAGGAAATAACCAAAGGCTCAGCGTGCCGTGCCGGAACCAGATTAAAGCCTGAAGCCATCCTGCGGTGTTGCGGCCAGGTCACAAGAAAGCGAGTTGAAGAAAGGAGCTCAGGGGCACTGTAATTCACAAACCTGCAGAGTTATAAATGACAGCTATCGTCCAAAAATAGACTGAAGTAAGGCTGCCAAGAGGACTTGAAAGCGGGGCAGAATTGCAGGAAACCGATTTCAGGAGGTAGACTGGAATTGCATTGAAAGCATAGGAAAAGAGGCAGAACGTCCACAATGATGCACTTGGCCAAAAAGGGCGTATGTGTTTTTTCCTGAATATATTCAGGAAAAAACGCATACGCCCTTTTTGGCCAACCAAGCAAGCTTGCAAAGGAAATCTGCACTACAATGAAGTCTCACTTCCCCCCGGTCAAAAGGGCCATCTGAAAAAAGTGTAAAATCCAGAAAGGCAGGACAGGCCATGGAGAACTGGGAGCCTTGTTATGCTGATGGGCGGGATGTAAATTGCCAACAGACACTCGGGAGAAGTGTATGGTGTTTCCTGAAACATCTAAAAAACAAAGCAACAGAGCCTAGGGCACTGCCACTTATGGTCCTATAGCTTAGGGAAATTAAAATCAAAAAGACACAGCCACCCCAAAGTTTGGGACGCCTCTGTTTACAAGAACCTCGTATACAGTACAAGTTCAACATCGCAGAAAGTGAAAAATGGATAAAGAAGTTGTGGTATTTACTTACAAAGCAATATCACTCAGCAATGAAATCTATGTCATCAGGCCCTTAGCATCACAATGAGTGGATTCAGGTATGATGATTCTACCTGAAATAAGTCACACAGAAAAAGAAACATCATAAGATATCAGTAATACACGGAATGTAAACTTGGCTACACAGGAACTGAATTACAGAACAGAACAGGGTCTCAAATTTAGAAAACCAACTTATGCTTGCTTAAGGGTAAAGGTGAGTTGGGGTGCTGCATAAAACCAGAGATTGAAATGAGCACAGATAAAGTTCCTTAAGTCAAATATGGAATAGACAAGAGCTACTCCTTGCTCAACGAAATGGACTCAACACCGCATATTAAACGCCTAAGAATGTACCTGACTAGTAAGTATCGTAAAACCTATGGATTGCTATGTCTCCAAAAGAGAATCAAGCATGTGTACAGGGGCATAAACGCAGCAGTGATAGGATTGGAGAGGTTCGGTGAGCAAATGAAGACCCTTTGAAGTCATATTGCATGGTACCCATTACACGGGTCTCAACTCTCCAGGTTTAAGGTATTCTTCCTTCAGCTAAAACATGCATGTGGAACCCAAGTATGATCAACCATGTGAACGGGAGACGTGTTCAAATATGTCTCAGTTTTCCTCCCCTGGTACTCGGGTGCAACATTCCAGATGCTTTACTAACACTCTCCCCACTTGGAGAGTCAGCGCCTTTAACCTCCTGTTTGGCCCAGTTTGCAATTTCTGCGGAAGATGAACAGGAATAGCGAGAACCAATGAGAGGCTAGCTGGAGGTGTCTGGACGGGCAAATTTAACTCTCATTTCCCACCAGGAAGAGGAAACAACCAAAGGCTCAGCGTGCCGTACCGGAACCAGATTAGAGCCTGAAGCCATCCTGCGGTGTTGCGGCCAGCTCAAAAGAAAGCGAGTTGAAGAAAGGAGCTCAGGGGCACTGTAATTCACAAACCTGCAGAGTTATAAATGACAGCTATCGTCCAAAAATAGACTGAAGTAAGGCTGCCAAGAGGACTTGAAAGCGGGGCAGAATTGCAGGAAACCGATTTCAGGAGGTAGACTGCAATTGCATTGAAAGCATAGGAAAAGAGGCAGAACGTCCACAATGATGCACTTGGCCAAAAAGGGCGTATGCGTTTTTCCCTGAATATATTCAGGAAAAAACGCATACGCCCTTTTTGGCCAACCAAGCAAGCTTGCAAAGGAAATCTGCACTACAATGAAGTCTCACTTCCCCCCGGTCAAAAGGGCCATCTGAAAAAAGTGTAAAATCCAGAAAGGCAGGACAGGCCATGGAGAACTGGGAGCCTTGTTATGCTGATGGGCGGGATGTAAATTGCCAACAGACACTTGGGAGAAGTGTATGGTGTTTCCTGAAACATCTAAAAAACAAAGCAACAGAGCCTAGGGCACTGCCACTTATGGTCCTATAGCTTAGGGAAATTAAAATCAAAAAGACACAGCCACCCCAATGTTTGGGACGGCTCTGTTTACAAGAACCTCGTTTACAGTACAAGTTCAACATCGCAGAAAGTGAAAAATGGATAAAGAAGTTGTGGTATTTACTTACAAAGCAATATCACTCAGCAATGAAATCTGTGTCATCAGGCCCTTAGCAGCACAATGAGTGGATTCAGGTATGATGATTCTAACTGAAATAAGTCACACAGAAAAAGAAACATCATAAGATATCAGTAATACACGGAATGTAAACTTGGCTACACAGGAACTGAATTACAGAACAGAACAGGGTCTCAAATTTAGAAAACCAACTTATGCTTGCTTAAGGGTAAAGGTGAGTTGGGGTGCTGCATAAAACCAGAGATTGAAATGAGCACAGATAAAGTTCCTTAAGTCAAATATGGAATAGACAAGAGCTACTCCTTGCTCAACGAAATGGACTCAACACCGCATATTAAACGCCTAAGAATGTACCTGACTAGTAAGTATCGTAAAACCTATGGATTGCTATGTCTCCAAAAGAGAATCAAGCATGTGTACAGGGGCATAAACGCAGCAGTGATAGGATTGGAGAGGTTCGGTGAGCAAATGAAGACCCTTTGAAGTCATATTGCATGGTACCCATTACACGGGTCTCAACTCTCCAGGTTTAAGGTATTCTTCCTTCAGCTAAAACATGCATGTGGAACCCAAGTATGATCAACCATGTGAACGGGAGACGTGTTCAAATATGTCTCAGTTTTCCTCCCCTGGTACTCGGGTGCAACATTCCAGACGCTTTACTAACACTCTCCCCACTTGGAGAGTCAGCGCCTTTAACCTCCTGTTTGGCCCAGTTTGCAATTTCTGCGGAAGATGAACAGGAATAGCGAGAACCAATGAGAGGCTAGCTGGAGGTGTCTGGACGGGCAAATTTAACTCTCATTTCCCACCAGGAAGAGGAAATAACCAAAGACTCAGCGTGCCGTACCGGAACCAGATTAGGGCCTGAAGCCATCCTGCGGTGTTGCGGCCAGCTCAAAAGAAACCGAGTTGAAGAAAAGAGCTCAGGGGCACTGTAATGCACAAACCTGCAGAGTTATAAATGACAGCTATCGTCCAAAAATAGACTGAAGTAAGGCTGCCAAGAGGACTTGAAAGCGGGGCAGAATTGCAGGAAACCGATTTCAGGAGGTAGACTGGAATTGCATTGAAAGCATAGAAAAAGAGGCAGAACGTCCACAATGATGCACTTGGCCAAAAAGTGCGTATGCGTTTTTTCCTGAATATATTCAGGAAAAAACGCATACGCACTTTTTGGCCAACCAAGCAAGCTTGCAAAGGAAATCTGCACTACAATGAAGTCTCACTTCCCCCCGGTCAAAAGGGCCATCTGAAAAAAGTGTAAAATCCAGAAAAGCAGGACAGGCCATGGAGAACTGGGAGCCTTGTTATGCTGATGGGCGGGATGTAAATTGGCAACAACCACTCGGGAGAAGTGTATGGTGTTTCCTGAAACATCTAAAAAACAAAGCAACAGAACCTAGGGCACTTCCACTTATGGTCCTATAGCTTAGGGAAATTAAAATCAAAAAGACACAGCCACCCCAAAGTTTGGAACGGCTCTGTTTACAAGAACCTCGTTTACAGTACAAGTTCAACATCGCAGAAAGTGAAAAATGGATAAAGAAGTTGTGGTATTTACTTACAAAGCAATATCACTCAGCAATGAAATCTGTGTCATCAGGCCCTTAGCAGCACAATGAGTGGATTCAGGTATGATGATTCTAACTGAAATAAGTCACACAGAAAAAGAAACATCATAAGATATCAGTAATACACGGAATGTAAACTTGGCTACACAGGAACTGAATTACAGAACAGAACAGGGTCTCAATTTTAGAAAACCAACTTATTCTTGCTTAAAGGTAAAGGTGAGTTGGGGTCCTGCATAAAACCAGAGATTGAAATGAGCACAGATAAATTTCCTTAAGCCAAATATGGAATAGACAAGAGCTACTCCTTGCTCAACGAAATGGACTAAACACACCATATTAAACGCCTAAGAATGTACCTGACTAGTAAGTATCTTAAAACCTATGGATTGCTATGTCTCCGAAAGAGAATCAAGCATGTGTACAGGGGCGTAAACGCAGCAGTGATAGGATTGGAGAGGCTCGGTGAGCAAATGAAGACCCTTTGAAGTCATATTGCATGGTACCCATTCCACGGGTTTCAACTACCCAGGTTTAAGGTATTCTTCCTTCAGCTAAAACATGCATGTGGAACCTAGAGTATGATCAACCATGTGATCGGGAGACGTGTTCAAATATGTCTCAGTTTTCCTCCCCTGGTACTCGGGTGCAACATTCCAGACGCTTTACTAACACTCTCCCCACTTGGAGAGTCAGTCCCTTTAACCTCCTGTTTGGCCCAGTTTGCAATTTCTGCGGAAGATGAACAGGAATAGCGAGAACCAATGAGAGGCTACCTGGAGGTGTCTGGACGGGCAAATTTAACTCTCATTTCCCACCAGGAAGAGGAATTAACCAAATGCTCATCATGCCGGGCCGGAACCATATTAGGGCCTGAAGCCATCCTGCGGTGTTGCGGCCAGGTCACAAGAAAGCGAGTTGAAGAAAGGAGCTCAGGGGCACTGTAATTCACAAACCTGCAGAGTTATAAATGACAGCTATCGTCCAAAAATAGACTGAAGTAAGGCTGCCAAGAGGACTTGAAAGCGGGGCAGAATTGCAGGAAACCGATTTCAGGAGGTAGACTGGAATTGCATTGAAAGCATAGGAAAAGAGGCAGAACGTCCACAATGATGCACTTGGCCAAAAAGGGCGTATGCGTTTTTTCCTGAATATATTCAGGAAAAAACGCATACGCCCTTTTTGGCCAACCAAGCAAGCTTGCAAAGGAAATCTGCACTACAATGAAGTCTCACTTCCCCCCGGTCAAAAGGGCCATCTGAAAAAAGTGTAAAATCCAGAAAGGCAGGACAGGCCATGGAGAACTGGGAGCCTTGTTATGCTGATGGGCGGGATGTAAATTGCCAACAGACACTCGGGAGAAGTGTATGGTGTTTCCTGAAACATCTAAAAAACAAAGCAACAGAGCCTAGGGCACTTCCACTTATGGTCCTATAGCTTAGGGAAATTAAAATCAAAAAGACACAGCCACCCCAAAGTTTGGAACGGCTCTGTTTACAAGAACCTCGTTTACAGTACAAGTTCAACATCGCAGAAAGTGAAAAATGGATAAAGAAGTTGTGGTATTTACTTACAAAGCAATATCACTCAGCAATGAAATCTATGTCATCAGGCCCTTAGCATCACAATGAGTGGATTCAGGTATGATGATTCTAACTGAAATAAGTCACACAGAAAAAGAAACATCATAAGATATCAGTAATACACGGAATGTAAACTTGGCTACACAGGAACTGAATTACAGAACAGAACAGGGTCTCAAATTTAGAAAACCAACTTATGCTTGCTTAAGGGTAAAGGTGAGTTGGGGTGCTGCATAAAACCAGAGATTGAAATGAGCACAGATAAAGTTCCTTAAGTCAAATATGGAATAGACAAGAGCTACTCCTTGCTCAACGAAATGGACTCAACACCGCATATTAAACGCCTAAGAATGTACCTGACTAGTAAGTATCTTAAAACCTATGGATTGCTATGTCTCCAAAAGAGAATCAAGCATGTGTACAGGGGCATAAACGCAGCAGTGATAGGATTGGAGAGGTTCGGTGAGCAAATGAAGACCCTTTGAAGTCATATTGCATGGTACCCATTACACGGGTCTCAACTCTCCAGGTTTAAGGTATTCTTCCTTCAGCTAAAACATGCATGTGGAACCCAAGTATGATCAACCATGTGAACGGGAGACGTGTTCAAATATGTCTCAGTTTTCCTCCCCTGGTACTCGGGTGCAACATTCCAGACGCTTTACTAACACTCTCCCCACTTGGAGAGTCAGCGCCTTTAACCTCCTGTTTGGCCCAGTTTGCAATTTCTGCGGAAGATGAACAGGAATAGCGAGAACCAATGAGAGGCTAGCTGGAGGTGTCTGGACGGGCAAATTTAACTCTCATTTCCCACCAGGAAGAGGAAATAACCAAAGGTTCAGCGTGCCGTACCGGAACCAGATTAGGGCCTGAAGCCATCCTGCGGTGTTGCGGCCAGGTCACAAGAAAGCGAGTTGAACAAAGGAGCTCAGGGGCACTGTAATTCACAAACCTGCAGAGTTATAAATGACAGCTATCGTCCAAAAATAGACTGAAGTAAGGCTGCCAAGAGGACTTGAAAGCGGGGCAGAATTGCAGGAAACCGATTTCAGGAGGTAGACTGGAATTGCATTGAAAGCATAGGAAAAGAGGCAGAACGTCGACAATGATGCACTTGGCCAAAAAGGGCGTATGCGTTTTTTCCTGAATATATTCAGGAAAAAACGCATACGTCCTTTTTGGCCAACCAAGCAAGCTTGCAAAGGAAATCTGCACTACAATGAAGTCTCACTTCCCCCCGGTCAAAAGGGCCATCTGAAAAAAGTGTAAAATCCAGAAAGGCAGGACAGGCCATGGAGAACTGGGAGCCTTGTTATGCTGATGGGCGGGATGTAAATTGCCAACAGACACTCGGGAGAAGTGTATGGTGTTTCCTGAAACATCTAAAAAACAAAGCAACAGAGCCTAGGGCACTTCCACTTATGGTCCTATAGCTTAGGGAAATTAAAATCAAAAAGACACAGCCACCCCAAAGTTTGGGACGCCTCCATTTACAAGAACCTCGTTTACCGTACAAGTTCAATATCACAGAAAGTGAAAAATGGATAAAGAAGTTGTGGTATTTACTTACAAAGCAATATCACTCAGCAATGAAATCTGTGTCATCAGGCCCTTAGCAGCACAATGAGTGGATTCAGGTATGATGATTCTAACTGAAGTAAGTCACACAGAAAAAGAAACATCATAAGATATCAGTAATACACGGAATGTATACTTGGCTACACAGGAACTGAATTACAGAACAGAACAGGGTCTCAAATTTAGAAAACCAACTTATGCTTGCTTAAGGGTAAAGGTGAGTTGGGGTGCTGCATAAAACCAGAGATTGAAATGAGCACAGATAAAGTTCCTTAAGTCAAATATGGAATAGACAAGAACTACTCCTTGCTCAACGAAATGGACTCAACACCGCATATTAAACGCCTAAGAATGTACCTGACTAGTAAGTATCTTAAAACCTATGGATTGCTATGTCTCCGAAAGAGAATCAAGCATGTGTACAGGGGCATAAACGCAGCAGTGATAGGATTGGAGAGGTTCGGTGAGCAAATGAAGACCCTTTGAAGTCATATTGCATGGTACCCATTACACGGGTCTTAACTCTCCAGGTTTAAGGTATTCTTCCTTCAGCTAAAACATGCATGTGGAACCCAAGTATGATCAACCATGTGAACGGGAGACGTGTTCAAATATGTCTCAGTTTTCCTCCCCTGGTACTCGGGTGCAACATTCCAGACGCTTTACTAACACTCTCCCCACTTGGAGAGTCAGCGCCTTTAACCTCCTGTTTGGCCCAGTTTGCAATTTCTGCGGAAGATGAACAGGAATAGCGAGAACCAATGAGAGACTAGCTGGAGGTGTCTGGACGGGCAAATTTAACTCTCATTTCCCACCAGGAAGAGGAAATAACCAAAGGCTCAGCGTGCCGTGCCGGAACCAGATTAGGGCCTGAAGCCATCCTGCGGTGTTGCGGCCAGGTCACAAGAAAGCGAGTTGAAGAAAGGAGCTCAGGGGCACTGTAATTCACAAACCTGCAGAGTTATAAATGACAGCTATCGTCCAAAAATAGACTGAAGTAAGGCTGCCAAGAGGACTTGAAAGCGGGGCAGAATTGCAGGAAACCGATTTCAGGAGGTAGACTGGAATTGCATTGAAAGCATAGGAAAAGAGGCAGAACGTCCACAATGATGCACTTGGCCAAAAAGGGCCTATGCGTTTTTTCCTGAATATATTCAGGAAAAAACGCATACGCCCTTTTTGGCCAACCAAGCAAGCTTGCAAAGGAAATCTGCACTACAATGAAGTCTCACTTCCCCCCGGTCAAAAGGGCCATCTGAAAAAAGTGTAAAATCCAGAAAGGCAGGACAGGCCATGGAGAACTGGGAGCCTTGTTATGCTGATGGGCGGGATGTAAATTGCCAACAGACACTCGGGAGAAGTGTATGGTGTTTCCTGAAACATCTAAAAAACAAAGCAACAGAGCCTAGGGCACTGCCACTTATGGTCCTATAGCTTAGGGAAATTAAAATCAAAAAGACACAGCCACCCCAAAGTTTGGGACGCCTCTGTTTACAAGAACCTCGTTTACAGTACAAGTTCAACATCGCAGAAAGTGAAAAATGGATAAAGAAGTTGTGGTATTTACTTACAAAGCAATATCACTCAGCAATGAAATCTGTGTCATCAGGCCCTTAGCAGCACAATGAGTGGATTCAGGTATGATGATTCTAACTGAAGTAAGTCACACAGAAAAAGAAACATCATAAGATATCAGTAATACACGGAATGTAAACTTGGCTACACAGGAACTGAATTACAGAACAGAACAGGGTCTCAAATTTAGAAAACCAACTTATGCTTGCTTAAGGGTAAAGGTGAGTTGGGGTGCTGCATAAAACCAGAGATTGAAATGAGCACAGATAAAGTTCCTTAAGTCAAATATGGAATAGACAAGAGCTACTCCTTGCTCAACGAAATGGACTCAACACCGCATATTAAACGCCTAAGAATGTACCTGACTAGTAAGTATCTTAAAACCTATGGATTGCTATGTCTCCGAAAGAGAATCAAGCATGTGTACAGGGGCATAAACGCAGCAGTGATAGGATTGGAGAGGTTCGGTGAGCAAATGAAGACCCTTTGAAGTCATATTGCATGGTACCCATTACACGGGTCTCAACTACCCAGGTTTAAGGTATTCTTCCTTCAGCTAAAACATGCATGTGGAACCCAAGTATGATCAACCATGTGAACGGGAGACGTGTTCAAATATGTCTCAGTTTTCCTCCCCTGGTACTCGGGTGCAACATTCCAGATGCTTTACTAACACTCTCCCCACTTGGAGAGTCAGCGCCTTTAACCTCCTGTTTGGCCCAGTTTGCAATTTCTGCGGAAGATGAACAGGAATAGCGAGAACCAATGAGAGACTAGCTGGAGGTGTCTGGACGGGCAAATTTAACTCTCATTTCCCACCAGGAAGAGGAAATAACCAAAGGCTCAGCGTGCCGTGCCGGAACCAGATTAGGGCCTGAAGCCATCCTGCGGTGTTGCGGCCAGGTCACAAGAAAGCGAGTTGAAGAAAGGAGCTCAGGGGCACTGTAATTCACAAACCTGCAGAGTTATAAATGACAGCTATCGTCCAAAAATAGACTGAAGTAAGGCTGCCAAGAGGACTTGAAAGTGGGGCAGAATTGCAGGAAACCGATTTCAGGAGGTAGACTGGAATTGCATTGCAAGCATAGGAAAAGAGGCAGAACGTCCACAATGATGCACTTGGCCAAAAAGGACGTATGCGTTTTTTCCTGAATATATTCAGGAAAAAACGCATACGCACTTTTTGGCCAACCAAGCAAGCTTGCAAAGGAAATCTGCACTACAATGAAGTCTCACTTCCCCCCGGTCAAAAGGGCCATCTGAAAAAAGTGTAAAATCCAGAAACGCAGGACAGGCCATGGAGAACTGGGAGCCTTGTTATGCTGATGGGCGGGATGTAAATTGCCAACAACCACTCGGGAGAAGTGTATGGTGTTTCCTGAAACATCTAAAAAACAAAGCAACAGAGCCTAGGGCACTGCCACTTATGGTCCTATAGCTTAGGGAAATTAAAATCAAAAAGACACAGCCACCCCAAAGTTTGGGACGCCTCTGTTTACAAGAACCTCGTTTACAGTACAAGTTCAACATCGCAGAAAGTGAAAAATGGATAAAGAAGTTGTGGTATTTACTTACAAAGCAATATCACTCAGCAATGAAATCTGTGTCATCAGGCCCTTAGCAGCACAATGAGTGGATTCAGGTATGATGATTCTAACTGAAGTAAGTCACACAGAAAAAGAAACATCATAAGATATCAGTAATACACGGAATGTAAACTTGGCTACACAGGAACTGAATTACAGAACAGAACAGGGTCTCAAATTTAGAAAACCAACTTATGCTTGCTTAAGGGGAAAGGTGAGTTGGGGTGCTGCATAAAACCAGAGATTGAAATGAGCACAGATAAAGTTCCTTAAGTCAAATATGGAATAGACAAGAGCTACTCCTTGCTCAACGAAATGGACTCAACACCGCATATTAAACGCCTAAGAATGTACCTGACTAGTAAGTATCTTAAAACCTATGGATTGCTATGTCTCCGAAAGAGAATCAAGCATGTGTACAGGGGCATAAACGCAGCAGTGATAGGATTGGAGAGGTTCGGTGAGCAAATGAAGACCCTTTGAAGTCATATTGCATGGTACCCATTACACGGGTCTTAACTCTCCAGGTTTAAGGTATTCTTCCTTCAGCTAAAACATGCATGTGGAACCCAAGTATGATCAACCATGTGAACGGGAGACGTGTTCAAATATGTCTCAGTTTTCCTCCCCTGGTACTCGCGTGCAACATTCCAGACGCTTTACTAACACTCTCCCCACTTGGAGAGTCAGCGCCTTTAACCTCCTGTTTGGCCCAGTTTGCAATTTCTGCGGAAGAAGAACAGGAATAGCAAGGACCAATGAGAGACTAGCTGGAGGTGTCTGGACGGGCAAATTTAACTCTCATTTCCCACCAGGAAGAGGAAATAACCAAAGGCTCAGCGTGCCGGGCCGGAACCAGATTAGGGCCTGAAGCCATCCTGCGGTGTTGCGGCCAGGTCACAAGAAAGCGAGTTGAAGAAAGGAGCTCAGGGGCACTGTAATTCACAAACCTGCAGAGTTATAAATGACAGCTATCGTCCAAAAATAGACTGAAGTAAGGCTGCCAAGAGGACTTGAAAGCGGGGCAGAATTGCAGGAAACCGATTTCAGGAGGTAGACTGGAATTGCATTGAAAGCATAGGAAAAGAGGCAGAACGTCCACAATGATGCACTTGGCCAAAAAGGGCGTATGCGTTTTTTCCTGAATATATTCAGGAAAAAACGCATACGCCCTTTTTGGCCAACCAAGCAAGCTTGCAAAGGAAATCTGCACTACAATGAAGTCTCACTTCCCCCCGGTCAAAAGGGCCATCTGAAAAAAGTGTAAAATCCAGAAAGGCAGGACAGGCCATGGAGAACTGGGAGCCTTGTTATGCTGATGGGCGGGATGTAAATTGCCAACAGACACTCGGGAGAAGTGTATGGTGTTTCCTGAAACATCTAAAAAACAAAGCAACAGAGCCTAGGGCACTGCCACTTATGGTCCTATAGCTTAGGGAAATTAAAATCAAAAAGACACAGCCTCCCCAAAGTTTGGGACGCCTCTGTTTACAAGAACCTCGTTTACAGCACAAGTTCAACATCGCAGAAAGTGAAAAATGGATAAAGAAGTTGTGGTATTTACTTACAAAGCAATATCACTCAGCAATGAAATCTGTGTCATCAGGCCCTTAGCAGCACAATGAGTGGATTCAGGTATGATGATTCTAACTGAAATAAGTCACACAGAAAAAGAAACATCATAAGATATCAGTAATACACGGAATGTAAACTTGGCTACACAGGAACTGAATTACAGAACAGAACAGGGTCTCAAATTTAGAAAACCAACTTATGCTTGCTTAAGGGTAAAGGTGAGTTGGGGTGCTGCATAAAACCAGAGATTGAAATGAGCACAGATAAAGTTCCTTAAGTCAAATATGGAATAGACAAGAGCTACTCCTTGCTCAACGAAATGGACTCAACACCACATATTAAACGCCTAAGAATGTACCTGACTAGTAAGTATCGTAAAACCTATGGATTGCTATGTCTCCAAAAGAGAATCAAGCATGTGTACAGGGGCATAAACGCAGCAGTGATAGGATTGGAGAGGTTCGGTGAGCAAATGAAGACCCTTTGAAGTCATATTGCATGGTACCCATTCCACGGGTCTCAACTCTCCATGTTTAAGGTATTCTTCCTTCAGCTAAAACATGCATGTGGAACCTAGAGTATGATCAACCATGTGATCGGGAGACGTGTTCAAATATGTCTCAGTTTTCCTCCCCTGGTACTCGGGTGCAACATTCCAGACGCTTTACTAACACTCTCCCCACTTGGAGAGTCAGCGCCTTTAACCTCCTGTTTGGCCCAGTTTGCAATTTCTGCGGAAGATGAACAGGAATAGCGAGAACCAATGAGAGGCTAGCTGGAGGTGTCTGGACGGGCAAATTTAACTCTCATTTCCCACCAGGAAGAGGAATTAACCAAAGGCTGAGCGTGCCGTACCGGAACCAGATTAGGGCCTGAAGCCATCCTGCGGTGTTGCGGCCAGGTCACAAGAAAGCGAGTTGAAGAAAGGAGCTCAGCGGCACTGTAATTCACAAACCTGCAGAACTATAAATGACAGCTATCGTCCAAAAATAGACTGAAGTCAGGCTGCCAAGAGGACTTGAAAGCGGGGCAGAATTGCAGGAAACCGATTTCAGGAGGTAGACTGGAATTGCATTGAAAGCATAGGAAAAGAGGCAGAACGTCCACAATGATGCACTTGGCCAAAAAGGGCGTATGCGTTTTTTCCTGAATATATTCAGGAAAAAACGCATATGCCCTTTTTGGCCAACCAAGCAAGCTTGCAAAGGAAATCTGCACTACAATGAAGTCTCACTTCCCCCCGGTCAAAAGGGCCATCTGAAAAAAGTGTAAAATCCAGAAAGGCAGGACAGGCCATGGAGAACTGGGAGCCTTGTTATGCTGATGGGCCGGATGTAAATTGCCAACAGAGACTCGGGAGAAGTGTATGGTGTTTCCTGAAACATCTAAAAAACAAAGCAACAGAACCTAGGGCACTTCCACTTATGGTCCTATAGCTTAGGGAAATTAAAATCAAAAAGACACAGCCACCCCAAAGTTTGGGACTCCTCTGTTTACAAGAACCTCGTTTACAGTACAAGTTCAACATCGCAGAAAGTGAAAAATGGATAAAGAAGTTGTGGTATTTACTTACAAAGCAATATCACTCAGCAATGAAATCTGTGTCATCAGGCCCTTAGCAGCACAATGAAGGGATTCAGGTATGATGATTCTAACTGAAGTAAGTCACACAGAAAAAGAAACATCATAAGATATCAGTAATACACGGAATGTAAACTTGGCTACACAGGAACTGAATTACAGAACAGAACAGGGACTCAAATTTAGAAAACCAACTTATGCTTGCTTAAGGGTAAAGGTGAGTTGGGGTGCTGCATAAAACTAGAGATTGAAATGAGCACAGATAAAGTTCCTTAAGCCAAATATGGAATAGACAAGAGCTACTCCTTTCTCAACGAAATGGACTCAACACCGCATATTAAACGCCTAAGAATGTACCTGACTAGTAAGTATCTTAAAACCTATGGATTGCTATGTCTCCGAAAGAGCATCAAGCATGTGTACAGGGGCATAAACGCAGCAGTGATAGGATTGGAGAGGTTCGGTGAGCAAATGAAGACCCTTTGAAGTCATATTGCATGGTACCCATTCCACGGGTTTCAACTACCCAGGTTTAAGGTATTCTTCCTTCAGCTAAAACATGCATGTGGAACCTAGAGTATGATCAACCATGTGATCGGGAGACGTGTTCAAATATGTCTCAGTTTTCGTACCCTGGTACTCGGGTGCAACATTCCAGACGCTTTACTAACACTCTCCCGACTTGGAGAGTCAGTCCCTTTAACCTCCTGTTTGGCCCAGTTTGCAATTTCTGCGGAAGATGAACAGGAATAGCGAGAACCAATGAGAGGCTAGCTGGAGGTGTCTGGACGGGCAAATTTAACTCTCATTTCCCACCAGGAAGAGGAAATAAGCAAAGGCTCAGCGTGCCGTGCCGGAACCAGATTAGGGCCTGAAGCCATCCTGCGGTGTTGCGGCCAGCTCAAAAGAAAGCGAGTTGAAGAAAGGAGCTCAGGGGCACTGTAATTCACAAACCTGCAGAGTTATAAATGACAGCTATCGTCCAAAAATAGACTGAAGTAAGGCTGCCAAGAGGACTTGAAAGCAGGGCAGAATTGCAGGAAACCGATTTCAGGAGGTAGACTGGAATTGCATTGAAAGCATAGGAAAAGAAGCAGAACGTCCACAATGATGCACTTGGCCAAAAAGGGCGTATGTGTTTTTTCCTGAATATATTCAGGAAAAAACGCATACGCCCTTTTTGGCCAACCAAGCAAGCTTGCAAAGGAAATCTGCACTACAATGAAGTCTCAGTTCATCCCGGTCAAAAGGGCCATCTGAAAAAAGTGTAAAATCCAGAAAGGCAGGACATGCCATGGAGAACTGGGAGCCTTGTTATGCTGATGGGCGGGATGTAAATTGCCAAGAACCACTCGGGAGAAGTGTATGGTGTTTCCTGAAACATGTAAAAAACAAAGCAACAGAACCTAGGGCACTTCCACTTATGGTCCTATAGCTTAGGGAAATTAAAATCAAAAAGACACAGCCACCCCAAAGTTTGGAACGGCTCTGTTTACAAGAACCTCCTTTACAGTACAAGTTCAATATCGCAGAAAGTGAAAAATGGATAAAGAAGTTGTGGTATTTACTTACAAAGCAATATCACTCAGCAATGAAATCTATGTCATCAGGCCTTTAGCAGCACAATGAGTGGATTCAGGTACGATGATTGTAACTGAAATAAGTCACACAGAAAAAGAAACATCATAAGATATCACTAATACACGGAATTTAAACTTGGCTACATAGGAACTGAATTCCAAAACAGAACAGGGTCTAAAATTTAGAAAACCAACTTATGCTTGCTTAAGGGTAAAGGTGAGTTGGGGTGTTGCATAAAACCAGAGATTGAAATGAGCACAGATAAAGTTCCTTAAGTCAAATATGGAATAGACAAGAGCTACTCCTTGCTCAACGAAATGGACTCAACACCGCATATTAAACGCCTAAGAATGTACCTGACTAGTAAGTATCGTAAAACCTATGGATTGCTATGTCTCCAAAAGAGAATCAAGCATGTGTACAGGGGCATAAACGCAGCAGTGATAGGATTGGAGAGGTTCGGTGAGCAAATGAAGACCCTTTGAAGTCATATTGCATGGTACCCATTACACGGGCCTCAACTCTCCAGGTTTAAGGTATTCTTCCTTCAGCTAAAACATGCATGTGGATCCCAAGTATGATCAACCATGTGAACGGGAGACGTGTTCAAAGATGTCTCAGTTTTCCTCCCCTGGTACTTGCGTGCAACATTCCAGACGCTTTACTAACACTCTCCCCACTTGGAGAGTCAGTGCCTTTAACCTCCTGTTTGGCCCAGTTTGCAATTTCTGCGGAAGATGAACAGGAATAGCGAGAACCAATGAGAGGCTAGCTGGAGGTGTCTGGACGGGCAAATTTAACTCTCATTTCCCACCAGGAAGAGGAAATAACCAAAGGCTCAGCGTGCCGTACCGGAACCAGATTAGGGCCTGAAGCCATCATGCGGTGTTGCGGCCAGCTCAAAAGAAAGCGAGTTGAAGAAAGGAGCTCAGGGGCACTGTAATTCACAAACCCGCAGAGTTATAAATGACAGCTATCGTCCAAAAATAGACTGAAGTAAGGCTGCCAAGAGGACTTGAAAGCGGGGCAGAATTGCAGGAAACCGATTTCAGGAGGTAGACTGGAATTGCATTGAAAGCATAGGAAAAGAGGCAGAACGTCCACAATGATGCACTTGGCCAAAAAGGGCGTATGCGTTTTTTCCTGAATATATTCAGGAAAAAACGCATACGCCCTTTTTGGCCAACCAAGCAAGCTTGCAAAGGAAATCTGCACTACAATGAAGTCTCAGTTCATCCCGGTCAAAAGGGCCATCTGTAAAAAGTGTAAAATCCAGAAAGGCAACAGGCCATTGAGAACTGGGAGCCTTGTTATGCTGATGGGCGGGATGTAAATTGCCAACAGACACTTGGGAGAAGTGTATGGTGTTTCCTGAAACATCTAAAAAACAAAGCAACAGAGCCTAGGGCACTTCCACTTATGGTCCTATAGCTTAGGGAAATTAAAATCAAAAAGACACAGCCACCCCAAAGTTTGGAACGGCTCTGTTTACAAGAACCTCGTTTACAGTACAAGTTCAACATTGCAGAAAGTGAAAAATGGATAAAGAAGTTGTGGTATTCACTTACAAAGCAATATCACTCAGCAATGAAATCTATGTCATCAGGGCCTTAGCATCGCAATGAGTGGATTCAGGTATGATGATTCTAACTGAAATAAGTCACACAGAAAAAGAAACATCATAAGATATCAGTAATACACGGAATGTAAACTTGGCTACACAGGAACTGAATTACAGAACAGAACAGGGTCTCAAATTTAGAAAACCAACTTATGCTTGCTTAAGGGTAAAGGTGAGTTGGGGTGCTGCATAAAACCAGAGATTGAAATGAGCACAGATAAAGTTCCTTAAGTCAAATATGGAATAGACAAGAGCTACTCCTTGCTCAACGAAATGGACTCAACACCGCATATTAAACGCCTAAGAATGTACCTGACTAGTAAGTATCTTAAAAACCTATGGATTGCTATGTCTCCAAAAGAGAATCAAGCATGTGTACAGGGGCATAAACGCAGCAGTGATAGGATTGGAGAGGTTCGGTGAGCAAATGAAGACCCTTTGAAGTCATATTGCATGGTACCCATTACACGGGTCTTAACTCTCCAGGTTTAAGGTATTCTTCCTTCAGCTAAAACATGCATGTGGAACCCAAGTATGATCAACCATGTGAACGGGAGACGTGTTCAAATATGTCTCAGTTTTCCTCCCCTGGTACTCGGGTGCAACATTCCAGACGCTTTACTAACACTCTCCCCACTTGGAGAGTCAGTGCCTTTAACCTCCTGTTTGGCCCAGTTTGCAATTTCTGCGGAAGATGAACAGGAATAGCGAGAACCAATGAGAGGCTAGCTGGAGGTGTCTGGACGGGCAAATTTAACTCTCATTTCCCACCAGGAAGAGGAAATAACCAAAGGCTCAGCGTGCCGTGCCGGAACCAGATTAGGGCCTGAAGCCATCCTGCGGTGTTGCGGCCAGGTCACAAGAAAGCGAGTTGAAGAAAGGAGCTCAGGGGCACTGTAATTCACAAACCTGCAGAGTTATAAATGACAGCTATCGTCCAAAAATAGACTGAAGTAAGGCTGCCAAGAGGACTTGAAAGCGGGGCAGCATTGCAGGAAACCGATTTCAGGAGGTAGACTGGAATTGCATTGAAAGCATAGGAAAAGAGGCAGAACGTCCACAATGATGCACTTGGCCAAAAAGGGCGTATGCGTTTTTTCCTGAATATATTCAGGAAAAAACGCATACGCCCTTTTTGGCCAACCAAGCAAGCTTGCAAAGGAAATCTGCACTACAATGAAGTCTCACTTCCCCCCGGTCAAAAGGGCCATCTGAAAAAAGTGTAAAATCCAGAAAGGCAACAGGCCATTGAGAACTGGGAGCCTTGTTATGCTGATGGGCTGGATGTAAATTGCCAACAGACACTTGGGAGAAGTGTATGGTGTTTCCTGAAACATCTAAAAAACAAAGCAACAGAGCCTAGGGCACTTCCACTTATGGTCCTATAGCTTAGGGAAATTAAAATCAAAAAGACACAGCCACCTCAAAGTTTGGAACGGCTCTGTTTACAAGAACCTCGTTTACAGTACAAGTTCAACATCGCAGAAAGTGAAAAATGGATAAAGAAGTTGTGGTATTCACTTAAAAAGCAATATCACTCAGCAATGAAATCTATGTCATCAGGCCCTTAGCACCGCAATGAGTGGATTCAGGTATGATGATTCTAACTGAAGTAAGTCACACAGAAAAAGAAACATCATAAGATATCACTAATACATGGAATGGAAACTTGGCTACACAGGAACTGAATTACAGAACAGAACAGGGTCTCAAATTTAGAAAACCAACTTATGCTTGCTTAAGGGTAAAGGTGAGTTGGGGTGCTGCATAAAAACAGAGATTGAAATGAGCACAGATAAAGTTCCTTAAGCCAAATATGGAATAGACAAGAGCTACTCCTTGCTCAACGAAATGGACTCAACACCCCATATTAAACGCCTAAGAATGTTCCTGACTAGTAAGTATCTTAAAACCTATGGATTGCTATGTCTCCAAAAGAGAATCAAGCATGTGTACAGGGGCATAAACGCAGCAGTGATAGGATTGGAGAGGTTCGGTGAGCAAATGAAGACCCTTTGAAGTCATATTGCATGGTACCCATTCCACGGGTTTCAACTACCCAGGTTTAAGGTATTCTTCCTTCAGCTAAAACATGCATGTGGAACCTAGAGTATGATCAACCATGTGATCGGGAGACGTGTTCAAATATGTCTCAGTTTTCGTACCCTGGTACTTGGGTGCAACATTCCAGACGCTTTACTAACACTCTCCCCACTTGGAGTGTCAGTCCCTTTAACCTCCTGTTTGGCCCAGTTTGCAATTTCTGCGGAAGATGAACAGGAATAGCGAGAACCAATGAGAGGCTAGCTGGAGGTGTCTGGACGGGCAAATTTAACTCTCATTTCCCACCAGGAAGAGGAATTAACCAAAGGCTCAGCGTGCCGTGCCGGAACCAGATTAGGTCCTGAAGCTATCCTGCGGTGTTGCGGCCAGGTCACAAGAAAGCGAGTTGAAGAAAGGAGCTCAGGGGCACTGTAATTCACAAACCTGCAGAGTTATAAATGACAGCTATCGTCCAAAAATAGACTGAAGTAAGGCTGCCAACAGGACTTGAAAGCGGGGCAGAATTGCAGGAAACCGATTTCATGAGGTAGACTGGAATTGCATTGAAAGCATAGGAAAAGAGGCAGAACGTCCACAATGATGCACTTGGCCAAAAAGGGCGTATGCGTTTTTTTCCTGAATATATTCAGGAAAAAACGCATACGCCCTTTTTGGCCAACCAAGCAAGCTTGCAAAGGAAATCTGCACTACAATGAAGTCTCACTTCCCCCTGGTCAAAAGGGCCATCTGAAAAAAGTGTAAAATCCAGAAAGGCAGGACAGGCCATGGAGAACTGGGAGCCTTGTTATGCTGATGGGCGGGATGTAAATTGCCAACAACCACTCGGGAGAAGTGTATGGTGTTTCCTGAAACATCTAAAAAACAAAGCAACAGAGCCTAGGGCACTTCCACTTATGGTCCTATAGCTTAGGGAAATTAAAATCAAAAAGACACAGCCACCCCAAAGTTTGGAACGGCTCTGTTTACAAGAACCTCGTTTACAGTATAAGTTCAACATCGCAGAAAGTGAAAAATGGATAAAGAACTTGTGGTACTTACGTACAATGCAGTATCACTCAGCAATGAAATCTATGTCATCAGGCCCGTAGCAGCATAATGAGTAGATTCAGGTACGATGATTCTAACTGAAATAAGTCACACAGAAAAAGAAACATCATAAGATATCACTAATACACGGAATGTAAACTTGGCTACACAGGAACTGAATTCCAAAACAGAACAGGGTCTCAAATTTAGAAAACCAACTTATGCTTGCTTAAGGGTAAAGGTGAGTTGGGTTGCTGCATAAAACCAGAGATTGAAATGAGCACAGATAAAGTTCCTTAAGCCAAATATGGAATAGACAAGAGCTACTCCTTGCTCAACGAAATGGACTCAACACCGCATATTAAACGCCTAAGAATGTACCTGACTAGTAAGTATCTTAAAACCTATGGATTGCTATGTCTCCAAAAGAGAATCAAGCATGTGTACAGGGGCATAAACGCAGCAGTGATAGGATTGGAGAGGTTCGGTGAGCAAATGAAGACCCTTTGAAGTCATATTGCATGGTACCCATTCCACGGGTTTCAACTACCCAGGTTTTAGGTATTCTTCCTTCAGCTAAAACATGCATGTGGAACCCAAGTATGATCAACCATGTGAACGGGAGACGTGTTCAAATATGTCTCAGTTTTCCTCCCCTGGTACTCGGGTGCAACATTCCAGACGCTTTACTAACACTCTCCCCACTTGGAGAGTCAGCGCCTTTAACCTCCTGTTTGGCACAGTTTGCAATTTCTGCGGAAGATGAACAGGAATAGCGAGAACCAATGAGAGGCTAGCTGGAGGTGTCTGGACGGGCAAATTTAACTCTCATTTCCCACCAGGAAGAGGAAATAACCAAAGGCTCAGCGTGCCGTACCGGAACCAGATTAGGGCCTGAAGCCATCCTGCGGTGTTGCGGCCAGCTCAAAAGAAAGCGAGTTGAACAAAGGAGCTCAGGGGCACTGTAATTCACAAACCTGCAGAGTTATAAATGACAGCTATCGTCCAAAAATAGACTGAAGTAAGGCTGCCAAGAGGACTTGAAAGCGGGGCAGCATTGCAGGAAACCGATTTCAGGAGGTAGACTGGAATTGCATTGAAAGCATAGGAAAAGAGGCAGAACGTCCACAATGATGCACTTGGCCAAAAAGGGCGTATGCGTTTTTTACTGAATATATTCAGGAAAAAACGCATACGCCCTTTTTGGCCAACCAAGCAAGCTTGCAAAGGAAATCTGCACTACAATGAAGTCTCACTTCCCCCCGGTCAAAAGGGCCATCTGAAAAAAGTGTAAAATCCAGAAAGGCAGGACAGGCCATGGAGAACTGGGAGCCTTGTTATGCTGATGGGCGGGATGTAAATTGCCAACAGACACTCGGGAGAAGTGTATGGTGTTTCCTGAAACATCTAAAAAACAAAGCAACAGAACCTAGGGCACTTCCACTTATGGTCCTATAGCTTAGGGAAATTAAAATCAAAAAGACACAGCCACCCCAAAGTTTGGAACGGCTCTGTTTACAAGAACCTCGTTTACAGTACAAGTTCAACATCGCAGAAAGTGAAAAATGGATAAAGAAGTTGTGGTATTTACTTACAAAGCAATATCACTCAGCAATGAAATCTGTGTCATCAGGCCCTTAGCAGCACAATGAGTGGATTCAGGTATGATGATTCTAACTGAAGTAAGTCACACAGAAAAAGAAACATCATAAGATATCAGTAATACACGGAATGTAAACTTGGCTACACAGGAACTGAATTACAGAACAGAACAGGGTCTCAAATTTAGAAAACCAACTTATGCTTGCTTAAGGGTAAAGGTGAGTTGGGGTGCTGCATAAAACCAGAGATTGAAATGAGCACACATAAAGTTCCTTAAGTCAAATATGGAATAGACAAGAGCTACTCCTTGCTCAACGAAATGGACTCAACACCGCATATTAAACGCCTAAGAATGTACCTGACTAGTAAGTATCTTAAAAACCTATGGATTGCTATGTCTCCGAAAGAGAATCAAGCATGTGTACAGGGGCATAAACGCAGCAGTGATAGGATTGGAGAGGTTCGGTGAGCAAATGAAGACCCTTTGAAGTCATATTGCATGGTACCCATTACACGGGTCTTAACTCTCCAGGTTTAAGGTATTCTTCCTTCAGCTAAAACATGCATGTGGAACCCAAGTATGATCAACCATGTGAACGGGAGACGTGTTCAAATATGTCTCAGTTTTCCTCCCCTGGTACTCGGGTGCAACATTCCAGACGCTTTACTAACACTCTCCCCACTTGGAGAGTCAGTGCCTTTAACCTCCTGTTTGGCCCAGTTTGCAATTTCTGCGGAAGATGAACAGGAATAGCGAGAACCAATGAGAGGCTAGCTGGAGGTGTCTGGACGGGCAAATTTAACTCTCATTTCCCACCAGGAAGAGGAAATAACCAAAGGCTCAGCGTGCCGTGCCGGAACCAGATTAGGGCCTGAAGCCATCCTGCGGTGTTGCGGCCAGGTCACAAGAAAGCGAGTTGAAGAAAGGAGCTCAGGGGCACTGTAATTCACAAACCTGCAGAGTTATAAATGACAGCTATCGTCCAAAAATAGACTGAAGTAAGGCTGCCAAGAGGACTTGAAAGCGGGGCAGCATTGCAGGAAACCGATTTCAGGAGGTAGACTGGAATTGCATTGAAAGCATAGGAAAAGAGGCAGAACGTCCACAATGATGCACTTGGCCAAAAAGGGCGTATGCGTTTTTTCCTGAATATATTTAGGAAAAAACGCATACGCCCTTTTTGGCCAACCAAGCAAGCTTGCAAAGGAAATCTGCACTACAATGAAGTCTCACTTCCCCCCAGTCAAAAGGGCCATCTGAAAAAAGTGTAAAATCCAGAAAGGCAACAGGCCATTGAGAACAGGGAGCCTTGTTATGCTGATGGGCGGGATGTAAATTGCCAACAGACACTCGGGAGAAGTGTATGGTGTTTCCTGAAACATCTAAAAAACAAAGCAACAGAGCCTAGGGCACTTCCACTTATGGTCCTATAGCTTAGGGAAATTAAAATCAAAAAGACACAGCCACCCCAAAGTTTGGAACGGCTCTGTTTACAAGAACGTCGTTTACAGTACAAGTTCAACATCGCAGAAAGTGAGAAATGGATAAAGAAGTTGTGGTATTCACTTACAAAGCAGTATCACTCAGCAATGAAATCTATGTCATCAGGCCCTTAGCATCGCAATGAGTGGATTCAGGTATGATGATTCTAACTGAAATAAGTCACACAGAAAAAGAAACATCATAAGATATCACTAATACACGGAATGTAAACTTGTCTACACAGGAACTGAATTACAGAACAGAACAGGGTCTCAAATTTAGAAAACCAACTTATGCTTGCTTAAGGGTAAAGGTGAGTTGGGGTGCTGCATAAAACCAGAGATTGAAATGAGCACAGATAAAGTTCCTTAAGCCAAATATGGAATAGACAAGAGCTACTCCTTGCTCAACGAAATGGACTCAACACCCCATATTAAACGCCTAAGAATGTTCCTGACTAGTAAGTATCTTAAAACCTATGGATTGCTATGTCTCCAAAAGAGAATCAAGCATGTGTACAGGGGCATAAACGCAGCAGTGATAGGATTGGAGAGGTTCGGTGAGCAAATGAAGACCCTTTGAAGTCATATTTCATGGTACCCATTCCACGGGTTTCAACTACCCAGGTTTAAGGTATTCTTCCTTCAGCTAAAACATGCATGTGGAACCCAAGTATGATCAACCATGTGAACGGGAGACGTGTTCAAATATGTCTCAGTTTTCCTCCCCTGGTACTCGGGTGCAACATTCCAGACGCTTTACTAACACTCTCCCCACTTGGAGAGTCAGCGCCTTTAACCTCCTGTTTGGCCCAGTTTGCAATTTCTGCGGAAGATGAACAGGAATAGCGAGAACCAATGAGAGGCTAGCTGGAGGTGTCTGGACGGGCAAATTTAACTCTCATTTCCCACCAGGAAGAGGAATTAACCAAAGGCTCAGCGTGCCGTACCGGAACCAGATTAGAGCCTGAAGCCATCCTGCGGTGTTGCGGCCAGCTCAAAAGAAAGCGAGTTGAACAAAGGAGCTCAGGGGCACTGTAATTCACAAACCTGCAGAGTTATAAATGACAGCTATCGTCCAAAAATATACTGAAGTAAGGCTGCCAAGAGGACTTGAAAGCGGGGCAGAATTGCAGGAAACCGATTTCAGGAGGTAGACTGGAATTGCATTGAAAGCATAGGAAAAGAGGCAGAACGTCCACAATGATGCACTTGGCCAAAAAGGGCGTATGCGTTTTTTCCTGAATATATTCAGGAAAAAACGCATACGCCCTTTTTGGCCAACCAAGCAAGCTTGCAAAGGAAATCTGCACTACAATGAAGTCTCACTTCCCCCCGGTCAAAAGGGCCATCTGAAAAAAGTGTAAAATCCAGAAAGGCAGGACAGGCCATGGAGAACTGGGAGCCTTGTTATGCTGATGGGCGGGATGTAAATTGCCAACAACCACTCGGGAGAAGTGTATGGTGTTTCCTGAAACATCTAAAAAACAAAGCAACAGAACCTAGGGCACTTCCACTTATGGTCCTATAGCTTAGGGAAATTAAAATCAAAACGACACAGCCACCCCAAAGTTTGGGACGCCTCTGTTTACAGGAACCTCGTTTACAGTACAAGTTCAACATCGCAGAAAGTGAAAAATGGATAAAGAAGTTGTGGTATTTACTTACAAAGCAATATCACTCAGCAATGAAATCTGTGTCATCAGGC
The DNA here is from genome assembly GCF_951394435.1 of Stenella coeruleoalba. Taxonomy (NCBI): domain Eukaryota; kingdom Metazoa; phylum Chordata; class Mammalia; order Artiodactyla; family Delphinidae; genus Stenella; species Stenella coeruleoalba. Next base: position 1,088,290 of record NW_027646328.1, read on the forward strand.
CCTTAGCAGCACAATGAGTGGATTCAGGTATGATGATTCTAACTGAAGTAAGTCACACAGAAAAAGAAACGTCATAAGATATCAGTAATACACGGAATGTAAACTTGGCTACACAGGAACTGAATTACAGAACAGAACAGGGTCTCAAATTTAGAAAACCAACTTATGCTTGCTTAAGGGTAAAGGTGAGTTGGGGTGCTGCATAAAACCAGAGATTGAAATGAGCACAGATAAAGTTCCTTAAGTCAAATATGGAATAGACAAGAGCTACTCCTTGCTCAACGAAATGGACTCAACACCGCATATTAAACGCCTAAGAATGTACCTGACTAGTAAGTATCTTAAAAACCTATGGATTGCTATGTCTCCGAAAGAGAATCAAGCATGTGTACAGGGGCATAAACGCAGCAGTGATAGGATTGGAGAGGTTCGGTGAGCAAATGAAGACCCTTTGAAGTCATATTGCATGGTACCCATTACACGGGTCTTAACTCTCCAGGTTTAAGGTATTCTTCCTTCAGCTAAAACATGCATGTGGAACCCAAGTATGATCAACCATGTGAACGGGAGACGTGTTCAAATATGTCTCAGTTTTCCTCCCCTGGTACTCGGGTGCAACATTCCAGACGCTTTACTAACACTCTCCCCACTTGGAGAGTCAGCGCCTTTAACCTCCTGTTTGGCCCAGTTTGCAATTTCTGCGGAAGATGAACAGGAATAGCGAGAACCAATGAGAGGCTAGCTGGAGGTGTCTGGACGGGCAAATTTAACTCTCATTTCCCACCAGGAAGAGGAAATAACCAAAGGCTCAGCGTGCCGTACCGGAACCAGATTAGGGCCTGAAGCCATCCTGCGGTGTTGCGGCCAGCTCAAAAGAAAGCGAGTTGAACAAAGGAGCTCAGGGGCACTGTAATTCACAAACCTGCAGAGTTATAAATGACAGCTATCGTCCAAAAATAGACTGAAGTAAGGCTGCCAAGAGGACTTGAAAGCGGGGCAGCATTGCAGGAAACCGATTTCAGGAGGTAGACTGGAATTGCATTGAAAGCATAGGAAAAGAGGCAGAACGTCCACAATGATGCACTTGGCCAAAAAGGGCGTATGCGTTTTTTCCTGAATATATTCAGGAAAAAACGCATACGCACTATTTGGCCAACCAAGCAAGCTTGCAAAGGAAATCTGCACTACAATGAAGTCTCACTTCCCCCCGGTCAAAAGGGCCATCTGAAAAAAGTGTAAAATCCAGAAAGGCAGGACAGGCCATGGAGAACTGGGAGCCTTGTTATGCTGATGGGCGGGATGTAAATTGCCAACAACCACTCGGGAGAAGTGTATGGTGTTTCCTGAAACATCTAAAAAACAAAGCAACAGAACCTAGGGCACTTCCACTTATGGTCCTATAGCTTAGGGAAATTAAAATCAAAAAGACACAGCCACCCCAAATTTTGGAACGGCTCTGTTTACAAGAACCTCGTTTACAGTACAAGTTTAACATCGCAGAAAGTGAAAAATGGATAAAGAAGTTGTGGTATTTACTTACAAAGCAATATCACTCAGCAATGAAATCTGTGTCATCAGGCCCTTAGCAGCACAATGAGTGGATTCAGGTATGATGATTCTAACTGAAGTAAGTCACACAGAAAAAGAAACATCATAAGATATCAGTAATACACGGAATGTAAACTTGGCTACACAGGAACTGAATTACAGAACAGAACAGGGTCTCAAATTTAGAAAAACAACTTATGCTTGCTTAAGGGTAAAGGTGAGTTGGGGTGCTGCATAAAACCAGAGATTGAAATGAGCACAGATAAAGTTCCTTAAGTCAAATATGGAATAGACAAGAGCTACTCCTTGCTCAACGAAATGGACTCAACACCGCATATTAAACGCCTAAGAATGTACCTGACTAGTAAGTATCTTAAAAACCTATGGATTGCTATGTCTCCGAAAGAGAATCAAGCATGTTTACAGGGGCATAAACGCAGCAGTGATAGGATTGGAGAGGTTCGGTGAGCAAATGAAGACCCTTTGAAGTCATATTGCATGGTACCCATTACACGGGTCTTAACTCCCCAGGTTTAAGGTATTCTTCCTTCAGCTAAAACATGCATGTGGAACCCAAGTATGATCAACCATGTGAACGGGAGACGTGTTCAAATATGTCTCAGTTTTCCTCCCCTGGTACTCGGGTGCAACATTCCAGACGCTTTACTAACACTCTCCCCACTTGGAGAGTCAGTGCCTTTAACCTCCTGTTTGGCCCAGTTTGCAATTTCTGCGGAAGATGAACAGGAATAGCGAGAACCAATGAGAGGCTAGCTGGAGGTGTCTGGACGGGCAAATTTAACTCTCATTTCCCACCAGGAAGAGGAATTAACCAAAGGCTCAGCGTGCCGTGCCGGAACCAGATTAGGTCCTGAAGCCATCCTGCGGTGTTGCGGCCAGGTCACAAGAAAGCGAGTTGAAGAAAGGAGCTCAGGGGCACTGTAATGCACAAACCTGCAGAGTTATAAATGACAGCTATCGTCCAAAAATAGACTGAAGTAAGGCTGCCAAGAGGACTTGAAAGCGGGGCAGAATTGCAGGAAACCTTTCAGGAGGTAGACTGGAATTGCATTGAAAGCATAGGAAAAGAGGCAGAACGTCCACAATGATGCACTTGGCCAAAAAGGGCGTATGCGTTTTTTTCCTGAATATATTCAGGAAAAAACGCATACGCCCTTTTTGGCCAACCAAGCAAGCTTGCAAAGGAAATCTGCACTACAATGAAGTCTCACTTCCCCCTGGTCAAAAGGGCCATCTGAAAAAAGTGTAAAATCCAGAAAGGCAGGACAGGCCATGGAGAACTGGGAGCCTTGTTATGCTGATGGGCGGGATGTAAATTGCCAACAACCACTCGGGAGAAGTGTATGGTGTTTCCTGAAACATTTAAAAAACAAAGCAACAGAGCCTAGGGCACTTCCACTTATGGTCCTATAGCTTAGGGAAATTAAAATCAAAAAGACACAGCCACCCCAAAGTTTGGAACGGCTCTGTTTACAAGAACCTCGTTTACAGTACAAGTTCAACATCGCAGAAAGTGAAAAATGGATAAAGAACTTGTGGTACTTACGAACAATGCAGTATCACTCAGCAATGAAATCTATGTCATCAGGCCCGTAGCAGCATAATGAGTAGATTCAGGTACGATGATTCTAACTGAAATAAGTCACACAGAAAAAGAAACATCATAAGATATCACTAATACACGGAATGTAAACTTGGCTACACAGGAACTGAATTCCAAAACAGAACAGGGTCTCAAATTTAGAAAACCAACTTATGCTTCCTTAAGGGGAAAGGTGAGTTGGGTTGCTGCATAAAACCAGAGATTGAAATGAGCACAGATAAAGTTCCTTAAGCCAAATATGGAATAGACAAGAGCTACTCCTTGCTCAACGAAATGGACTCAACACCGCATATTAAACGCCTAAGAATGTACCTGACTAGTAAGTATCTTAAAACCTATGGATTGCTATGTCTCCAAAAGAGAATCAAGCATGTGTACAGGGGCATAAACGCAGCAGTGATAGGATTGGAGAGGTTCGGTGAGCAAATGAAGACCCTTTGAAGTCATATTGCATGGTACCCATTCCACGGGTTTCAACTACCCAGGTTTTAGGTATTCTTCCTTCAGCTAAAACATGCATGTGGAACCCAAGTATGATCAACCATGTGAACGGGAGACGTGTTCAAATATGTCTCAGTTTTCCTCCCCTGGTACTCGGGTGCAACATTCCAGACGCTTTACTAACACTCTCCCCACTTGGAGAGTCAGCGCCTTTAACCTCCTGTTTGGCCCAGTTTGCAATTTCTGCGGAAGATGAACAGGAATAGCGAGAACCAATGAGAGGCTAGCTGGAGGTGTCTGGACGGGCAAATTTAACTCTCATTTCCCACCAGGAAGAGGAAATAACCAAAGGCTCAGCGTGCCGTACCGGAACCAGATTAGGGCCTGAAGCCATCCTGCGGTGTTGCGGCCAGCTCAAAAGAAAGCGAGTTGAACAAAGGAGCTCAGGGGCACTGTAATTCACAAACCTGCAGAGTTATAAATGACAGCTATCGTCCAAAAATATACTGAAGTAAGGCTGCCAAGAGGACTTGAAAGCGGGGCAGCATTGCAGGAAACCGATTTCAGGAGGTAGACTGGAATTGCATTGAAAGCATAGGAAAAGAGGCAGAACGTCCACAATGATGCACTTGGCCAAAAAGGGCGTATGCGTTTTTTCCTGAATATATTCAGGAAAAAACGCATACGCCCTTTTTGGCCAACCAAGAAAGCTTGCAAAGGAAATCTGCACTACAATGAAGTCTCACTTCCCCCCGGTCAAAAGGGCCATCTGAAAAAAGTGTAAAATCCAGAAAGGCAGGACAGGCCATGGAGAACTGGGAGCCTTGTTATGCTGATGGGCGGGATGTAAATTGCCAACAACCACTCGGGAGAAGTGTATGGTGTTTCCTGAAACATCTAAAAAACAAAGCAACAGAACCTAGGGCACTTCCACTTATGGTCCTATAGCTTAGGGAAATTAAAATCAAAAAGACACAGCCACCCCAAATTTTGGAACGGCTCTGTTTACAAGAACCTCGTTTACAGTACAAGTTTAACATCGCAGAAAGTGAAAAATGGATAAAGAAGTTGTGGTATTTACTTACAAAGCAATATCACTCAGCAATGAAATCTGTGTCATCAGGCCCTTAGCAGCACAATGAGTGGATTCAGGTATGATGATTCTAACTGAAGTAAGTCACACAGAAAAAGAAACATCATAAGATATCAGTAATACACGGAATGTAAACTTGGCTACACAGGAACTGAATTACAGAACAGAACAGGGTCTCAAATTTAGAAAACCAACTTATGCTTGCTTAAGGGTAAAGGTGAGTTGGGGTGCTGCATAAAACCAGAGATTGAAATGAGCACAGATAAAGTTCCTTAAGTCAAATATGGAATAGACAAGAGCTACTCCTTGCTCAACGAAATGGACTCAACACCGCATATTAAACGCCTAAGAATGTACCTGACTAGTAAGTATCTTAAAAACCTATGGATTGCTATGTCTCCGAAAGAGAATCAAGCATGTTTACAGGGGCATAAACGCAGCAGTGATAGGATTGGAGAGGTTCGGTGAGCAAATGAAGACCCTTTGAAGTCATATTGCATGGTACCCATTACACGGGTCTTAACTCCCCAGGTTTAAGGTATTCTTCCTTCAGCTAAAACATGCATGTGGAACCCAAGTATGATCAACCATGTGAACGGGAGACGTGTTCAAATATGTCTCAGTTTTCCTCCCCTGGTACTCGGGTGCAACATTCCAGACGCTTTACTAACACTCTCCCCACTTGGAGAGTCAGTGCCTTTAACCTCCTGTTTGGCCCAGTTTGCAATTTCTGCGGAAGATGAACAGGAATAGCGAGAACCAATGAGAGGCTAGCTGGAGGTGTCTGGACGGGCAAATTTAACTCTCATTTCCCACCAGGAAGAGGAATTAACCAAAGGCTCAGCGTGCCGTGCCGGAACCAGTTTATGTCCTGAAGCCATCCTGCGGTGTTGCGGCCAGGTCACAAGAAAGCGAGTTGAAGAAAGGAGCTCAGGGGCCCTGTAATGCACAAACCTGCAGAGTTATAAATGACAGCTATCGTCCAAAAATAGACTGAAGTAAGGCTGCCAAGAGGACTTGAAAGCGGGGCAGAATTGCAGGAAACCGATTTCAGGAGGTAGACTGGAATTGCATTGAAAGCACAGGAAAAGAGGCAGAACGTCCACAATGATGCACTTGGCCAAAAAGGGCGTATGCGTTTTTTCCTGAATATATTCAGGAAAAAACGCATACGCAATTTTTGGCCAACCAAGCAAGCTTGCAAAGGAAATCTGCACTACAATGAAGTCTCACTTCCCCCCGGTCAAAAGGGCCATCTGAAAAAAGTGTAAAATCCAGAAAGGCAGAACAGGCCATGGAGAACTGGGAGCCTTGTTATGCTGATGGGCGGGATGTAAACTGCCAACAACCACTCGGGAGAAGTGTATGGTGTTTCCTGAAACATCTAAAAAACAAAGCAACAGAGCCTAGGGCACTTCCACTTATGGTCCTATAGCTTAGGGAAATTAAAATCAAAAAGACACAGCCACCCCAAAGTTTGGAACGGCTCCGTTTACAAGAACCTCGTTTACAGTACAAGTTCAACATCGCAGAAAGTGAAAAATGGATAAAGAAGTTGTGGTATTTACTTACAAAGCAATATCACTCAGCAATGAATTCTATGTCATCAGGCCCTTAGCATCACAATGAGTGGATTCAGGTATGATGATTCTAACTGAAATAAGTCACACAGAAAAAGAAACATCATAAGATATCAGTAATACACGGAATGTAAACTTGGCTACACAGGAACTGAATTACAGAACAGAACAGGGTCTCAAATTTAGAAAACCAACTTATGCTTGCTTAAGGGGAAAGGTGAGTTGGGGTGCTGCATAAAACCAGAGATTGAAATGAGCACAGATAAAGTTCCTTAAGCCAAATATGGAATAGACAAGAGCTACTCCTTGCTCAACGAAATGGACTCAAAACCCCATATTAAACCCCTAAGAATGTACCTGACTAGTAAGTATCTTAAAACCTATGGATTGCTATGTCTCCAAAAGAGAATCAAGCGTGTGTACAGGGGAATAAACACAGCAGTGATAGGATTGGAGAGGTTCGGTGAGCAAATGAAGACCCTTTGAAGTTATATTGCATGGTACCCATTACACGGGTCTCAACTCTCCAGTTTTAAGGTATTCTTCCTTCAGCAAAAACATGCATGTGGAACCCAGAGTATGATCAACCATGTGATCGGGAGACGTGTTCAAATATGTCTCCGTTTTCCTCCCCTGGTACTCGGGTGCAACATTCCAGACGCTTTACTAACACCCTCCCGACTTGGAGAGTCAGTCCCTTTAACCTCCTGTTTGGCCCAGTTTGCAATTTCTGCGGAAGATGAACAGGAATAGCGAGAACCAATGAGAGGCTAGCTGGAGGTGTCTGGACGGGCAAATTTAACTCTCATTTCCCACCAGGAAGAGGAATTAACCAAAGGCTCAGCATGCCGGGCCGGAACCAGATTAGGGCCTGAAGCCATCCTGCGGTGTTGCAGCCAGGTCACAAGAAAGCGAGTTGAAGAAAGGAGCTCAGGGGCACTGTAATTCACAAACCTGCAGAGTTATAAATGACAGCTATCGTCCAAAAATAGACTGAAGTAAGGCTGCCAAGAGGACTTGAAAGCGGGGCAGAATTGCAGGAAACCGATTTCAGGAGGTAGACTGGAATTGCATTGAAAGCATAGGAAAAGAGGCAGAACGTCCACAATGATGCACTTGGCCAAAAAGGGCGTATGCGTTTTTTCCTGAATATATTCAGGAAAAAACGCATAGGCCCTTTTTGGCCAACCAAGCAAGCTTGCAAAGGAAATCTGCACTACAATGAAGTCTCACTTCCCCCCGGTCAAAAGGGCCATCTGAAAAAAGTGTAAAATCCAGAAAGGCAACAGGCCATTGAGAACTGGGAGCCTTGTTATGCTGATGGGCGGGATGTAAATTGCCAACAGACACTTGGGAGAAGTGTATGGTGTTTCCTGAAACATCTAAAAAACAAAGCAACAGAGCCTAGGGCACTTCCACTTATGGTCCTATAGCTTAGGGAAATTAAAATCAAAAAGACACAGCCACCCCAAAGTTTGGAACGGCTCTGTTTACAAGAACCTCATTTACAGTACAAGTTCAACATCGCAGAAAGTGAAAAATGGATAAAGAAGTTGTGGTATTCACTTACAAAGCAATATCACTCAGCAATGAAATCTATGTCATCAGGCCCTTAGCATCGCAATGAGTGGATTCAGGTATGATGATTCTAACTGAAATAAGTCACACAGAAAAAGAAACATCATAAGATATCACTAATACACGGAATGTAAACTTGCCTACACAGGAACTGAATTACAGAACAGAACAGGGTCTCAAATTTAGAAAACCAACTTATGCTTGCTTAAGGGTAAAGGTGAGTTGGGGTGCTGCATAAAACCAGAGATTGAAATGAGCACAGATAAAGTTCCTTAAGCCAAATATGGAATAGACAAGAGCTACTCCTTGCTCAACGAAATGGACTCAACACCCCATATTAAACGCCTAAGAATGTTCCTGACTAGTAAGTATCTTAAAACCTATGGATTGCTATGTCTCCAAAAGAGAATCAAGCATGTGTACAGGGGCATAAACGCAGCAGTGATAGGATTGGAGAGGTTCGGTGAGCAAATGAAGACCCTTTGAAGTCATATTGCATGGTACCCATTCCACGGGTTTCAACTCTCCAGGTTTAAGGTATTCTTCCTTCACCTAAAACATGCATGTGGAACCTAGAGTATGATCAACCATGTGATCGGGAGACGTGTTCAAATATGTCTCAGTTTTTGTACCCTGGTACTCGGGTGCAACATTCCAGATGCTTTACTAACACTCTCCCGACTTGGAGAGTCAGCGCCTTTAACCTCCTGTTTGGCCCAGTTTGCAATTTCTGCGGAAGATGAACAGGAATAGCGAGAACCAATGAGAGACTAGCTGGAGGTGTCTGGACGGGCAAATTTAACTCTCATTTCCCAATAGGAAGAGGAAATAACCAAAGGCTCAGCGTGCCGTGCCGGAACCAGATTAGGGCCTGAAGCCATCCTGCGGTGTTGCGGCCAGCTCACAAGAAAGCGAGTTAAAGAAAGAGCTCAGGGGCACTGTAATTCACAAACCTGCAGAGTTATAAATGACAGCTATCGTCCAAAAATAGACTGAAGTAAGGCTGCCAAGAGGACTTCAAAGCGGGGCAGAATTGCAGGAAACCGATTTCAGGAGGTAGACTGAAATTGCATTGAAAGCATAGGAAAAGAGGCAGAACGTCCACAATGATGCACTTGGCCAAAAAGGGCGTATGCGTTTTTTCCTGAATATATTCAGGAAAAAACGCATAGGCCCCTTTTGGCCAACCAAGCAAGCTTGCAAAGGAAATCTGCACTACAATGAAGTCTCACTTCCCCCCGATCAAAAGGGCCATCTGAAAAAAGTGTAAAATCCAGAAAGGCAGGACAGGCCATGGAGAACTGGGAGCCTTGTTATGCTGATGGGCGGGATGTAAATTGCCAACAACCACTCCGGAGAAGTGTATGGTGCTTCCTGAAACATCTAAAAAACAAAGCAACAGAGCCTAGGCACTTCCACTTATGGTCCTATAGCTTAGGGAATTTAAAATCAAAAAGACACAGCCACCCCAAAGTTTGGAACGGCTCTGTTTACAAGAACCTCGTTTACAGTACAAGTTCAACATCGCAGAAGGTGAAAAATGGATAAAAAAGATGTGGTATTTACTTACAAAGCAATATCACTCAGCAATGAAATCTGTGTCATCAGGCCCTTAGCAGCACAATGAGTGGATTCAGGTATGATGATTCTAACTGAAATAAGTCACACAGAAAAAGAAACATCATAAGATATCAGTAATACATGGAATGTAAACTTGGCTACACAGGAACTGAATTACAGAACAGAACAGGGTCTCAAATTTAGAAAACCAACTTATGCTTGCTTAAGGGGAAAGGTGAGTTGGGGTGCTGCATAAAACCAGAGATTGAAATGAGCACAGATAAAGTTCCTTAAGCCAAATATGGAATAGACAAGAGCTACTCCTTGCTCAACGAAATGGACTCAACACCGCATATTAAACGCCTAAGAATGTACCTGACTAGTAAGTATCTTAAAACCTATGGATTGCTATGTCTCCGAAAGAGAATCAAGCATGTGTACAGGGGCATAAACGCAGCAGTGATAGGATTGGAGAGGTTCGGTGAGCAAATGAAGACCCTTTGAAGTCATATTGCATGGTATCCATTCCACGGGTTTCAACTACCCAGGTTTAAGGTATTCTTCCTTCAGCTAAAACATGCATGTGGAACCTAGAGTATGATCAACCATGTGATCGGGAGACGTGTTCAAATATGTCTCAGTTTTCGTACCCTGGTACTCGGGTGTAACATTCCAGACGCTTTACTAACACTCTCCCGACTTGGAGAATCAGTCCCTTTAACCTCCTGTTTGGCCCAGTTTGCAATTTCTGCGGAAGATGAACAGGAATAGCGAGAACCAATGAGAGGCTAGCTGGAGGTGTCTGGACGGGCAAATTTAACTCTCATTTCCCACCAGGAAGAGGCATTAACCAAAGGCTCAGCGTGCCGTGCCAGAACCAGATTAGGGCCTGAAGCCATCCTGCGGTGTTGCGGCCAGGTCACAAGAAAGCGAGTTGAAGAAAGGAGCTCAGGGGCACTGTAATTCACAAACCTGCAGAGTTATAAATGACAGCTATCGTCCAAAAATAGACTGAAGTAAGGCTGCCAAGAGGACTTGAAAGCGGGGCAGAATTGCAGGAAACCGATTTCAGGAGGTAGACTGGAATTGCATTGAAAGCATAGGAAAAGAGGCAGAACGTCCACAATGATGCACTTGGCCAAAAAGGGCGTATGCGTTTTTTCCTGAATATATTCAGGAAAAAACGCATACGCCCTTTTTGGCCAACCAAGCAAGCTTGCAAAGGAAATCTGCACTACAATGAAGTCTCACTTCCCCCCGGTCAAAAGGGCCATCTGAAAAAAGTGTAAAATCCAGAAAGGCAACAGACCATGGAGAACTGGGAGCCTTGTTATGCTGATGGGCGGGATGTAAATTGCCAACAGACACTTGGGAGAAGTGTATGGTGTTTCCTGAAACATCTAAAAAACAAAGCAACAAAGCCTAGGGCACTTCCACTTATGGTCCTGTAGCTTAGGGAAATTAAAATCAAAAAGACACAGCCACCCCAAAGTTTGGAACGGCTCTGTTTACAAGAACCTCGTTTACAGTACAAGTTCAACATCGCAGAAAGTGAAAAATGGATAAAGAACTTGTGGTACTTACGTACAATGCAGTATCACTCAGCAATGAAATCTGTGTCATCAGGCCCTTAGCAGCACAATGAGTGGATTCAGGTAGGATGATTCTAACTGAAATAAGTCACACAGAAAAAGAAACATCATAAGATATCAGTAATACACGGAATGTAAACTTGGCTACACAGGAACTGAATTACAGAACAGAACAGGGTCTCAAATTTAGAAAACCAACTTATGCTTGCTTAAGGGGAAAGGTGAGTTGGGGTGCTGCATAAAACCAGAGATTGAAATGAGCACAGATAAAGTTCCTTAAGCCAAATATGGAATAGACAAGAGCTACTCCTTGCTCAACGAAATGGACTCAACAACTCATATTAAACGCCTAAGAATGTACCTGACTAGTAAGTATCTTAAAACCTATAGATTGCTATGTCTCCGAAAGAGAATCAAGCATGTGTACAGGGGCATAAACGCAGCAGTGATAGGATTGGAGAGGTTCGGTGAGCAAATGAAGACCCTTTGAAGTCATATTGCATGGTACCCATTCCACGGGTTTCAATTACCCAGGTTTTAGGTATTCTTCCTTCAGCTAAAACATGCATGTGGAACCCAGAGTATGATCAACCATGTGATCGGGAGACGTGTTCAAATATGTCTCAGTTTTCCTCCCCTGGTACTCGGGTGCAACATTCCAGACGCTTTACTAACACTCTCCCCACTTGGAGAGTCAGCGCCTTTAACCTCCTGTTTGGCCCAGTTTGCAATTTCTGCGGAAGATGAACAGGAATAGCGAGAACCAATGAGAGGCTAGCTGGAGGTGTCTGGACGGGCAAATTTAACTCTCATTTCCCACCAGGAAGAGGAATTAACCAAAGGCTCAGCATGCCGTGCCGGAACCAGATTAGGGCCTGAAGCCATCCTGCGGTGTTGCGGCCAGGTCACAAGAAAGCGAGTTGAAGAAAGGAGCTCAGGGGCACTGTAATTCACAAACCTGCAGAGTTATAAATGACAGCTATCATCCAAAAATAGACTGAAGTAAGGCTGCCAAGAGGACTTGAAAGCGGGGCAGAATTGCAGGAAACCGATTTCAGGAGGTAGACTGGAATTGCATTGAAAGCATAGGAAAAGAGGCAGAACGTCCACAATGATGCACTTGGCCAAAAAGGGCGTATGCGTTTTTTCCTGAATATATTCAGGAAAAAACGCATACGCCCTTTTTGGCCAACCAAGCAAGCTTGCAAAGGAAATCTGCACTACAATGAAGTCTCACTTCCCCCCGGTCAAAAGGGCCATCTGAAAAAAGGGTAAAATCCAGAAAGGCAGGACAGGCCATGGAGAACTGGGAGCCTTGTTATGCTGATGGGCGGGATGTAAATTGCCAACAACCACTCGGGAGAAGTGTATGGTGTTTCCTGAAACATCTAAAAAACAAAGCAACAGAGCCTAGGGCACTTCCACTTATGGTCCTATAGCTTAGGGAAATTAAAATCAAAAAGACACAGACACCCCAAAGTTTGGAACGGCTCTGTTTACAAGAACCTCATTTACAGTACAAGTTCAACATCGCAGAAAGTGAAAAATGGATAAAGAAGTTGTGGTATTTACTTACAAAGCAATATCACTCAGCAATGAAATCTATGTCATCAGGCCCTTAGCAGCACAATGAGTGGATTCAGGTATGATGATTCTAACTGAAATAAGTCACACAGAAAAAGAAACATCATAAGATATCAGTAATACACGGAATGGAAACTTGGCTACACAGGAACTGAATTACAGAACAGAATAGGGTCTCAAATTAAGAAAACCAACTTATGCTTGCTTAAGGGGAAAGGTGAGTTGGGGTGCTGCATAAAACCAGAGATTGAAATGAGCACAGATAAAGTTCCTTAAGCCAAATATGGAATAGACCAGAGCTACTACTTGCTCAACGAAATGGACTCAAGACCGCATATTAAACGCCTAAGAATGTACCTGACTAGTAAGTATCTTAAAACCTATGGATTGCTATGTCTCCGAAAGAGAATCAAGCATGTGTACAGGGGCATAAACGCAGCAGTGATAGGATTGGAGAGGTTCGGTGAGCAAATGAAGACCCTTTGAAGTCATATTGCATGGTACCCATTCCACGGGTTTCAACTACCCAGGTTTAAGGTATTCTTCCTTCACCTAAAACATGCATGTGGAACCTAGAGTATGATCAACCATGTGATCGGGAGACGTGTTCAAATATGTCTCAGTTTTTGTACCCTGGTACTCGGGTGCAACATTCCAGATGCTTTACTAACACTCTCCCGACTTGGAGAGTCAGCGCCTTTAACCTCCTGTTTGGCCCAGTTTGCAATTTCTGCGGAAGATGAACAGGAATAGCGAGAACCAATGAGAGACTAGCTGGAGGTGTCTGGACGGGCAAATTTAACTCTCATTTCCCAATAGGAAGAGGAAATAACCAAAGGCTCAGCGTGCCGTGCCGGAACCAGATTAGGGCCTGAAGCCATCCTGCGGTGTTGCGGCCAGCTCACAAGAAAGCGAGTTAAAGAAAGAGCTCAGGGGCACTGTAATTCACAAACATGCAGAGTTATAAATGACAGCTATCGTCCAAAAATAGACTGAAGTAAGGCTGCCAAGAGGACTTGAAAGCGGGGCAGAATTGCAGGAAACCGATTTCAGGAGGTAGACTGAAATTGCATTGAAAGCATAGGAAAAGAGGCAGAACGTCCACAATGATGCACTTGGCCAAAAAGGGCGTATGCGTTTTTTCCTGAATATATTCAGGAAAAAACGCATACGCCCCTTTTGGCCAACCAAGCAAGCTTGCAAAGGAAATCTGCACTACAATGAAGTCTCACTTCCCCCCGGTCAAAAGGGCCATCTGAAAAAAGTGTAAAATCCAGAAAGGCAGGACAGGCCATGGAGAACTGGGAGCCTTGTTATGCTGATGGGCGGGATGTAAATTGCCAACAGACACTCGGGAGAAGTGTATGGTGTTTCCTGAAACATCTAAAAAACAAAGCAACAGAACCTAGGGCACTTCCACTTATGGTCCTATAGCTTAGGGAAATTAAAATCAAAAAGACACAGCCACCCCAAAGTTTCGAAAGGCTCTGTTTACAAGAACCTCGTTTACAGTACAAGTTCAACACCGCAGAAAGTAAAAAATGGAGAAAGAAGTTGTGGTATTTACTTACAAAGCAATATCACTCAGCAATGAAATCTGTGTCATCAGGCCCTTAGCAGCACAATGAGTGGATTCAGGTATGATGATTCTAACTGAAATAAGTCACACAGAAAAAGAAACATCATAAGATATCAGTAATACACGGAATGGAAACTTGGCTACACAGGAACTGAATTACAGAACAGAACAGGGTCTCAAATTTAGAAAACCAACTTATGCTTGTTTAAGGGGAAAGGTGAGTTGGGGTGCTGCATAAAACCAGAGATTGAAATGAGCACAGATAAAGTTCCTTAAGCCAAATATGGAATAGACAAGAGCTACTCCTTGCTCAACGAAATGGACTCAACACCGCATATTAAACGCCTAAGAATGTACCTGACTAGTAAGTATCTTAAAACCTATGGATTGCTATGTCTCCGAAAGAGAATCAAGCATGTGTACAGGGGCATAAACGCAGCAGTGATAGGATTGGGGATGTTCGGTGAGCAAATGAAGACCCTTTGAAGTCATATTGCATGGTACCCATTCCACGGGTTTCAACTACCCAGGTTTAAGGTATTCTTCCTTCAGCTAAAACATGCATGTGGAACCTAGAGTATGATCAACCATGTGATCGGGAGACGTGTTCAAATATGTCTCAGTTTTCGTACCCTGGTACTCGGGTGCAACATTCCAGACGCTTTACTAACACTCTCCCGACTTGGAGAGTCAGTCCCTTTAACCTCCTCTTTGGCCCAGTTTGCAATTTCTGCGGAAGATGAACAGGAATAGCGAGAACCAATGAGAGACTAGCTGGAGGTGTCTGGACGGGCAAATTTAACTCTCATTTCCCACCAGGAAGAGGAATTAACCAAAGGCTCAGCGTGCCGTGCCGGAACCAGATTAGGGCCTGAAGCCATCCTGCGGTGTTGCGGCCAGCTCACAAGAAAGCGAGTTGAAGAAAGGAGCTCAGGGGCACTGTAATTCACAAACCTGCAGAGTTATAAATGACAGCTATCGTCCAAAAATAGACTGAAGTAAGGCTGCCAAGAGGACTTGAAAGCGGGGCAGAATTGCAGGAAACCGATTTCAGGAGGTAGACTGGAATTGCATTGAAAGCATAGGAAAAGAGGCAGAACGTCCACAATGATGCACTTGGCCAAAAAGGGCGTATGCGTTTTTTCCTGAATATATTCAGGAAAAAACGCATACGCCCTTTTTGGCCAACCAAGCAAGCTTGCAAAGGAAATCTGCACTACAATGAAGTCTCACTTCCCCCCGGTCAAAAGGGCCATCTGAAAAAAGTGTAAAATCCAGAAAGGCAGGACAGGCCATGGAGAACTGGGAGCCTTGTTATGCTGATGGGCGGGATGTAAATTGCCAACAACCACTCCGGAGAAGTGTATGGTGCTTCCTGAAACATCTAAAAAACAAAGCAACAGAGCCTAGGCACTTCCACTTATGGTCCTATAGCTTAGGGAATTTAAAATCAAAAAGACACAGCCACCCCAAAGTTTGGAACGGCTCTGTTTACAAGAACCTCGTTTACAGTACAAGTTCAACATCGCAGAAAGTGAAAAATGGATAAAAAAGTTGTGGTATTTACTTACAAAGCAATATCACTCAGCAATGAAATCTGTGTCATCAGGCCCTTAGCAGCACAATGAGTGGATTCAGGTATAATGATTCTAACTGAAATAAGTCACACAGAAAAAGAAACATCATAAGATATCAGTAATACATGGAATGTAAACTTGGCTACACAGGAACTGAATTACAGAACAGAACAGGGTCTCAAATTTAGAAAACCAACTTATGCTTGCTTAAGGGTAAAGGTGAGTTGGGGTGCTGCATAAAACCAGAGATTGAAATGAGCACAGATAAAGTTCCTTAAGCCAAATATGGAATAGACAAGAGCTACTCCTTGCTCAACGAAATGGACTCAACACCTCATATTAAACGCCTAAGAATGTACCTGACTAGTAAGTATCTTAAAACCTATGGATTGCTATGTCTCCGAAAGAGAATCAAGCATGTGTACAGGGGCATAAACGCAGCAGTGATAGGATTGGGGATGTTCGGTGAGCAAATGAAGACCCTTTGAAGTCACATTGCATGGTACCCATTCCACGGGTTTCAACTACCCAGGTTTAAGGTATTCTTCCTTCAGCTAAAACATGCATGTGGAACCTAGAGTATGATCAACCATGTGATCGGGAGACGTGTTCAAATATGTCTCAGTTTTCGTACCCTGGTACTCGGGTGCAACATTCCAGACGCTTTACTAACACTCTCCCGACTTGGAGAGTCAGTCCCTTTAACCTCCTGTTTGGCCCAGTTTGCAATTTCTGCGGAAGATGAACAGGAATAGCGAGAACCAATGAGAGACTAGCTGGAGGTGTCTGGACGGGCAAATTTAACTCTCATTTCCCACCAGGAAGAGGAAATAACCAAAGGCTCAGCGTGCCGTGCCGGAACCAGATTAGGGCCTGAAGCCATCCTGCGGTGTTGCGGCCAGCTCACAAGAAAGCGAGTTGAAGAAAGGAGCTCAGGGGCACTGTAATTCACAAACCTGCAGAGTTATAAATGACAGCTATCGTCCAAAAATAGACTGAAGTAAGGCTGCCAAGAGGACTTGAAAGCGGGGCAGAATTGCAGGAAACCGATTTCAGGAGGTAGACTGGAATTGCATTGAAAGCATAGGAAAAGAGGCAGAACGTCCACAATGATGCACTTGGCCAAAAAGGGCGTATGCGTTTTTTCCTGAATATATTCAGGAAAAAACGCATACGCCCTTGTTGGCCAACCAAGCAAGCTTGCAAAGGAAATCTGCACTACAATGAAGTCTCACTTCCCCCCGGTCAAAAGGGCCATCTGAAAAAAGTGTAAAATCCAGAAAGGCAGGACAGGCCATGGAGAACTGGGAGCCTTGTTATGCTGATGGGCGGGATGTAAATTGCCAACAACCACTCCGGAGAAGTGTATGGTGCTTCCTGAAACATCTAAAAAACAAAGCAACAGAGCCTAGGCACTTCCACTTATGGTCCTATAGCTTAGGGAATTTAAAATCAAAAAGACACAGCCACCCCAAAGTTTGGAACGGCTCTGTTTACAAGAACCTCGTTTACAGTACAAGTTCAACATCGCAGAAAGTGAAAAATGGATAAAAAAGTTGTGGTATTTACTTACAAAGCAATATCACTCAGCAATGAAATCTGTGTCATCAGGCCCTTAGCAGCACAATGAGTGGATTCAGGTATGATGATTCTAACTGAAATAAGTCACACAGAAAAAGAAACATCATAAGATATCAGTAATACATGGAATGTAAACTTGGCTACACAGGAACTGAATTACAGAACAGAACAGGGTCTCAAATTTAGAAAACCAACTTATGCTTGCTTAAGGGTAAAGGTGAGTTGGGGTGCTGCATAAAACCAGAGATTGAAATGAGCACAGATAAAGTTCCTTAAGCCAAATATGGAATAGACAAGAGCTACTCCTTGCTCAACGAAATGGACTCAAGACCGCATATTAAACGCCTAAGAATGTACCTGACTAGTAAGTATCTTAAAACCTATGGATTGCTATGTCTCCGAAAGAGAATCAAGCATGTGTACAGGGGCATAAACGCAGCAGTGATAGGATTGGAGAGGTTCGGTGAGCAAATGAAGACCCTTTGAAGTCATATTGCATGGTACCCATTCCACGGGTTTCAACTACCCAGGTTTAAGGTATTCTTCCTTCACCTAAAACATGCATGTGGAACCTAGAGTATGATCAACCATGTGATCGGGAGACGTGTTCAAATATGTCTCAGTTTTTGTACCCTGGTACTCGGGTGCAACATTCCAGATGCTTTACTAACACTCTCCCGACTTGGAGAGTCAGCGCCTTTAACCTCCTGTTTGGCCCAGTTTGCAATTTCTGCGGAAGATGAACAGGAATAGCGAGAACCAATGAGAGACTAGCTGGAGGTGTCTGGACGGGCAAATTTAACTCTCATTTCCCAATAGGAAGAGGAAATAACCAAAGGCTCAGCGTGCCGTGCCGGAACCAGATTAGGGCCTGAAGCCATCCTGCGGTGTTGCGGCCAGCTCACAAGAAAGCGAGTTAAAGAAAGAGCTCAGGGGCACTGTAATTCACAAACATGCAGAGTTATAAATGACAGCTATCGTCCAAAAATAGACTGAAGTAAGGCTGCCAAGAGGACTTGAAAGCGGGGCAGAATTGCAGGAAACCGATTTCAGGAGGTAGACTGAAATTGCATTGAAAGCATAGGAAAAGAGGCAGAACGTCCACAATGATGCACTTGGCCAAAAAGGGCGTATGCGTTTTTTCCTGAATATATTCAGGAAAAAACGCATACGCCCCTTTTGGCCAACCAAGCAAGCTTGCAAAGGAAATCTGCACTACAATGAAGTCTCACTTCCCCCCGGTCAAAAGGGCCATCTGAAAAAAGTGTAAAATCCAGAAAGGCAGGACAGGCCATGGAGAACTGGGAGCCTTGTTATGCTGATGGGCGGGATGTAAATTGCCAACAGACACTCGGGAGAAGTGTATGGTGTTTCCTGAAACATCTAAAAAACAAAGCAACAGAACCTAGGGCACTTCCACTTATGGTCCTATAGCTTAGGGAAATTAAAATCAAAAAGACACAGCCACCCCAAAGTTTCGAAAGGCTCTGTTTACAAGAACCTCGTTTACAGTACAAGTTCAACACCGCAGAAAGTAAAAAATGGAGAAAGAAGTTGTGGTATTTACTTACAAAGCAATATCACTCAGCAATGAAATCTGTGTCATCAGGCCCTTAGCAGCACAATGAGTGGATTCAGGTATGATGATTCTAACTGAAATAAGTCACACAGAAAAAGAAACATCATAAGATATCAGTAATACACGGAATGGAAACTTGGCTACACAGGAACTGAATTACAGAACAGAACAGGGTCTCAAATTTAGAAAACCAACTTATGCTTGTTTAAGGGGAAAGGTGAGTTGGGGTGCTGCATAAAACCAGAGATTGAAATGAGCACAGATAAAGTTCCTTAAGCCAAATATGGAATAGACAAGAGCTACTCCTTGCTCAACGAAATGGACTCAACACCGCATATTAAACGCCTAAGAATGTACCTGACTAGTAAGTATCTTAAAACCTATGGATTGCTATGTCTCCGAAAGAGAATCAAGCATGTGTACAGGGGCATAAACGCAGCAGTGATAGGATTGGGGATGTTCGGTGAGCAAATGAAGACCCTTTGAAGTCATATTGCATGGTACCCATTCCACGGGTTTCAACTACCCAGGTTTAAGGTATTCTTCCTTCAGCTAAAACATGCATGTGGAACCTAGAGTATGATCAACCATGTGATCGGGAGACGTGTTCAAATATGTCTCAGTTTTCGTACCCTGGTACTCGGGTGCAACATTCCAGACGCTTTACTAACACTCTCCCGACTTGGAGAGTCAGTCCCTTTAACCTCCTGTTTGGCCCAGTTTGCAATTTCTGCGGAAGATGAACAGGAATAGCGAGAACCAATGAGAGACTAGCTGGAGGTGTCTGGACGGGCAAATTTAACTCTCATTTCCCACCAGGAAGAGGAATTAACCAAAGGCTCAGCGTGCCGTGCCGGAACCAGATTAGGGCCTGAAGCCATCCTGCGGTGTTGCGGCCAGCTCACAAGAAAGCGAGTTGAAGAAAGGAGCTCAGGGGCACTGTAATTCACAAACCTGCAGAGTTATAAATGACAGCTATCGTCCAAAAATAGACTGAAGTAAGGCTGCCAAGAGGACTTGAAAGCGGGGCAGAATTGCAGGAAACCGATTTCAGGAGGTAGACTGGAATTGCATTGAAAGCATAGGAAAAGAGGCAGAACGTCCACAATGATGCACTTGGCCAAAAAGGGCGTATGCGTTTTTTCCTGAATATATTCAGGAAAAAACGCATACGCCCTTTTTGGCCAACCAAGCAAGCTTGCAAAGGAAATCTGCACTACAATGAAGTCTCACTTCCCCCCGGTCAAAAGGGCCATCTGAAAAAAGTGTAAAATCCAGAAAGGCAGGACAGGCCATGGAGAACTGGGAGCCTTGTTATGCTGATGGGCGGGATGTAAATTGCCAACAACCACTCCGGAGAAGTGTATGGTGCTTCCTGAAACATCTAAAAAACAAAGCAACAGAGCCTAGGCACTTCCACTTATGGTCCTATAGCTTAGGGAATTTAAAATCAAAAAGACACAGCCACCCCAAAGTTTGGAACGGCTCTGTTTACAAGAACCTCGTTTACAGTACAAGTTCAACATCGCAGAAAGTGAAAAATGGATAAAAAAGTTGTGGTATTTACTTACAAAGCAATATCACTCAGCAATGAAATCTGTGTCATCAGGCCCTTAGCAGCACAATGAGTGGATTCAGGTATGATGATTCTAACTGAAATAAGTCACACAGAAAAAGAAACATCATAAGATATCAGTAATACATGGAATGTAAACTTGGCTACACAGGAACTGAATTACAGAACAGAACAGGGTCTCAAATTTAGAAAACCAACTTATGCTTGCTTAAGGGTAAAGGTGAGTTGGGGTGCTGCATAAAACCAGAGATTGAAATGAGCACAGATAAAGTTCCTTAAGCCAAATATGGAATAGACAAGAGCTACTCCTTGCTCAACGAAATGGACTCAACACCTCATATTAAACGCCTAAGAATGTACCTGACTAGTAAGTATCTTAAAACCTATGGATTGCTATGTCTCCGAAAGAGAATCAAGCATGTGTACAGGGGCATAAACGCAGCAGTGATAGGATTGGAGAGGTTCGGTGAGCAAATGAAGACCCTTTGAAGTCATATTGCATGGTATCCATTCCACGGGTTTCAACTACCCAGGTTTAAGGTATTCTTCCTTCAGCTAAAACATGCATGTGGAACCTAGAGTATGATCAACCATGTGATCGGGAGACGTGTTCAAATATGTCTCAGTTTTCGTACCCTGGTACTCGGGTGTAACATTCCAGACGCTTTACTAACACTCTCCCGACTTGGAGAATCAGTCCCTTTAACCTCCTGTTTGGCCCAGTTTGCAATTTCTGCGGAAGATGAACAGGAATAGCGAGAACCAATGAGAGACTAGCTGGAGGTGTCTGGACGGGCAAATTTAACTCTCATTTCCCACCAGGAAGAGGAATTAACCAAAGGCTCAGCGTGCCGTGCCGGAACCAGATTAGGGCCTGAAGCCATCCTGCGGTGTTGCGGCCAGCTCACAAGAAAGCGAGTTGAAGAAAGGAGCTCAGGGGCACTGTAATTCACAAACCTGCAGAGTTATAAATGACAGCTATCGTCCAAAAATAGACTGAAGTAAGGCTGCCAAGAGGACTTGAAAGCGGGGCAGAATTGCAGGAAACCGATTTCAGGAGGTAGACTGGAATTGCATTGAAAGCATAGGAAAAGAGGCAGAACGTCCACAATGATGCACTTGGCCAAAAAGGGCGTATGCGTTTTTTCCTGAATATATTCAGGAAAAAACGCATACGCCCTTTTTGGCCAACCAAGCAAGCTTGCAAAGGAAATCTGCACTACAATGAAGTCTCACTTCCCCCCGGTCAAAAGGGCCATCTGAAAAAAGTGTAAAATCCAGAAAGGCAGGACAGGCCATGGAGAACTGGGAGCCTTGTTATGCTGATGGGCGGGATGTAAATTGCCAACAACCACTCCGGAGAAGTGTATGGTGCTTCCTGAAACATCTAAAAAACAAAGCAACAGAGCCTAGGCACTTCCACTTATGGTCCTATAGCTTAGGGAATTTAAAATCAAAAAGACACAGCCACCCCAAAGTTTGGAACGGCTCTGTTTACAAGAACCTCGTTTACAGTACAAGTTCAACATCGCAGAAAGTGAAAAATGGATAAAAAAGTTGTGGTATTTACTTACAAAGCAATATCACTCAGCAATGAAATCTGTGTCATCAGGCCCTTAGCAGCACAATGAGTGGATTCAGGTATGATGATTCTAACTGAAATAAGTCACACAGAAAAAGAAACATCATAAGATATCAGTAATACATGGAATGTAAACTTGGCTACACAGGAACTGAATTACAGAACAGAACAGGGTCTCAAATTTAGAAAACCAACTTATGCTTGCTTAAGGGTAAAGGTGAGTTGGGGTGCTGCATAAAACCAGAGATTGAAATGAGCACAGATAAAGTTCCTTAAGCCAAATATGGAATAGACAAGAGCTACTCCTTGCTCAACGAAATGGACTCAACACCTCATATTAAACGCCTAAGAATGTACCTGACTAGTAAGTATCTTAAAACCTATGGATTGCTATGTCTCCGAAAGAGAATCAAGCATGTGTACAGGGGCATAAACGCAGCAGTGATAGGATTGGAGAGGTTCGGTGAGCAAATGAAGACCCTTTGAAGTCATATTGCATGGTATCCATTCCACGGGTTTCAACTACCCAGGTTTAAGGTATTCTTCCTTCAGCTAAAACATGCATGTGGAACCTAGAGTATGATCAACCATGTGATCGGGAGACGTGTTCAAATATGTCTCAGTTTTCGTACCCTGGTACTCGGGTGTAACATTCCAGACGCTTTACTAACACTCTCCCGACTTGGAGAATCAGTCCCTTTAACCTCCTGTTTGGCCCAGTTTGCAATTTCTGCGGAAGATGAACAGGAATAGCGAGAACCAATGAGAGACTAGCTGGAGGTGTCTGGACGGGCAAATTTAACTCTCATTTCCCACCAGGAAGAGGAATTAACCAAAGGCTCAGCGTGCCGTGCCAGAACCAGATTAGGGCCTGAAGCCATCCTGCGGTGTTGCGGCCAGCTCACAAGAAAGCGAGTTGAAGAAAGGAGCTCAGGGGCACTGTAATTCACAAACCTGCAGAGTTATAAATGACAGCTATCGTCCAAAAATAGACTGAAGTAAGGCTGCCAAGAGGACTTGAAAGCGGGGCAGAATTGCAGGAAACCGATTTCAGGAGGTAGACTGGAATTGCATTGAAAGCATAGGAAAAGAGGCAGAACGTCCACAATGATGCACTTGGCCAAAAAGGGCGTATGCGTTTTTTCCTGAATATATTCAGGAAAAAACGCATACGCCCTTTTTGGCCAACCAAGCAAGCTTGCAAAGGAAATCTGCACTACAATGAAGTCTCACTTCCCCCCGGTCAAAAGGGCCATCTGAAAAAAGTGTAAAATCCAGAAAGGCAGGACAGGCCATGGAGAACTGGGAGCCTTGTTATGCTGATGGGCGGGATGTAAATTGCCAACAACCACTCCGGAGAAGTGTATGGTGCTTCCTGAAACATCTAAAAAACAAAGCAACAGAGCCTAGGCACTTCCACTTATGGTCCTATAGCTTAGGGAATTTAAAATCAAAAAGACACAGCCACCCCAAAGTTTGGAACGGCTCTGTTTACAAGAACCTCGTTTACAGTACAAGTTCAACATCGCAGAAAGTGAAAAATGGATAAAAAAGTTGTGGTATTTACTTACAAAGCAATATCACTCAGCAATGAAATCTGTGTCATCAGGCCCTTAGCAGCACAATGAGTGGATTCAGGTATGATGATTCTAACTGAAATAAGTCACACAGAAAAAGAAACATCATAAGATATCAGTAATACATGGAATGTAAACTTGGCTACACAGGAACTGAATTACAGAACAGAACAGGGTCTCAAATTTAGAAAACCAACTTATGCTTGCTTAAGGGTAAAGGTGAGTTGGGGTGCTGCATAAAACCAGAGATTGAAATGAGCACAGATAAAGTTCCTTAAGCCAAATATGGAATAGACAAGAGCTACTCCTTGCTCAACGAAATGGACTCAACACCTCATATTAAACGCCTAAGAATGTACCTGACTAGTAAGTATCTTAAAACCTATGGATTGCTATGTCTCCGAAAGAGAATCAAGCATGTGTACAGGGGCATAAACGCAGCAGTGATAGGATTGGAGAGGTTCGGTGAGCAAATGAAGACCCTTTGAAGTCATATTGCATGGTATCCATTCCACGGGTTTCAACTACCCAGGTTTAAGGTATTCTTCCTTCAGCTAAAACATGCATGTGGAACCTAGAGTATGATCAACCATGTGATCGGGAGACGTGTTCAAATATGTCTCAGTTTTCGTACCCTGGTACTCGGGTGTAACATTCCAGACGCTTTACTAACACTCTCCCGACTTGGAGAATCAGTCCCTTTAACCTCCTGTTTGGCCCAGTTTGCAATTTCTGCGGAAGATGAACAGGAATAGCGAGAACCAATGAGAGACTAGCTGGAGGTGTCTGGACGGGCAAATTTAACTCTCATTTCCCACCAGGAAGAGGAATTAACCAAAGGCTCAGCGTGCCGTGCCGGAACCAGATTAGGGCCTGAAGCCATCCTGCGGTGTTGCGGCCAGCTCACAAGAAAGCGAGTTGAAGAAAGGAGCTCAGGGGCACTGTAATTCACAAACCTGCAGAGTTATAAATGACAGCTATCGTCCAAAAATAGACTGAAGTAAGGCTGCCAAGAGGACTTGAAAGCGGGGCAGAATTGCAGGAAACCGATTTCAGGAGGTAGACTGGAATTGCATTGAAAGCATAGGAAAAGAGGCAGAACGTCCACAATGATGCACTTGGCCAAAAAGGGCGTATGCGTTTTTTCCTGAATATATTCAGGAAAAAACGCATACGCCCTTTTTGGCCAACCAAGCAAGCTTGCAAAGGAAATCTGCACTACAATGAAGTCTCACTTCCCCCCGGTCAAAAGGGCCATCTGAAAAAAGTGTAAAATCCAGAAAGGCAGGACAGGCCATGGAGAACTGGGAGCCTTGTTATGCTGATGGGCGGGATGTAAATTGCCAACAACCACTCCGGAGAAGTGTATGGTGCTTCCTGAAACATCTAAAAAACAAAGCAACAGAGCCTAGGCACTTCCACTTATGGTCCTATAGCTTAGGGAATTTAAAATCAAAAAGACACAGCCACCCCAAAGTTTGGAACGGCTCTGTTTACAAGAACCTCGTTTACAGTACAAGTTCAACATCGCAGAAAGTGAAAAATGGATAAAAAAGTTGTGGTATTTACTTACAAAGCAATATCACTCAGCAATGAAATCTGTGTCATCAGGCCCTTAGCAGCACAATGAGTGGATTCAGGTAGGATGATTCTAACTGAAATAAGTCACACAGAAAAAGAAACATCATAAGATATCAGTAATACATGGAATGTAAACTTGGCTACACAGGAACTGAATTACAGAACAGAACAGGGTCTCAAATTTAGAAAACCAACTTATGCTTGCTTAAGGGTAAAGGTGAGTTGGGGTGCTGCATAAAACCAGAGATTGAAATGAGCACAGATAAAGTTCCTTAAGCCAAATATGGAATAGACAAGAGCTACTCCTTGCTCAACGAAATGGACTCAACACCGCATATTAAACGCCTAAGAATGTACCTGACTAGTAAGTATCTTAAAACCTATGGATTGCTATGTCTCCGAAAGAGAATCAAGCATGTGTACAGGGGCATAAACGCAGCAGTGATAGGATTGGAGAGGTTCGGTGAGCAAATGAAGACCCTTTGAAGTCATATTGCATGGTATCCATTCCACGGGTTTCAACTACCCAGGTTTAAGGTATTCTTCCTTCAGCTAAAACATGCATGTGGAACCTAGAGTATGATCAACCATGTGATCGGGAGACGTGTTCAAATATGTCTCAGTTTTCGTACCCTGGTACTCGGGTGTAACATTCCAGACGCTTTACTAACACTCTCCCGACTTGGAGAATCAGTCCCTTTAACCTCCTGTTTGGCCCAGTTTGCAATTTCTGCGGAAGATGAACAGGAATAGCGAGAACCAATGAGAGACTAGCTGGAGGTGTCTGGACGGGCAAATTTAACTCTCATTTCCCACCAGGAAGAGGAATTAACCAAAGGCTCAGCGTGCCGTGCCGGAACCAGATTAGGGCCTGAAGCCATCCTGCGGTGTTGCGGCCAGCTCACAAGAAAGCGAGTTGAAGAAAGGAGCTCAGGGGCACTGTAATTCACAAACCTGCAGAGTTATAAATGACAGCTATCGTCCAAAAATAGACTGAAGTAAGGCTGCCAAGAGGACTTGAAAGCGGGGCAGAATTGCAGGAAACCGATTTCAGGAGGTAGACTGGAATTGCATTGAAAGCATAGGAAAAGAGGCAGAACGTCCACAATGATGCACTTGGCCAAAAAGGGCGTATGCGTTTTTTCCTGAATATATTCAGGAAAAAACGCATACGCCCTTTTTGGCCAACCAAGCAAGCTTGCAAAGGAAATCTGCACTACAATGAAGTCTCACTTCCCCCCGGTCAAAAGGGCCATCTGAAAAAAGTGTAAAATCCAGAAAGGCAGGACAGGCCATGGAGAACTGGGAGCCTTGTTATGCTGATGGGCGGGATGTAAATTGCCAACAGACACTCGGGAGAAGTGTATGGTGTTTCCTGAAACATCTAAAAAACAAAGCAACAGAACCTAGGGCACTTCCACTTATGGTCCTATAGCTTAGGGAAATTAAAATCAAAAAGACACAGCCACCCCAAAGTTTCGAAAGGCTCTGTTTACAAGAACCTCGTTTACAGTACAAGTTCAACACCGCAGAAAGTAAAAAATGGAGAAAGAAGTTGTGGTATTTACTTACAAAGCAATATCACTCAGCAATGAAATCTGTGTCATCAGGCCCTTAGCAGCACAATGAGTGGATTCAGGTATGATGATTCTAACTGAAATAAGTCACACAGAAAAAGAAACATCATAAGATATCAGTAATACACGGAATGGAAACTTGGCTACACAGGAACTGAATTACAGAACAGAACAGGGTCTCAAATTTAGAAAACCAACTTATGCTTGCTTAAGGGGAAAGGTGAGTTGGGGTGCTGCATAAAACCAGAGATTGAAATGAGCACAGATAAAGTTCCTTAAGCCAAATATGGAATAGACAAGAGCTACTCCTTGCTCAACGAAATGGACTCAACACCGCATATTAAACGCCTAAGAATGTACCTGACTAGTAAGTATCTTAAAACCTATGGATTGCTATGTCTCCGAAAGAGAATCAAGCATGTGTACAGGGGCATAAACGCAGCAGTGATAGGATTGGGGATGTTTGGTGAGCAAATGAAGACCCTTTGAAGTCATATTGCATGGTACCCATTCCACGGGTTTCAACTACCCAGGTTTAAGGTATTCTTCCTTCAGCTAAAACATGCATGTGGAACCTAGAGTATGATCAACCATGTGATCGGGAGACGTGTTCAAATATGTCTCAGTTTTCGTACCCTGGTACTCGGGTGCAACATTCCAGACGCTTTACTAACACTCTCCCGACTTGGAGAGTCAGTCCCTTTAACCTCCTGTTTGGCCCAGTTTGCAATTTCTGCGGAAGATGAACAGGAATAGCGAGAACCAATGAGAGACTAGCTGGAGGTGTCTGGACGGGCAAATTTAACTCTCATTTCCCACCAGGAAGAGGAATTAACCAAAGGCTCAGCGTGCCGTGCCGGAACCAGATTAGGGCCTGAAGCCATCCTGCGGTGTTGCGGCCAGCTCACAAGAAAGCGAGTTGAAGAAAGGAGCTCAGGGGCACTGTAATTCACAAACCTGCAGAGTTATAAATGACAGCTATCGTCCAAAAATAGACTGAAGTAAGGCTGCCAAGAGGACTTGAAAGCGGGGCAGAATTGCAGGAAACCGATTTCAGGAGGTAGACTGGAATTGCATTGAAAGCATAGGAAAAGAGGCAGAACGTCCACAATGATGCACTTGGCCAAAAAGGGCGTATGCGTTTTTTCCTGAATATATTCAGGAAAAAACGCATACGCCCTTTTTGGCCAACCAAGCAAGCTTGCAAAGGAAATCTGCACTACAATGAAGTCTCACTTCCCCCCGGTCAAAAGGGCCATCTGAAAAAAGTGTAAAATCCAGAAAGGCAGGACAGGCCATGGAGAACTGGGAGCCTTGTTATGCTGATGGGCGGGATGTAAATTGCCAACAACCACTCCGGAGAAGTGTGTGGTGCTTCCTGAAACATCTAAAAAACAAAGCAACAGAGCCTAGGCACTTCCACTTATGGTCCTATAGCTTAGGGAATTTAAAATCAAAAAGACACAGCCACCCCAAAGTTTGGAACGGCTCTGTTTACAAGAACCTCGTTTACAGTACAAGTTCAACATCGCAGAAAGTGAAAAATGGATAAAAAAGTTGTGGTATTTACTTACAAAGCAATATCACTCAGCAATGAAATCTGTGTCATCAGGCCCTTAGCAGCACAATGAGTGGATTCAGGTATGATGATTCTAACTGAAATAAGTCACACAGAAAAAGAAACATCATAAGATATCAGTAATACATGGAATGTAAACTTGGCTACACAGGAACTGAATTACAGAACAGAACAGGGTCTCAAATTTAGAAAACCAACTTATGCTTGCTTAAGGGTAAAGGTGAGTTGGGGTGCTGCATAAAACCAGAGATTGAAATGAGCACAGATAAAGTTCCTTAAGCCAAATATGGAATAGACAAGAGCTACTCCTTGCTCAACGAAATGGACTCAACACCTCATATTAAACGCCTAAGAATGTACCTGACTAGTAAGTATCTTAAAACCTATGGATTGCTATGTCTCCGAAAGAGAATCAAGCATGTGTACAGGGGCATAAACGCAGCAGTGATAGAATTGGGGAGGTTCGGTGAGCAAATGAAGACCCTTTGAAGTCATATTGCATGGTACCCATTCCACGGGTTTCAACTACCCAGGTTTAAGGTATTCTTCCTTCAGCTAAAACATGCATGTGGAACCTAGAGTATGATCAACCATGTGATCGGGAGACGTGTTCAAATATGTCTCAGTTTTCGTACCCTGGTACTCGGGTGCAACATTCCAGACGCTTTACTAACACTCTCCCGACTTGGAGAGTCAGTCCCTTTAACCTCCTGTTTGGCCCAGTTTGCAATTTCTGCGGAAGATGAACAGGAATAGCGAGAACCAATGAGAGACTAGCTGGAGGTGTCTGGACGGGCAAATTTAACTCTCATTTCCCACCAGGAAGAGGAATTAACCAAAGGCTCAGCGTGCCGTGCCGGAACCAGATTAGGGCCTGAAGCCATCCTGCGGTGTTGCGGCCAGCTCACAAGAAAGCGAGTTGAAGAAAGGAGCTCAGGGGCACTGTAATTCACAAACCTGCAGAGTTATAAATGACAGCTATCGTCCAAAAATAGACTGAAGTAAGGCTGCCAAGAGGACTTGAAAGCGGGGCAGAATTGCAGGAAACCGATTTCAGGAGGTAGACTGGAATTGCATTGAAAGCATAGGAAAAGAGGCAGAACGTCCACAATGATGCACTTGGCCAAAAAGGGCGTATGCGTTTTTTCCTGAATATATTCAGGAAAAAACGCATACGCCCTTGTTGGCCAACCAAGCAAGCTTGCAAAGGAAATCTGCACTACAATGAAGTCTCACTTCCCCCCGGTCAAAAGGGCCATCTGAAAAAAGTGTAAAATCCAGAAAGGCAGGACAGGCCATGGAGAACTGGGAGCCTTGTTATGCTGATGGGCGGGATGTAAATTGCCAACAACCACTCCGGAGAAGTGTATGGTGCTTCCTGAAACATCTAAAAAACAAAGCAACAGAGCCTAGGCACTTCCACTTATGGTCCTATAGCTTAGGGAATTTAAAATCAAAAAGACACAGCCACCCCAAAGTTTGGAACGGCTCTGTTTACAAGAACCTCGTTTACAGTACAAGTTCAACATCGCAGAAAGTGAAAAATGGATAAAAAAGTTGTGGTATTTACTTACAAAGCAATATCACTCAGCAATGAAATCTGTGTCATCAGGCCCTTAGCAGCACAATGAGTGGATTCAGGTATGATGATTCTAACTGAAATAAGTCACACAGAAAAAGAAACATCATAAGATATCAGTAATACATGGAATGTAAACTTGGCTACACAGGAACTGAATTACAGAACAGAACAGGGTCTCAAATTTAGAAAACCAACTTATGCTTGCTTAAGGGTAAAGGTGAGTTGGGGTGCTGCATAAAACCAGAGATTGAAATGAGCACAGATAAAGTTCCTTAAGCCAAATATGGAATAGACAAGAGCTACTCCTTGCTCAACGAAATGGACTCAACACCTCATATTAAACGCCTAAGAATGTACCTGACTAGTAAGTATCTTAAAACCTATGGATTGCTATGTCTCCGAAAGAGAATCAAGCATGTGTACAGGGGCATAAACGCAGCAGTGATAGGATTGGAGAGGTTCGGTGAGCAAATGAAGACCCTTTGAAGTCATATTGCATGGTATCCATTCCACGGGTTTCAACTACCCAGGTTTAAGGTATTCTTCCTTCAGCTAAAACATGCATGTGGAACCTAGAGTATGATCAACCATGTGATCGGGAGACGTGTTCAAATATGTCTCAGTTTTCGTACCCTGGTACTCGGGTGTAACATTCCAGACGCTTTACTAACACTCTCCCG